>NC_063448.1:26416575-26736514 GCF_020379485.1 Brassica napus | reverse complement strand
GTCATGCGGCTCACATGCTGTTGGTTAAGAAATCGTAAGTTGGGCCTCGAGTCATGTCTTAGGTCCCTTTGGGCCGTCTTCTGACTCGAAGCGTTTATCACGGCTTCTTTCGATAAAGAACGAACTTTCCGCGGTTTGTACGGTAAAGTTTGATCGACAACTTAGAATGGCGGGGCCCGTGAAAAGGGTTCGCTACGGTCTTCGGGAGATAGCATCGAAGGGTAGACGAGAATGCATGGACTAATGTCGTGTGGGATCTTTCAACCATCACAATATATCCTCAAATGGAGTAGGCGGAGAGAGATGGAACCTGATACAGAAGAAAGACCACACAGCAGAGGAGAACGAGCAATCAAAGAACAAGTGTTGTCTAGTTTCATCACCCGCGTTTCAGAGAATGAAAGCTGAGGGCACCGAAATTCCCCAAGATAACATTCTGTCTCTGGTAACGAGTCTGTCACGAGCAGTGATCCAAGTGATGAAAGCGTGCTTGGGAATGCGCCCAGTAAACCAGACCTGGTCACACCAAAACACTGAGCTGCCTTGAGGATGAAGAGTCTTCCACGTTTCTGAAGTTGAGAAAGTGTCCTTTGGAGAACTAGTTCCTGTCTTCCATAGGTACCGGTCATCTTCATCCGAGCTTATTATGGCAGAGAGATTGGGCAGACAGTTTTTTAAGAAAAAGAATGATCGGATTCCTGCTACGAGACCCAGAAACCCACCAACCATCTCCTCTTAAGGCATCTGCAATGGAAGCATCAACAGACAAACCCGAAATAGAAGGACCAGTGGGACCAATGAGATCAATCAAAGGCCCCATCTCCAACCAGTTATCGTGCCAAAAGCTTGCTGATATTCCTGAGGCAACCTCGCAAACAACGAAAGGCCGAGCAATAGTTCTCAGTTTACATAGGCTTTTCCAGATCCAACTCCCACTAGCAGAGGCATCAACCTCTTTAAAAAAACTTAATAACAATAAAAGGCGACTTATTAGTACTATTGTGAAACTAAAGTAGTTATTCTTTCTTATTTTTACTGTTATATTTAATTATTGCAGTGGAGCAATGATCTCAATGTATTTGGTGGCGAACTTTGTTGTTCCGTCGTTGCTTTTTAAGCCTCTCCAAGGTGAAGAAGAAGAGGAAGAGGAAGACTCCGATTAAACTTTAAGTTCCATTGATTTGAAGTTTTTTTTTAATTTGAAGTTATTCTTATTGATTTGTAGTTTTCATTACAGTTTTGTTTCCTAAATACATTCTATGCAAGCTTATGCATTAGATTTTGTCTCGTTCGGATAAGCTTTGAAAATTTGCAGCCCAAGATATCTCTAACAAGTTGGTCAGGATAAGATAAGCTTAATGTAATCCTAATAGTATTAGACTATTAGTAGTTATCCCCTTCTTATTATTTGAGGATAACTTTTATAAATAAACTTTAACTTCATGTTGATTCATAAGTTTGCCATTACTTATGTGTCAACACCACAATCCACCTCACATCTTTTTTTGAATAACCCTCTTTAGCCTAAATTAATTACATGTCATGTCGTTGGCACAAACATATAGTATATATTTCATTTTATGCATTTTTATTCTAAATATTTCGCCTAATATCCTAAACGCAGATCTTATCCGAACAATGTGTCTACTATACTTTTAAAGGAATGTATATCAACACAATTATAGAAATGAAACATGTGATTATACAACATATCATAAATCTTATTTTTTCCTTGGTATAATTTTTCGTAATTTATATTATATAATATGGTATAATTTTTCTTAATATATATTATATAATATAGTATAAACACACTAACATATACTATGCTGAATAAAGTTTTGTATAAATTTATGATTTATTGTATAATCGCACAAACATATATTATAGTCGCACAAATATATATGATTTTCTGTATAATCACCCAAATCGTATATGATTTGTTGTATAATCGCACAAATATATACTATAGTATACTTGCACAAACATATAGTTTAAATTTTTTTCAATTTATATTATATAATATACTATGCAAATATTTCCAGACACTCATTGATTAATGTATATTTCCTTAATATGGGATAACTCGAAGTCAAAGATTGAATGCTCCGATTCAAAATATTCATTAAAGTTGGTCATGTAAGTTGTGTCAATCATATATTCTTTGGGATGATTGCATTTCGATTTATTTTGGTATGTAAAAAAATCAATAAGTGTTCCTCGCAAACAGCGAAGTTAATTTGTGCTATTTTTTTTTATAATGGGAAGTAACATGTTTTATTTCCAATTTTATAAAAAAAAATATTTGGCATGATTGATTGTTTAAATATATGAACGTTATCTAAGATATTAAAACTTTATGGTCAAATATCCGATGCCATATTTAATCCAAATTTTTGAATAATTATGGATGTTGACCAATTAAGTATTTATTTTGACTTCATTTTAAATAAACTTCTTTTATAGGGAATCAACCCAAGAATTTAAATAAATTGCGGATTTGATGGCGTTTTTGAATATCAAATTCAATAGATCTTGATTTCTTTATTTAATTGATTCCTTTTGCTAATTTAAATTTGACCGTAATTTATGCAATAGCCAAAAAATAGGAAACTGATATATGCAATCTTCATAACACATTTTGGTTTCAGTGTTTTTGACGTCAAAAGGTCAGTTTATTACTCAAACTTGAGGTGGTCTGGGTAACCAAACCGGAATATAACAACCAATAAAAAATAACTCCCTATGGAAGGATCTTGCAGTCCTAGCTAAAAAATCTGAAGTCTGATTGCGCGCCCGTGGAACATGAATGATGTTGAAGTCCGGGAAGCATATCTGTAACGTCTCTATCCTCTCCAATTCTGTCGCAAAGCTTGGCCAAGCCTGGGGGTCCTTTATCATTGCAATCAGCTACTTGCAGTCTGTCCCGAAGCTCTGGCATGTTGAGTGTTGAAGCATATTCTCCATCGCCCACCGCAGTGCTTCTACTTCCGAATGCAAAGCTGATTCGCGTCGAGTGAAATTCTTTGTTCCCATAAGTTGAATGTTCCCAGCACTGTCCATCCATACCCAGCCGCATCCACTAAAGTAAGCAGAAGATGTCCAAGATCCATCTAACAAGCAAATATTACCCAAACGTATGACTTGGGATACCTCAGGGATATTATCTTGAACCACTGGTTGTACCGCATCGTTAGCATCAAACCAGGCTTGGCATTCACTCTCTGCATGTCGAACTAGCTCCAAAGGATTTCTATCTATTCCTCTGAAGAGTTTGTCATTCCTAGCCTTCCAAATATACCATAATATCCAGGGATAAGGATCACTGTCTTGTTCTGGCTCGATGATGCTATTCTTCATCCAAAACAGATAATCCATATTTGTGTAGACGCTTGTTGGAGTCGATGATAATGACCAAACTTGAAGAGCTGGCGGACATTCAAAAAATGCATGGGTCACAGTTTCCTCTAATTCTCCGCATCTTGGACAGTAATTGTCACACTTAATATTGCGTCTTTTTAAGTTCCTCGTTACTGCCACATGACCAGTCACCAGTTGCCATATAAGATGACATATCTTCTTCGGCGCCTTTATCTTCCAGGCAAAGGCTTGGAGCTTTGTGATGCTTGGCTCTACAACTTCCTTCTCTACCGCTGGTTTTAATACATTATGTGCCACCCAATATCCATATTTAACCGTGTATTGGCCATTCCTTGTGTAGTTCCAACAGAAAGTATCTCGACGATGAGTTGAGCTTATGGCTAAACTCCTTATGAGAGGTATGTCCTCAGGACTAACATAATTCTCCAGTAGATCAACATCCCACTCCTTCGATACCTTATCAATGAGATCGCTGACTCTCATATTAGGGTGCATGGCTGGCGCTATGGAGATAGCTGGTCTCGCAGGGGTCGTTGGAATCCACGGATTCTCCCACACCTTGACTTCGTACCCTAAATGTATCTTCTGTCCGATCCCTAATAATAACAACTTCTTTGCTGCAGTAATGCTCGTCCACACATAGGATGGGCTGGTAGCAGTATTCACTCTTAGTGGAGAACTCAATCTATAGTATATTCCCTTCAATACTCGTGCAACCAGAGAATCAGGGAACTGAAGTAGCCTCCATAGTTGTTTCGCCAATAGGGCCAGATTGAACTCATGGATCATACGGAAACCAATCCCACCCTCCTCTCTTGGTAAACATATTTTCTCCCACTTCGCCCAGTGTATCCCTCTTTTTGGTGGATTTGAACTCCACCAGAACTGTGCAATGGCACTGGCAAGGTTTTCACAAATTCTTAATGGGAGCAGAAAAGTAGACATAACGTATGTCGGTAGAGCGAGCAAAATGGATTTAATCAACACTTCCTTTCCACCTTTTGAGAGTCATCTGCATGTCCATCCATTCACTCTATGCATCAACTTATCTTTCAGAAATGCAAAGAGTTTGCACTTAGACCCACTTATGTCTTATGGGATACCAAGGTAAGTTCTCATTCCTCCTTCGTTCTGTATTCCAAGCACATCTTTAAGCTCTTGTCTACTAGTTGTATTAATCCGCTTACCAAAGAGTAAGGAAGATTTATCAAAATTAATACATTGTCCAGATGCTTTGCCATATTTCCTGACTACTTTCATTACTTCTTCACATTCACGGGGCTCCGCCTTACAGAAGAAAATGCTATCATCAGCAAAGAGAAGGTGGGATACCGACGGACACGCGCGTGTGACGCGCATCCCTGTTATCTTCCCTTGGTTCTCTGCATGATTGAGAAGGCTAACGAGCGCTTCCGTGCATAGAATAAAAATGAAAGGAAACAAAGGATCTCCTTGACGTAATCCTCTCCCTGGAACAATATTTCCTCTTGGCTCTCCATTCATAAGGACCTTATATTTCACCGACGTAATACAACGCATTATCCAGGCGATCCATATCTCTGAGAACCCCATTTTGCGCATGACAGCTTCAATAAAGGACCATTCCATCTTGTCATATGCCTTACTCATATCTGTCTTGATAGCCATCATTTTACTACGTCCACTAGGTTTAGTCCTAAGAGCGTGGAACATCTCCTGAGCAATCATAATGTTATATGAGATCTGTCTCCCAACAACAAAAGCTGACTGAGTCTCCGATATCAATCCTGGTAGCACTCTCTTTAATCTCTGGCATAAGACCTTAGAGATTATCTTGTAACTGACGTTACATAAGTTGATGGGTCTAAACTGAGCCATCTCATTGGGCCTCGTTGTCTTCGGGATAAGACATATATTTGTATCATTCAGTCCATTCAGTCCATTCGCCATCGTCCCCTCGAAAAGGAATTTATTAACCATAAGAGTTAAATCCTCCTTTACTATATCCCAAAATTTCTGATAGAAAGGCGCAGTCATCCCATCTGGACCTGGGGCCTTTTCCGGATGCATAGCAAAGAGCGCTAGTTTGATCTCCCATTCAGAGACCAGAGCTGTAAGGTTGTTGTTCATAGCTCCAGTGATCGTCGTTGGAACTTGAGAAAGTGCGTCTTCAATATCCTCTGGATTCGATGATTCAAAGATCTGTCTAAAGTAACTAGTAGCAATGGCTACTAATCCTTCTTCATCCTCAACTATGGCTCCATTCGCGTCTAGGAGCTGTGTAATCTTATTCCTTGCTCTCCTTTTCTTTGTTAAGGCATGGAAAAATTTTGTATTCATGTCCCCTTCCCTCAGCCAAAACACCCGACTCTTCTGTTTCCAGAACAACTCTTCTGCTTTAAGAGCATCAGAGAGTTTCTTCAATGCTGCTGCAATTTCCTCAGTTGTAGCGTGATCATCAGCATACAGACCCTCCACTTTTTCCTTAAGCTCCTCCACTAATTTAGCCGAGTTCACATTATGTTGTCTCTTCCATTCACTCAAGGCTTTTCTGCAACTGGAAATATGTTCCATAATAGTCGCATTAGGAAGAAGATCAGGAGATTTCCATCCCTCAAGAATAACTTGCCTTAGCTCGTCATTATCCAGCCATCTCTTGTCAAACTTAAACATTTTCGATCTCCTTATTGGCTTTATGAGTATGTCTGCAAGAATCGGACGATGATCCGATCCCCATAACCTCATATATTTCACAGTCGAGTGAGGAAACTTTTCATGCCAATCTGCATTTCCTACTGCTCTATCTAAGCGACATCGAACAGTTGCTCCTCCTGCTCTCTTCCCTACCCAGGAGAGCATATCCCCCGTAAAAGGAAACTCTAACATCCCACAGTCATTAAGCATCTGGTTAAAGGGAAGGAATGAACTATCAGGACGTTGTCGCCCTCCTTCTTTCTCATTATGACATGTGATTTCATTAAAGTCACCTATCATGAACCAAGGTCCATTTCGTGTTGTTGAGAAACGCGTAAGACGTTCCCAAACTTGTTCTCGTCTTTCTAGTACATGATCCCCATAAACAAACGTCATATAGACTTTTATTCCATCAATGACTGCCTTAATGTCAATCATACGGTTATTTGAAAATAAAACATTAACTCGAAATTCATCCATAAAAAATAAAGCTAAACCTCCGCTGAGTCCAAGTGGCTCAACAATAAACAAATGATCAAATCCTAAGTCGGACTGAATGTTTTGCAAAAACCGCCTTCTGTTCTTCGTCTCAGAAAGAAACACAAGTCCTGGACGATGCTTCTGACACATCTCCGTAAGGCGTCGAACTGTGAGATCGTTCCCAATCCCTCGACAGTTCCAACTGAGTGTCCTCATATCTGATCGTGGGATGGATTTTTGGAACCCATCAAACCATCACTTGTTGACGAACCACCTCTAAGCTTTTTTAAACTTTGGTGGTGGCGCCTAGATTTTCCTGCATCAGCATGAGACGATGTCGAACGCTTACGAGGAGATCCCCGGCGAAGAATCTCAAATTTTCTGCTCGGAATGCCCAAAGAGACATTCGTTTTTGCGCTTTGTCTCCTACTTCTGGTCGCTTTATCAGCCAATCTTCCTGCTTCATTGAGCGAAGCTCGACGCGAACCCGAACCCTCCATCTCCGTAAGCTCCAGGCCTAAAAGATCATCATTTCTCACGTCGCAGTCCATCATCTCACCATCGTGCTGATCAGCATGTCACTCAAGGCACCAATGATCTGGCCATCCCCAACTCCATCTTGCAGCTCCTGATCACTTAAGGCAGTAAATGATAAAGATCGAGTAGCCTCCTTTGCACGTTTAGTTACATTTTCTTCCATAGGATGGTCAGCCCGAGATGGAGTAACAATGGTACTGGCCAGCCTCCTGGTTACCGTAATCTCAGGTGATCGCAGTACCTCAGTTTTGCCATCACTTCTCGAGACCGCAGAGTGTTCATATGGAACAATGTCGCGGCTATTAGTAGCTAGTTCCACTCGATTCCCTATTTGCTCACCTAATGGTTTCTGTCTCCAGGTTAACGCAGGTTTTCGGTCATATGGACCTGTACCAACACGTGATCCACCATATCTATTGCTCCTCGAATGATCATCCCGTCTGCGTATGATCCGATCAGAATGAGAGCTTCGATAGTTGCTTTCCTCAAGCTTCCTGTCACTATCATATCTCGAGCTACGAGATGGGTTGTACCTGCCGTGACTTAGCTCCATACGGTAACGAGGTTGCGGCTTAGGTTGATTGTGCCTCTGGTCCGAAGGGACTTGCACTCTAGCGAACACATCTTGCCGCTCTGTCTGTGGTTGTATCCTATTTTTGACCTCCAAAGACGGGCAATACTCCTTCTCATGTGTTAACATACCATAGGTTGAGCAATGTTTGACCAACATTTCGTACTTGATTTCCAGCGTGACCTCATCCCCTTCCGGCGACTCAGCCTTACGCGTGAACTTCAGAGGTCTACGGGTATCCACCTCGATAAGCATACGGCCCTCGGTTTGTTCCACTTTGTCGACATGTCCCAATCTAGAACCTATGTTTCGCAGATTCTGATCAGTCCATAAGTGTAAAAGGATCCCTATCAGACGAACCCAAAATGGGATTATCCATGGATAATCGTCCTGGACAATGGTCTCCCATCGGACCAGCACCACCATACAGAAGTTGAAGTGAAACGGTCCTTTACACAGAACCGATTGAAGGTCTTCTTCTTTGGTAAAGTTAAAAAGAAACTTTCCATTACCAAAGTCATTAGCCGTGATGCAATCAGCTAACCCCCAATGCGATGGCATTTTCTGGAGTAGTTTCTCGACGTTTTGTTTCTTTGGATTAAGGATCTTTCCAATCAATGACAAGCTGAATTCATCAAGGATTGTCGGATCATTCTGGCTAGTCAGTTTAATCGGTTCATCATCATCCTCGTAAAGTATTCCTTTCCCCTTGATATCCGCTATGTGAGCAGAGCGGTTCCTATAGGAGGACCCCATGCGACGATCGTACTGGTCCGATCGCTAGGACGTAAAAGCGAAGAGATCCCCACTGATCGTTACGATAAGGATCGTTAAAAGAAACAGAGAGCCTTCAACGTGATGGAGGAGAACGTGAAAACGGAGCGTGGTGCAATCTCACGATCTGAAAACCGCTCAGGAACGTCGAAGGAAACCGCAATCTCAATGAAGATCACGATCTGGAAACCGCTTAGAAACGTCAATGGCGGTCAAGAACCCGGATCGTCCAAGAGAAACTTTAATGAAGATGAAAGCTTGGTGATGAAGAAAGTGCAGGTGCGATTAGAATGGAGAACGAACCCTCAATCAGATGACAAAGATCAATCTAATGATGCTTAATCGGCCACCAAAGAGTGGATCGATAGGTTGAGATGATGATCTCAAGACGGCGTCGCCATTCTCGCCTCCAGAGCTCCTAGGGTTTTTTTTTTCTATGCTTCATTTTGGTTTCAGTTAGTATAGGAAAGTTACTATAAATTTATTTAAATTTTCATGGCTAATTAAAAATCACACACTAAATTTTAGGAATTTACTTGATAAAAATTATTAAACAAGTTTAAAAAAAAAATCGAACCAATTACACAAGTTTAAAACATTTACTTCAATTACACAAGTTTAAAAAAAAAACGAAGCTTATTTTCTATAAACATGCACAATGTCCTTCAATCTTTCATTGTATAACATGAAATATTTGTGACTATAATTTTTATCTTTCTAATATTTCTAGATTAAAAGTTCTAATTTCTATTTAGTCCATTCGCGCGGACGTGGGTACCACCTAGTCTATTACTAAAAGGAAAAGGAAAAACCAAAGTTGTGCTAGCACAATATATTGTTGTTGAGTTGTGACAATGAGATATAAAACTTAATAGTTCAGTTCTGATAGATTTTATAAACATTAATAAGAGAGTTATTCTTATAAATCCTAAAAACATGCGAAAATTGTCAAAAAAGAAGTATCATCTAAATTTCATCTTATCTTATCAAACCAGTTACGAGTAGCATTATATATAGCAAATAGATTAAAGAAAATTATCTTATTTTCACATGAAATTCCATATTGTTTAAGGCTTGTTAATCAACCATCAACCATACAAATATATTTAAAGCTTATGGTTTGTAAAGATAAAAGATCTTGTTGCATATTAGATACATTTGGTGTAGAATTTTCTTCACACCAAACTATTGATAATGTGTGACATTGTTGTCTTGTTTTCCTCTTGAAAAGTTTCAGATCAGATGGTTAGACACAAACTAGCTAAGCAGAAACTTCAATTTTGATCTTGTCTCCTCTGGTTTTCCATTCTCTTATGATTGCCAATGTCTTTTCTACTTCAACTCTTTCTCTGTTTCAATTTTTGAAGACTATCTTCTCTTCTTTTCTCCTTCATTGAGCCAACATTCTGCTTTGTTGGTCCCATAATGATCATACTCTTCTTTCCTTAACTCTCCATTTACATCAACCCCATCTTCACAAAATTTCATCGTCTTTTGTTGTACTTCGCTTGCAGTTACATCGTACTCCTCACTCATTTGCTCTATTTGTAATGTAAGCAAACTATTGATAAGTCCCCGAGTCAATCACTATTCATCACCTGAAATTCTCTTATCCTTTTTTCAAGTGAGTGAGAAGCATTTCCACCAGCTTCTCTGTATCACTATACTTCTTCTTAGGTCTGATCCTTTGAAAAAATTGTTCATGTCATCTTCACCCTAATCTGTTCACTCTCTACCTCTCTGTTTTAATCTATTATAACCATGTTCAAAATTACGCTAGGCGTACGCGTGCAGTGAAGTAGCGCATAGCGTCAAATCTATTATTCGGATATTATACGTTGATTAATTGAGGAGTAGTTTTAGGGCTTTTATCTCATTTCACAATGAAATATATTAAATATGTTAATTATTCAAGCAGTTGATACATGGTCATGTGGTTAGTGTTCGCTTACTTAATTCAGTTACATCGTACTCCTCACTCGTTCTCTGTACTTTTATTTTTATTTGTTAGGTTTAATGAAATCAAATGACTAAAATATCTTCGTTTTCAACAATTCGTCTGCAAATCTCGGAGCCGTTTTCCTCTTTCTTTTTTTTTGCAATTTCTCTGTTTCTTTTTCTTAATCTTGTTAGTTTTAACTGAAATATAACAAATTTGCAATAGAACATATGATTTTGAACTTCAAATATACAAAATTAATATACAAAATGATGAACTTTAAAATTGTCACCGATTAAGTAACCAAATAGCATCAAATCACCACACACGTTTTTCCAGCGACTATGCAGCCTAGGCGGCGCGTTTTCGAACGGGGATTATAACATAAGTTTGCATTCAAACATTGTCAAGTTAGATGAACAGAGTAGAGATATCTATTTACACTGCCCACTGTATTAAAGGCTTTTCTAACATTTACAAGAACAAAAGAAAAAAAAAAGGCCGACACGCCAAATCTACTACCCAAACACTGCCTCATGGTCACCAGAACCAATAGCCAAAAATAATATTTCTTCCTTTTCTTTGAAGTGTTGTCTTGTTCCTCTTAAGCTTATTTAGCAGCGTACCAGTTCTGAGCACATTTTGCGTCAACCGATAAATCGACTGAGAGTATATTCTTGCCGTTAAAGGGTTTAGCCATGCAGTCTACAACTATATCCTTGGCCATTTCCGCTGACTCCATTGGTCCTTCCAAGATTACTTCATCGTGAATCTGTTTCCAAGTTGTTGTTACTCACATTTTCAAACGAATAGAGGCTAAAAAAGTGTACAAAATCAAAGCTTATATTATTCACAGATAGCATCGTCCACTTTGTTACCTGTAGAAGTAATTTCCAACCAAGCTCCTTCAACCGTAGATTTGTCGTTATTTCCAGCATTGCACACATTGCAACATCAGCTGCACTTCCCTGTAAGTGTGGGTCATCGATGTTCAGAGTCGAGATTGGCGAAATAGCAAAAGGAAATCAGTATTCTGATAAATCAAAAGGAACGAAATGGAAAACCTGCACTGGAGTGTTGATGGCTGCTCTTTGGATATGATTCTTCTGTGCACGAGACTGATATGCTGGGAATCTACGAGCCCTTCCTAAGAGAGTGAGTACATAACCATCCTTCATAGCTTCTTTCTTACGCAACTCTTGCCATTTCCTTACTTCTTGTCTGTCATTGTACCATAGATTGACCGTCTCCTGAGCTTCTTCTCTTGAGACCTTTAGATGATGAGAAAAAAATAATGGCATTGTTGTAGCTTAATCACACATCAAAGTTGATCAGTGCTAACATTAATATTGATACTACCTTCCAATCTCTAGATAGCCCAATTGCGGTTTTCCCATATGCAATTGAAAAGTTGAGCATCTTAGCCTTTCTTCTCTCAGAAGCAAAGGCATCCTGAGTATAAGATATCCACAAATAGTTAGGCACAAAGCTTATGTCAACGATGGATTCTAGACCAACTGTAACAAGGATAGATCTTACCTTCAACAAGGGTACTGGTGGCTTGTCTTGCCCAGGTTGTGGATGCCACTCAAGGAGCACTTCCCCATTTTCCACAGCTTTACGAATATGTGGATACATGTTCATGGCTGTCCTCGAGTGGAAATCTCCACCTGCTTTGAAAGCTTGCATCATGCTTTTACAACCAGCAAGATGTGCCAGAATTCTAAGTTCCAGCTGAAGACAGAGGAGGAATTACAGTCAAAGAGTGTACCCAACCGAAAGTTTCTACGACAACATGAAATTTGTAATTCTCACCTGCCCATAGTCAGCCACAATAAGTGAATTTCCAGGTGCTGCTACAAAGGCCTTACGAATCTTGTACCGATCCTTCTCCAACGCAGGTTGGTTCTAGACACAGATACAGTAAAGCTTTAGTACCAAACTGTAGATGCAACTACAAGATCATATACTTAGTGTTTGCCAAGAAAAATAAAACTTGACCATTTCACATGAAATTATCTACTAGCTCTAGGTAACAAATACAGAAACAAACTAACAAAAATTTACAGTATGCTCGGTTGATTACCAAAAATTAGGTTCAGGCAATGTTGGTTTGAACAAAAAATATATATACCTGCAAGTTTGGCCTCCTAGCTGATAAGCGGCCAGTTTCTGTATTGATATTCAGGGAGCAATGGACTCGACCATCTTTGCCTGATACATTACTTCCCTGTCAGACATGAAAAAACAGTTCCATAAACATCAATCAACCTGAAGGAAAAAAAATTGAAAATTCAGAAAGCACAAAAAAAAACTACCTGTAATGGAAGAATAAAATTTGAGATTAACGAATCTATGGAGCAAACTTCACACAATGAGGCAATAGCATGACAGGCCTCCTTTCCCCTTTCACCCTCTCCAAACGCAGCATATGCTGTTCCATAAGCAGCCGTGTCAACACCCGTCTTGGCCTTTTGCGCTTCTGAAGCTTGATCTAGTAGCTGAGCATCATCATCTTCTTCTGCACTAGCATCTGTAACATCCTCCATAAAGTCGTACTCAGCAGAAACTTTCCCAGCTAGGGTTTTCAAAGTGACCCCACTAACAGAGGGCCAACCACTGGCAGTGAACGTTTCAGTTGAGATTGGGGTGTCGCTGATCCTGTGCAGCTTGATGTTTCTGAACTTCGTAGGTGCCTTTTTGCCCTCTTCAATAATCTTGTCAATGTTTGGAATTTTGAAAAGCTTTTCAACCGGAAGCACCTCATCATTCTCACTGTTAGAAATGCCACCAAAGAAGAGCTGACGCAGTTGTGTGTCACTGCCAACGTTCATATATTTTGCATCGGGGCAATACTTAGACGCCCAATTTCGAAACCTACTCACAGCGACTTGCTGCTCTGCTTTGGCTACTTTCTCTATCTCAGCCAGGTAGTCCCTATCTACAAGTATCCCTTCCGCCTCCATTTTGACAAGAAGTTCACCAAAGGGTCGCCAGAACTCATGGTAAAAGTCCAGCATTGTCCTTCCTGAAAGTAGCTTCCCATCAAGACGCCATTCTTTCAGCTGCAGTTTCTTTGACATGCTCTCGTAAAGCTTCAGCGTGCTTACTGCATCCAAGGCAGAGTACGATATCCAAGCCTCTCGATCTTCTCGCTGAAGCTCTTGGACCGGAGGGATGACAATGATTTTCCCTTCTGTTCCGTCTTTCTTCAGCTTTCTCTTCCCAAAAATAGTCTTCATCGAAATTTTGCCGAGGAAATCAGCTTCCTCCTTTGTCTGTGTGGCCCCAAGAACTCTTGGGTCGCTTGTAAGCGCTTCAAGCGAGTAACCACCCTCTGTCCGTCTCGCGGAATCCCACAGTCTTGCCATGTGCATTGTGTCAGCATGAAATCCAGAAAGCTCAATTCCGTGGTTTCTAATAATGTGGCTATCAAAGCTGTAGTTGTGCCACACCTGAAACGAAGAAAGCCAAACATATCAAGGTTTTAATTCAACATATCAAAGCTGTAGTTGTGCCAGACTGTTTGAAACTCACTTTTCTGATGGATGAGTCTTCAAAATAGGGTTTAAACTCAGCCAAAACCTCCCTGCCGTTTTCACCAAGAACATCTACCCAGATGCAAGATTTTCCATTCCCAAAATCTGCTTCTGACCCGCAATAGATACTAAAACATATCAGTCTGCCGTGGTCTACAGGTGTTTCATCCTTCACCTCTATATCAGACACCTATAAGCAAGTAACAAAATATTACAACCAGAGTTCATTTCTAATAGTGTTTCTGAGCTGTGAAGATGACAACTTAAAACGGAAGAATGAAACACACCTCTGTATCACAAGAATGAACAAGATTCCTGTATTGATCCACAAGCTTAGCCACCACATTCCTCGCAGCAGGCACAGTATCAACAACAACAACCTTGTCATATATTCTCCTTAGGTTTGCTCGGACTTTCGATGGTTCGTTGCTTTTCTCCAGTTTGGAAATGGTAACTGGATTCACATTGCTTGCTTTACCAGAAGACTTTCCGCTCACAAGAGGTTTTGGTTTTCCATCTCCTTGAAGCCTCACATCCACATCTGACCCAACCTCCAAGTTCTTGTTGGGCGACGTCACAACAGGTTCCGACTGCGTAACGCCAATCGATTCTTTATGGAGCGTAGCAGAAGTACTGTTATTACCTATAGGCTTGAATCCATAATCAATCTTCTGAGAGGTTATTCCATAGGAAGGAGGAGCACTAGGTGGTGGGACGGAGGAGCCATTGAAATAAGAACCATCATCGAGATTTCTTGAAGCAACTTGGCCATGTCTTGCTCTAAACTTATTTGCTTCGTCCCTCCAAGCACTTACAGTTCCAGGAACTTGATGGTTCACGGTTTCCCCAACTTCTGTCTGGTTCCCAACTTTGCTTGTCTTTGGAACCATCCTTGCCCTGTTAGGCTCCGATAGAAGTATCCACTCTCCATTGAACACAACAGAAGATGGCCGTTGATGAACCGGGTTTTGGAATCCATGACAAACTGTGGAGGTCGAGTACCCAACACTTCCTCCTTCTGTGGAAGATAATCTCCTGAAATTCACAAGAACAAAATTCAAACTTTAATGAATTGAAGACACAACAAAGTTATTGCTTTTCCTGAAGAAAATTGAACCTAAGAACTATGAAACAGAGCAGATTAATCCACAACCAAGTGAACTCTTAACAAACTAAAACATCAACAAAGAAGAAGAAAGATTAAAACTTTACTGAAACCCATTAGCGAGCTTGAAAACCAAAACCACAAGAGAAAAATGAGCCTAAATGCTACGAAACAGAGCAGATGAGTCCACAATCAAGTAAAGTCTCAACAAACTAAACCATCAAACAAAGACACCAAGAAGAAGAAAGATTAAAACTTTAACATGAAACCCATTAGCGAGCTTAAAAAAAATCAAACGCCACTACAACAAAAAAAAAAAAAAAAAAAAAAGTGGAAACCTTTGAAGGGTTTTACGGCAAGGGAGGAGGAAGGAAGAAGAGCGAGAAACCCAGGAAGGAGAAGGAGATAAGTGGCGAAGGAGAGGATTGCTGTGGGAGGTGAAGGAAACCCCCATGGCCATAAGCGAAGCTAATCGACCCAGTTTGAAGAGAGTGACTCCTCGCCTGCAGGCGCGAAGATAAAATAGGGTTTATGGTGGCGATTTTTGTCGGTTTCAAGCAAGTGGAAAGGAAGACAAGATTGTGGCCATCGCTTGAAGACGTATTGCCCTTGCCCTTAAACCCTTGTTCCTAATTGTTATTATCTTTTTAATTAATAATGTCAATTAAGATAAAGATAAAGTTTCGAATTTTTAGTTTAAATGGTAAAAACTGCGAATATAGAGTATTATATAACCATTGCTTTTTGGGGTCCATATTAATAAAACATATTGCATTGAGCCCTATAGTATATGATTGACAAAAAGAACCCATCTTTTCACAAAGTATAATATTGGAGAGCGAAACGATCATCTCGACGTCGTTTTGCTCCCATCAATCTCGTGTAGAAAACTTACGTCGAACCTTGCTTTTGGTAAATCATAGGTAAAATATCCAAAAAAAAAACCAAAGAATTGTTAATGTACAAGGTTATATTACAATCAATTAAGTAATAAAGCGTATAATTGTGTTTGGTCCAAGATAGACGGCTCTCTTGGCTGAAGCCCTAGTGATCCGATCTGTACTCCAACACGCCATTCACCTTGGCTACCCCCAAATCTGGCTTAAATTAGATTCTCTTGTGCTCATCCGAGCCATCATTTCGATAAACAAACCAAAGATCCTCCATGGAGTTTTCTCGGATATCGGAGCTCTATCATCTTTGTTTACTTTATGCGTCTTTTCCTTTACCCCAAGAGATCTTAATGGATCGGCAGACTTTTTGGCAAAAGCTACTTTTTGTAATATGACTTCTTCCTAGATCCAATTTTAATTTTATGAAAAATGGTCGTTCAAAAAAAAAAAGTTAATTTCAACAGTAAATCAATATAGCATAAATACTTTTTCTGATCGTTTTTTCCTTAGAAAGCGTTACCGGTTTGAACAAATGAGTTTTTTTTAGAAAGGGCTTTTTGTTTGAACAAATGAGTTGTGGATCAAATCTTAAACCCATCTCAACTCGCACTTTTTCTTTCAGTTCTTTTTGTTTTGACTAATCGGTGATTCTTATGTTTAATCCTTCTATGTGAAAGATTTCTCCTAAGAATTGAAAATTTTAGAAAATCATGAAGTAATTTAACTATCTTATGTTGACAATTTATTAGTTATATGATATATCAAAAATTTTACACTGATCTTAAAAGTAATTGTTTGTTTTATTTTTCTTAAATTTTGATTACTTATATATTTTATCTCAATAATATTATTTTTATCCTTCGTGTCGCGCTGACATTAATTCTTGGAAATGTTAATTACATCGGTAACTTTAGTGCGTTAAAAATATTACATCTAATCTAATTACATTTATTAAATTTATTTTCTTTTTATTTAGTAGTTTCTGTTAATTATATCTTAACTTAGTTTCCTTTTTATTTTTATTCCAAATAACATATATAATTTTATTTATTAATTTCTGTTAAATAGTTTTAATTAGTTTTCTTTTAATTTTTTTCCAAATAACATATATAACTAGATTTTGATCCGTGCTTTTAAAACCTGTGATTATTTTTATTCAAAACTTTATTTACTAAAAATTAGAAATTTTATACATATGTATTTTCCTAAAAAAATATTAAAAATATAGATAATTAAATTAAAATTTACATTAATATAATTTTATGAAAATAAGAAAAGTCATTACCAACCTGCCTGTATTAATTTTACTTATATATAAAGCTTTAAATTATAGTAAAATTTCATTTATAATATTTTATATTGAACCAAATTTATTTTATTATTATATAAATTAAGTATATGTCATTCAACCGATCTCATACTTGATAAATATATTGAATTATTTTTTGCATTCTAATTTAAATATATATATATATTAAAATATGAAATTATTTCATAGTTTTTATATCTTACTTTAATATTTTGCTTTAATAAGTTGAAGTATGTTGTAAAATTCATGAATATATGTTATTATTTAATTTATAATTTATAAAATTGTTGATAATGGATTAAGTTACTTTATATTTATTAATTGGTGTAGTAATTTAATTATGAATATAAATTATGTATATATAAATATTATAGAAACGTTATTTCTTATTCTATAAATAAAAAATAATAATATTTGTTTATAATTATATTTAATATTAATTATGAATTTATTATGTAAAGTTGCATATTAAAAATAAATTCTTATTTACATTTTAAATAAAAAGTATTAAAAGATATTATTAAAAGACAGTCTTAGAAAATGATACTTAAGAATATATTTTAAGATATTTCATTTTGAAAATAATAAAATAAAAGGTTAGATAAGGTACATATTATTAAAATATATTTACACATATAAGATGAAGAACTAAACAACTGCAATAAATAAAACCAATCAAATTTGGTTTAATAAGAAACAAAAGTAACTCAATATAACCACAAAATGACTAACTAGACTAATCCAATTTTTCATATCCAAAATCAAAGGTCTGTTAACCAAAAAAAATAGAGGTCTGACTAAAATAAAACATATTATTACAATAATATTATTATACATATAAATTACGGTACACCTCAAAACATATTAATAAATATAAATAAAAATTAACTAACCTATATTTCAAAATATTATTTTTATGTTCCTTTATGTAATTTTTAATCGACTAACACTTTAGTTTATTTTGTCTATTTGAATTTTTAAAAAATTATGTTATAGATAATCTTGCTAAAATAAATTTATATATCTAAAAGAACAACCAACATAAATGGATATAACAAAATTAATCTATTTTTAATCTATATAGAACAAAAAATATCATGATTGAATTTAAAAAATGACTATATATTAAATAAAATCACATATCTAATTAAAAAATATTATTAATATAAATTATACATATGAGTTATAAAATTATTTAAATTGAACTAAATTATTAATTAATTGGGGATTTACGAAATATGACTCAAAACTTGATTTTGATTGCAAAAGTATACTCAAACTTGAATCAAATGCAAAAGTAACCCAAATTCCTTGTGAAATTACAGCCAGTCCCTTTTGACCAAACAAAAAAACAGAACTCATTTTTACGAATATAGTCCCGCTAAGTCTTCTGAGTCTTCTGAGATTCTGTTAAGTCTTCTAGACGACGTCCACGGAAGTCGTCTGGTATAGTTGATCCTAAAAATAATTTATAAATTTTGTAAAAAAATATTTTGATAAGCGAAAAATTAAAATCATGTAATTATAAACAGTTTTAAGTGATATAAATTAAAATATAATAAAATTGAATTGTTTTCAACATAGATGAGTGAAAGTAGTGAATCATGATATTCCTTGGTCTAGGGTTTGGCAACATATGTTGTAGTATTGTATGTATTCTTATGGTAAGATTTTGGAAAGCTTAAATGATTTTTTGAAAAATTAATTTTTTACCTACATGTGATTATTTCTGTGTATAGTAAACAATTTTTAAGTTTAATTTGATTTTATGAAATGTTTATTTAGTTAATTTAGTTTAGGGGTTATGTTTAGGGTCTAGACAACTAACATGTAAGTCGTCTGCCGATTAAAAAACTTCTCTGAAAGTCTTCTGACTCCCGCTAAAAATATTTTAGCTTCCCGGTAAAAATATTGAAGTCTTCTGAACGACTTACAAATAAGTCGTCTAGTAAGTATTCTCATCGAAAATATTTAACCTAATTGAAATTTTTGCCTCCATATATAAAGAAAAATGTACACATTCTCTCTCCTCCTCTCAAATGGCTGCAACAAAAATGGTATGTTTCTCATTCTAAAACTCTTCAACCTCTCTCTAATCTCTTTGAACTTATAAACACCAAACTTTATATCAATTTATTGTTTTTGTCTCATGTCTTTCTCACTAGTTTATCTTGTTTTGCAGATTTTTTCATCACATGGTTCTCATCTTCCACTCATTTAAAGGTAGATTTATTAATTTTAGATATGTATTTTTGTGTGTTTTATAAAGGGCAAATCTCCAAAATAGCACATTTCTAAGTTTATATCACAAAAATAGCACTCAAAAACTAAAATGACCAAAATAGCATTTTATCTTTTGAAAATTTTAATTTTTTTATTTTTCAAAATTTGAAATCTTATCCCCAAAACCTCATTTCTCAACTCTAAACCCTAAACCCTAAACTCTAAACCCTAAACCCTAAACCCTAAACCCTAAACCCTAAACCCTAAACCCTAAACTCTAAACCCTAAACCCTAAACTCTAAACCCTAAACCCTAAACTCTAAACCCTAAACCCTAAACCCTAAATCTTAAACCCCACCCTTTAACTCTAAACCCTAAGTTTGTGACTTTTGATAAAACATTAAGTGCTATTTTTGTGACTTTTGACCTTGAGTTCTAGTTTGGGAACAAAAACTTGATTTAGTGCTATTTTTGTATTTTTCTCTTCTATAAAGGTAGATATATCTATTCTTTCACTCATTTTATTTGTTTTAAGCCATTTGAACGTTTTTGGAGATGCATGTTTTTCAAATCTGGATTTGGATATGCAGGTTTTTCAGATCTAGAAGACTTCTGAGCTAGAAGACTTCAAGACGACTTCCAGGAAGTCTTCTGACGGAGTCTTCTCTCATGTCTCCCTTTCATAATAGATCTGAGCATTTTGGTAAGTTTTTATGTATGATTATTTTTCATTTGGTAACCTCCTGTTGCATAAAGCTCATACATTTTTCCAAACTAAAACTTTCCAAACCCATTCTAATCTCTTTGACTTGAAAACAATAAACTTTATATGAATTTTTCATTTTTTTCTCATGTCTTTCTCAATAATCTATCTTTTTGTTGCAGGTTTTTAATCAGAGGGTTCTCATCTTCCACTTGGATATGTACATTGTGTGTTTTACAAAAGTATGTCTATCTAATTTTCCACTCATTTTTTCTGTTTTTAAGTCATTTGAACGTTTTTTATATGATATGCAGATTTTTTCAGATCTGGGTTTGATATACATGTTTTCAGATCTGGATCAGACTTTGGAAGACATATTGGAAGTATTCTCGGAAGTCTTCTAAAATATAATGCGCTAGAAGACTTCCAGGAAGTCTTCCAGACGACTTTAAAGAAGTCTTCGAGACGACTTCCAGGAAGTCTTCTGACGGGGTCTTTTTCCATATCAAGTGGAGTCTAAGCTTGTCTTTGTAGAGGAATGATCTATAATAGTTTTGTTTGTGGTCTGTTTTGTGATTTGCATGTGTACTCATTTAGTTGTGACTTTTTTTGTAAATTTGAAGAGATATTAATGAAAAAGTTTGGTAAATATGTTCATTTTCCACAATATTATCTGGCCAAAATTACTTGACATAATTGAACTTATTGATAAAACTTCAATAGCAAAACACAATAACAGAAAAAATTAATCAAATTTATTACAACTAAGGGAGAAGAATTCTCAAGAAAACTTGGTCAAATTCACAGAAAATAAAACATTACATAAATTCAAAGCTACAACACTTTCATTAGATACATAAGTGTCTTATGATCGGAGAAGACACATTAAACCATGTTACTTGATATTCTTGAAGTTACTTAACACTTTTGAAAATTAAATAAACATATCTTAAAGTTACTTAACAAATTTACAAAAACTAACGTAGTAGACTTCCACGGAAGTCTTCTCAATTAGCTAGAAACTTTACTAAGCATGAATGTTGGTAACCTCATAAATATCACCAATTAAGTTATAAATTTCATTCAGTAGCTCCAATATTGACTAATATACATGAATTAACAAAAAAAAATAAAAAATCTTTATAGTCTTAGAGAAGATGAAAGTTTATTAAACATTGACGCAGACGACTTCCACGGAGGTCGTCTGGTAGACTTCTAGGAAGTCATCCATTTAGGTTGGTTATACAATTGAATTTTAACCTAGACGACTTACATGGAAGTCGTCCATCTTTTTTTGTTGAAAAAATAAAATTCGAGACGACTTACATGACAACTTACATGTAAGTCGTCTAGGGAAAACATGTTAGTTATGCATTTGACCGGATTGTGTCAGAAATTTGACTTTTCCTGGACAACTTACGAGTAAGTCGTCCAATAGAAAATTGAAAAAATCAATATTTTGTATACCTAGACGACTTCCATGTAAGTCGTCTCAGGTTAGTTTTGCAATTGAAAAATAAAACAAAAAAATTATTTTTTTCTAGACGACTTACACGGAAGTCGGTTCTAGACGACTTACACGGAAGTTGTTTCTAGACGACTTACACGGAAGTCGTCGACCGACGACTTACATCGAAGTCGTCCAAGATAAGCAAGTTTTGACCAGAATTTCGGAATAAAATCATGGACGACTTCAATGTTAGTCGTCGGACGGACGACTTCAGTGTAAATCGTCTAGAAAAAAATAATTTTTTTTGTTTTATTTTTCAATTGCAAAACTAACCCTAGACGACTTACATGGAAGTCGTCTCGATTTTTTTTTAACAAACAAAGATGGACGACTTCCATATAAGTCGTCTATAAAAACACATTTAAAAGTCAATTGCAAAACTAACCTCTGCATTGACCAGAAGACTTCCATGTAAGTCGTCTACAGCCAGACGGTAAGTCGTCTGGACGAACAGATCTGGGAAAAAAAAATTGATTTCATAGTTTCAACCAGTGAGATAACTTGTTTAACACACATAAGTCTTCTCCAAGCACCCAGAATCTCAAACAAAAGTGACCCACCAAGAATCTTAAGCTTCAATGGCTCTATGAACCATAAAAAATTTAGAATCAAAATCTTGGGTTTTTTTGGATGAATATGGAGAGAAAGTAAAAGAGATGTTGTTTTTAGTTCATAAGAATTGAGAAAGAAAGAGTGTAAATCGATTTTTAGGTACATTAAGAGCTTCAAATTGGTTGTTCATGATGGTTGGTGTATTGATGGCAATGGCAATATTGTGAATACTTGAGGAAGATGAGGGTGATAGAGTAAAATATGCATTTTCGAAAAGAAAAAAAAAAGTGATGGCATTTTCGTAAATAATCTGAACTTTGGGGATGAAAGAGGCAAGTCAAAGTTCAAAAAAAAAAACATGGGTTATTTTTGTGTTTGACTTCAAGTTTTGAGTCATATATGCAAAAAACCTCTAATTATTTATTATAAATAGTTATATCCGTGCATGAGCACAGAAAAATAACATGGTAGGTAATATGCCTGGGCGCTTTTAACGTAAACCGAAATCTGAACCCCTAACCGAGCGAAATTTTCGGGTTCGGACCGGTCATGGATGTAAGGGAAAACCCGATTGGGTCTTGATAATCCAGCAATTCGGAGGTCGGGTCGGGTCGGTTATAACCCGTTATCCGATTAAAAACCCGGAGATAACCGAGGTTTAATGACAACACATATACATATGTCGACTCCTCGTTTATACATCATCTTTTCCTCTTCTCTAGTTCTTTGTCTGAAACGAACCCTAGTTCCTACAAAGGTCTCCTCGATTAAACCCCTTAAAGACTGCAATGTACAATCTGGCCTCTATAAATCATCTGGATTCTCCCTATTCGGCTTCATCAGAGCTTTCAAGGAATCAATCGCAGGTTCTTGTTCTTATTTCTTTGTTCTTCTTTGTCTGAAACTCGCTTGAAATTCTCATTATATAGTGTGAAAAAGTTTAATGTTATAGATTGAAGCTTAATTAATTTGTTTATATTTTGAATTGAGTTAGAAACTTGTTTAGGATTTAACTAAATCGTCTGTCTCTCTGTTTTTGTATTTGAAAATTGAAATCGAAATTGGTTTGGACTTGTGCACTGACATATTGTTTCCATTGAAGCAGATGGACTCAACATCAACACTTGATCGAGAAACCCGTAGCAAAGAAGATGAGGCAGAGTTTCCAACTCCCGACAGTAACAGAGACAAAAGAAAACAATCTAGTGCTGCGAGTTCTCAACCATCTAAAGTGAAGCGGATCCTTCCTACGAGATCAGATGTGTGGGAACATTATACAAGAACTAAGGAGGACAGAGACCGGTGTCTATGCAACTACTGTCAGAAAAACTTCTCGTGTCTCACCACATCAGGGACCACGAACTTGATGAAGCATCTCGAGGTTTGCAAAAACCATCAAGCGTGGTTAGCAATTCAAAAAAAAAACAAGAAAATGTCTCTGAGGATGGGAAGCTGAAGGCGGGTAAACTTACTGAAGCTGTATTTAGAGAAGCAACGAATGAGATGATTGTGATGTTGGGAATGTCCTGAAATCTATTGTACTTACTCTTGTTAAAGTCGTAGTGTCGAGGTTTGGCAATCATATAATATTAGGTGGTTATAATGTTTTGCTAGAAACCGCTTATAATCTATGAATTGAGAATTCATTACTAATATTATATGATCCTACAGGGTCACACACCTAAGCAAATTGGATCAGTGATATATTGGGTTGTAAAGTATATTTATGTGTATTATATATGATATAAGTACATATATATATATTTATACGTATAAACTCGTATGGTATATGATTATTAGTTGTTAAGTGGGTCTTGCTTAATAAACTATAACATGACTTAACTCACGTGTATTAGGTTAAGAGGATTTGTCTTATATAAGACAATGGAACTTTAATAATCATGAGACAGACCTGCCACGGCAAACCCTAAAACAAAAGGACGAATAGTTCGTCAAGGCTTTTAGAGATTTGATCTCGACGGCACTAGCATCCCGTATCGATCCAATTTGTGTGCGTGTGGATACTGGTAGAGGCACGACGTTTAGAGTGCTTGAAATCTTGACTTGATGTATTCAACTTTCCGCTGCGAATAACTAGGTGTACTTGGAATCATAAATTCTAGATTCATTTCAGTATTTGCATGAGATCTAGCCAAACTGAATTCATAAGTAAATTTATAAATTGTTATAAATTGGTATGAATTCCTACAGTGGTATCAGAGCCTACTTGCATAATATTGATCTGAATCTACTCTAATAGATATATATATATATATATATATATATATGATATATTTGTTAAAGCTGATATATCAATTTGGATAGTTATTATAATTTGATTATAATCAATCGCTGTATAAAATTTACATACGATCGAAAGTGTTTCATCGCCAATGTAGATATATGATTTAAAAGGGAGCACGTACTTTGTAGTTGAATTAAATTCTGTGCGTATGAGGGGATCGTCCTCGTTCTTCTTGTTAGTCTCAATCAATAACTTTCATAAATACTGATTTAAGAAATAGTCAAAAGTTCATAGCTAATAAACGCGTATAAGATTCGGTTTTGCTTCGCAGCTTGACAATATGTGTATATTTAATTTGTTAAATATATTATTATAAAGAAGAGTTTACTCCCTCCGGGTGATGCTACATCAGATTCCACGTCAGAAAGTCGGTTCACCTGAAGGTGACACGTGTCCCATTTTATATTTGGGCTTTCTGTTTTCTGTTGAATTTATTTGTTTTTGTTTGTATGGGCTAGGAAAGTGGTGGGCTACGGTTGATTTAATACATGCCTGTAACCTGAATAAGAAAACCCTACCTTCTGGCGTTGTCCTCTCTTTCTTCGTTGTGCAGAGACTTTTCATCTTCATCTGAATCATTTGTGACATTAAAACGCATCCATTTGTTTCTTCTTCGTGATTATTCTCCATTACTTCAGTCACCACGATGTAGCCTTAAATGCATGCTTTGATTAGGAGTCGGTGAACCTGAGCGTATAAATAGGTCAGCTTTCTTTCTCTTACGATCATCTTATCAATCTATTTAAACAGCAAAACAATTTTTTCTGAGATATAGCTAACTTCCAAGTTTGATTGGCTATAGTTGATGAGTATTTAGATCTCTCTTACCATTAGTCAAGTTTTTAAGTCTGATATGTTTTCTTCAGATATGTTGTAGAGAATTGTAATATCAAGAGGCTTTCATCAGTAACTGTTTAGGAGTGTTCGTGTATCAGTTTCATCTTTGATTAATTTGAATATGTTCTGAAAGTATTCTGAAAATATCTTTGTATTTCTCTTTCAAAAACACTTGAATCCACTTTGGTTAACATTTAATAGTAACTAGGTGACCGGTCCGCACCCTGTGCGGGCATAAGAAAATTCAAAATATGGACTAAATCTTATATGATTTTATAAGTAACGGATTTTATACAATGTCAACAACCGTCTTTGGGAGAATTCATCAGGCGTGGAAAAAAGATCGCACACCAATTTGAGATGGACGAGAGGAAACAAAGTAACTTCAGTATGAAGAGGCAGATATTGTGTGTACCGTGTACGTATAATTGCAACGTCCATATTTTCTTTGTATGTTTACGAAGAAACTTTCATTCAAAATATGGAATAAATATTGCATAGTAATCTACATTATAATAGATCAGTTTTTGCTCACTCCTCAGCGCGCCACGTCATCGTTTTGTAGACCCCACTTTTAAAAAGTGTGAAAAAGTGTCAAGTCCATGGCTCGAACCCGGGTTATTGAGATATAATCACCAACATTTATACCACTAAGCTAACTGATACCTTTGTACATTGATGGCCGAACCTAATACTATATTATAATAGATCAGTTTTTGCTCACTCCTCAGCGCGCCACGTCATCGTTTTGTGGACCCTACTTTTAAAAAGTGTGAAAAAGTGTCAAGTCCATGGCTCGAACCCGGTTTATTGAGATATAAACACCAACATTTATACCACTAAGCTAACTGATACCTTTGTACATTGATGGCCGAACCTAATATATATTTATGAAGGTCGGAAGCTCTTGCCCCTCGGCTTCCTCTGAGGGTCTTGAATCTTTGTGACACGTCAGCAACTCCTTTATGTTTGTGGGTCCCACATTTACATAAAGTCTCTCCGATATTTTAGATTTCCTGAGATATGGTTGAGACGAGACGTAGCTCTTCGCTTCCAAACGTTTCTGTTCTTCTTCTTCATCTCCTAAACTGTGTCTTCATCGTCTCTACGCTCTACCAAGCGGTCTAAAGCTAAGATCGATGCCGCTATTGAATCTGTACGTTAGTTCTTGTCCGAATCTGAGTTTTTTTTTTGTTTCGAATCTAATTTTTGATTTTTTTTATAGCTTAGGCGAGCCGGCGGGGTCTTCCTCGGCGAGCCCGTGATGGAGATCTATCCTGAAGCCGATACACAAAACTGATGTGGCTGTGATGGAGATCTATCTTGAAGCCGATACACAAAACTAAATCTAATTGTTTATTGAATCTCAACCGATTTATTTCAGTAGTAAATTTAGGTGTTGATAAGGTTCATGTACGTCTCCTCGCAAAAACCCTCCAAATATGAAACGTTACACCTTCGCTGCAATTATAGATTTCTCTCACCAACTGATGTAATCAGTTGTGTTCTGTCTGTGTGATAATTTTGGTTAGGAAAAAAAAACAAGGGTTGTAATCAATTCGATTGATTTGAAGATATGACAACTTTGAACCCTTTTGATATGTTGGATGACGGCGCTGAGGATCCGAGCCAGATCGCCGTTTCCATCGCTGCAGATAAGCCTAAGAAACCTGCACCTGTTTCCGCCGTCTCTGCTAAGTCATCTGCTCCGTCGAGGCAGCTTGCTCAACCTGGTGAGATTCGCTTAACACGATTAGCAAGTTATTAAACTTCCGTGTCTATTTGATTCCATTCGTGGTGTCTGATTGTTTTTTAATGATGTTGATTAGTGAGAGAGGCTAGGAGTGATGCTCCATGTGGCGGTGGACGTGGTGGTGGAGACGGTGGATTTAGCCGTGGTCGTGGTGGTTACAACCGTGATTTTAGAAGCGGTGATGGTAACAGTAAGCCCTCTGAGGAAGCAGGCGTTTCAAAGCCTCTCTATAAGAAACGTAGTGTATATGGCGGTGCTCGTCGTGGTGGTGGTCGACGTGGTGAAGCTGGTGACGGTGAACGTCCTCGAAGGACATTCGAGCATCATAGTGGAACTGACAGAGAGTCTGTCCTAACCTCATTCAATTTTTGTTGTTGTTGTTGCATTAATCTTTTAAGGTTAAGCTTTAAGTTTTGGTGAAGGGGTGACATCAAAAGCGAAGAAGCTGGTTGTGGAAATTGGGGAACACCAGGAGAAGAAGTTGTTGTTGTGTAAGCATTTTCTGATGTTTTGTCTCATAGTAGTGATTGTGAAATTGGATTAAAAAAGAAGCTCTGGTGTCTATTTTAGGGAGACTGAAAAAGTTGCTGGTGTTGAGACTGAGAAGCCTGCTGGTGATGAGGTTGCTGCTGATGCTAACAAGGAAAACACTGCTGAAGTGGAGGAGCAGAAAGAGTCTGAAGATACGGAGGTAAGCAGATGAGTTAAGAGAGATGTTAGGTTGCTAGATTAGGACATGGAACTGAACTTACTCTTGTCTCGGCTTTTTTCTTTATTATCCTTCAATGCTTATTGGCTTGTGGTTTGGTAGGAAATGACTCTGGATGAGTATGAGAAAAATACATGAGGAGAAGAGAAAAGCCCTTCAGTCTCAGAACACCTCTGAAAGGAAAGTTGATACAAAAGTGTTTGAATCAATGCAAAAACTCTCAAACAAGAAGAAGTCTCGATGAAATTTTCATCAAGTTGGTAAGACATATTACCTCCCTGTCTTGTCGACTAGAAACACTCTTAACCGGTTCTGAACCTTGCATTTGATCTATCTCCCAGGGTTCTGATAAGGACAAACGCAAAGATGACATAGAAGAGAAGGCTAAGAAGGTTTACATTGTTGTCTGAATGAAAGAGTTTGTAAAAGTCAATAAGTTTGCTTATGGATGTGTTATGTGGTTTACAGGCTGTGAACATCAACGAGTTTTTGAAACCAGGTGAGGGTGAGAACTACTACCGAGGAGGAGGTCGTGGTGGTCGTGGAAGGGGACGTGGTGGTCGTGACGGGGAAGGTGCTTCTGGTGATGGATTTGATGGTTACCGTAGTGAAGCTGCGCCTGCCATTGGAGATACTGCTCAGTTCCCATCTCTTGGGGGGCAAGTAGGATCCATCCTTGGAAACTTGTGCTGTCTCCTCCAGTTTTCCTCATCAAGACTGAAGTGTTTCATGCTGAGTGTTTGCCAGTCTGTTGTTGTCAGGTGTAAATTGTTAGTTGTCGTCAGTTTTTAGAGTTTCTGCAAACTTATGCATGACCTGTCTTTTTTTTTTAACGTTTGAAACTATACCCTTTTCTATTTTGGTTTACCACTTAGTCTTTATAGTTGTTTGTTGTCTTCTCAATATGCCTTTTTTTCACTCAACTCATCGTCTCCCATCTCTCTTGATTTCTTATATACTGATTACGTCAAAATCTCAAGCGATCATAACCAAAATCAGATGAACCACTATAAAAAACGAGCCCCCAAAAGAGATACCAACATCTGGTTGTTTCATTCTGTCCATCTCTACGCTGATGTTATTATCTCTTTGTTCTAAAATGATTACCGATGCGGTGATGCTATTTCTGACCGATGCGATTGACGATATTCGCCCTTGCCAAATTTCAAAGGAGATTAGTGGTCGTCATCTCCGTTTCTGAGATTCACGTAACATCATGGGTATCATCCTCTTACTTTAAGATGAGAAGGTATGAACATCATGACCCTCGCACCAACTCATTAATTCATTACCATATTCTTAGCTTTGAAACAAATCGTTTTTATCTTAGACATGGCGAATTCATGGGCTTTCTACTTTGATTCTTGATCATGAAAAGTTATTTCAGTATATATACTTAAAAATATGTAACCTTCTGTTTAGAATATGTGACTAATAACATCTTCACTCATTGTCCACATCATATTGTAATCCATGGCTTCATTTCAGCCTGACTTTTTTTTGTCTATCACAAATCATTTTCAACAAAGTCCAGTAAAAACTATAAAAATAAATAATTTTGTAACTATATAATTTTATAAATTTCTAGAGTTATTAATTTAATAAAAAAACAGTATACTACAATTCTATATTTTTGAAGTTAATTTTGGATAAAAAAATAATTTATTGTTCGTATAAATTGTTAAATTTTTAAATCCGAATATTATACATTTTTTTTACGCTATTTGATTTATATACTAACAACTACCTAAGTAAACACTAATCAATCCCTTAAATTTCAGCTTTTGAACATGGAAGCGCTAATAATGTTAATGTCCTTCAAATCATTACGAAGATAAGATAATAAAATATCAACAAATATGAATTCGCCGGTCATTCTTATATCACTTTAATCAAACTGTGTGATATCCGATGTTCCATTCATCACCATAATAAATAACACGGAAAATCAAAAGTTAAAAAAAAAGCGACAACAACCCATATACACAACACTACACAACTCATCAAATAATGTATCCGGCTCCGCGCTTGCGCGGAGACTATGCCCCTAGTTACATATATGTTTGAGACTAACTAAGGTAATTAAAATCATATGTGGATATATGTATATATGATTTTGGAATTTAGTTCATGCATATTTAATTAATAAGGTAATCGTGTATTATTGTAATTAATAAAGTGATTCTATAATTAAATTTGCATGTGCGACCAATTAACCCGACAAAACCAATTTTGGTTTGATTGGTTAATATGATTAACCAGGTTCGATAGTGTTAATTTTTATTTAGAACTAATTCGATTAGATTTTAAAATTAAACATATATTAATTAATAATTTAATAATTTTAATTAGATTAAAATTAATTTAATTATTCATAATCCAATTGAAGTACATATAAAATATGTATTAGTTATATTATATTAGATATAAATTTTAAATATAAAATAAATTGAATTAAAATTTATTCCTCAATTAATTTCAAGTATTTTTGATGTCTACCAATCTTATCAACTAAATAAGGCTCGTTTGGTTATAAAATGGGCTTGCCAAAACAATGTGTCTGCAATTACATAAGTGAGGTAGATGGTAACGGTTACCATATGAATATAAGATTGGTTTACTTGACTAAGCTATCAAAACGGTTTTGGGCTTAGAGACATAGGTTGGATAAGACATAAGATGTCATCTGACAACCAAGAATTATATTGAATAAAATTAGCAAAGAGTTGCTTACCTAAATAGCTTTATATTCGGGCGATGAGGCAAAGCTCACTCGGATTTTAGTGAAATATGGATCTTGGATTATTATATTCATTTGAGGAAAATATTTTGAATATAATATGAGTTTTCTTAATTGTTGAGATTTTTCAAATTCCTGAACATCATATTAATATTCGCTATTCTTCTATTCTAGCAATGTTAACTCTTCACAAACCATTTTCATTCCATTGTCCTTGAGAAGGACAAATTGAATGAATCAAATTTCCTCCATTAGTGTCGAAACCCGAGAATTGTTCTCAAGTATAAGTTTAAACCCTACTTGGAAGATCTGAAAAAGAAAAAGACTTTTGAAACATCGTCTAGGGGTATTTATGTTATATAAGTAAATGTTACTTCTTCTGGTTCTACTTCATGGGTATTGAATACCGGTTGTGGTGCTCATATTTGTACGAATATGAATGGCCTAAGCAATAGTAGAATTTTGGAGAAAGGTCAAGTGGACCTACGCGTGGGAAATGGAGCAAGAGTTGCTGCATTAGCCATGGGAACATTTCACTTGTCTTTACCTTCAGGCTTGGTTTTAGAACTTAAGAATTGCTACTATGTACCTGCTATAAGTAGGAATATTATTTCCATTCCTTGTTTGGATTTGGAAGGATTTCAGTTTTTGATCAAAAACAAGTGTTGTTCCTTTGATCGTAATGATATCTTTTATTGTAGCGGTCCATTAGAGAATGGACTTTAATATTCTAGACCAAAGCGTGTCTGTCTATAATATAAGTACCAAAAGATTCAAGTCTAACGACACGAATCCGACTTTTCTTTGGCATTGTCGTTTGGGCCACATAAATGAGAAACGCATTCAAAAGCTTCATAGTGATGGACTTTTGAGCTCATTTGATTGTCAATCATATTAAAATGTGAATCTTGTTTATTGGGTAAAATGGTTAAGGCTCCTTTTACTGGACACGGTGAAAGAGCCAAAGACTTGTTGGAACTTATACATAATGATGTATGTGGACCAATGAGTATACATGCTAGAGGAAACTATCAGTACTTCATTACATTTACTGATGACTTCAGTAGATATGGTTATGTTTATCTAATGAAACTTAAGTCTGAATCTTTTGAAAAGTTCACAGAATTTCAGAATGAAGTATAAAATCAGCTTGACAAGAAAATAAAAGCTCTTCGATCTGATCGAGGTGGAGAATGTTTAAGTCAAGTGTTTAATGACAATCTGAGAGAATGTGGAATTGTTTCACAACTCACTCCTCCAGGAACACCACAATGGAATGGCGTGTCCGAAAGGAGAAATCGAACTTTATTAGATATGTTTCGGTCTATGATGAGTCATACAGATCTTCCACCTTTTTTTTGGAGATACGCTCTAGAAACGTCTGCGTTTACGCTAAATAAATGTCCATCAAAATCAGTTGAGAAGACACCATATGAGATGTGGACTGGAAAGGTTTCAAATCTGTCTTTTCTGAACATTTGAGGTTCTAATGCTTATGTCAAATGTATGTTTACTGATAAGCTTGGACCTAAATATGATTAATGCTACTTCATTGGTTGTCCTAAAGAAACCAAAGGTTATTACCTTTACTATCCCACCGAGAACAAAGTGTTTGTTGCTCATAGTGGTGTTTTTCTTGAGAGAGAATTTCTTTCTAAGAAGAACAGTGGGAGTAAAGTACAACTCGAAGAAGTTGGAGAAACACAGGAGATGGTTTTATCATCTTAGGAAGATGATCAATTAGATTTACGAAGAGTCAGAGAATCTACACTTGTGGAACCTGAAGTGCGTAGGTTCGAAAGGACACGTCACGAACCTGATAGATTTGAGGTTTGGGTGACGGATCATCATGATATATTGATAATAGAGAGTGATGAACCTACGTCCTTTGAGGAAGCTATGATGGGCCCTGACTCCAATATATTGCTTGAAGCAAACATCTCGGAGTTGGAATCTTCGTTTTAATGAAGCAATCAAAGAGTTTGATTTCATTAGAAATAAAGAAGAACCTTGCGTTTACAAGAAGACTAGTGGGAGCGCAGTCTTCCTTGGTATTGTATGTAGATGACATACTTTGAGGTTGTTTCTTAATGAAAGACATGGAAAGAGCTACATACATCCTTGGAATAAGAATCTATAGAGATAGATTAAATAAGACAATTGGATTATGTCAAGATACTTATATCGATAAGGTCTTACATAGATTCAAGATGCATGATTCCAAGAAACGCTTTTTGCCAATGTCTCACGGCATAACTCTTAGCAAGACTCAGTGTCCTTCGACACATGATGAGAGAGAGCGCATGAGTAAAATCCCATATGCTTCTGCGAAAGGATCTATCATGTATGCCATGATCTGTACTCGTCCAGATGTTGCATATGCTTTGAGCATGACGAGTCGATACCAATCTGATCCAAGTGAAAGTCACTGGACAACAGTCAAGAATATTCTCAAGTATTTGAGAAATACTAAGGATAAATTCTTGGTCTATGGAAGAATTTATGAGCTGGTTGTAAGTGGTTACAGCGATGCCAATTTTTCAAAATGACAAAAGTGATATTCGATCACGAGTTGGTTTCATCTTTTGTCTTAATGGAGAGTGGTGGGTTGGAAGAGTTCCAAGCAAAGCACCATAGTATAGTCTCAATGGATGCAAATATTGTTGATCCATTGACCAAGCCTCTTCCATGGCCTAAGTATGAGAGTCATACTGCAGCTATGGGTATTAAGTATCTTAAGATGTGATCTTGATTTTAGTGGGAGGCTTTATGTTTATGATATGATGTTCATATTGACATACATTTGATTGTGTATTCAAACAAATGAAATTGTTTCAGATTTATTTGATTATTGGATAATTAAATAAATGTCCCAAAATAATTTATATCATTCTTATAGGTCATCAAGTATGTGACTTGATCATGAAACTCTATAAGTGAAAGATGCTATAAATTATTGAGGTCCCTAGTCAAGGTTGTTAACGTGGGACATTAATAACCATGAATGGCTAGTATGTGAGGTGATTGATGACTAAGTTTCATGTAGTCATTCAGTATGTGGTATTGAAGTCAATCACATGGATATGTGTTAGAGAACACATGATCGGACTGACCCGCTATGAGAACTCTACAAGATTGTTATATGAGTGTCATAAGAATTTCTCATTACGACTATAGAGTATAGTCCTTAGACCTGAGTTTGTCATGATTCTTTACTTGTGGATTAGTTCGCTTTGACCTTGTCAAACGTCAGCCGTAACTGGTGATTATAAAGGCATTGATTAGGTGTTCTATGAAATTTGTAAGGAACAGGGATGGAACAAGATGGGATTTGTCCCTCCCATATAACGGGAGATAAATATCTCTGGGCCTATCGAAGATTTAATACTGTGAAATGCATGGCCATGCTCAAACGAGGTGAATGTCAGTCGTTTGTTTTATCAGTATAAATCAGAGTTCGCTAAACATGATCTAGCTTAATAAGGATGACACTAGTTCTTGCCTTATGCTGAGATCGAGATATAGAGACAAAAAGATTATAGGAATATATGATTCCAGTACAAGTGGGAGATTGTTGTTCTTAACTCTTAAGTGTCATTCATCTTGCTTTAAGTTTTTGTTGTTTTTACCCATATATAAGCTTATGTTTATGTTCTATTTGTTTGTAGGCAAAGCTAGGATACCAATCCTCATTCAAGAAGGACTTTAACCAAAGACATCGTGAAGTCGTATGTGGAGAAGAAAGAGGCGTTGAAGAGATGGTTCTTATGCAACAAACAACGAGTGTCCATCACTACAGATATATGGGTTTCCCAAACAACAGGTAATGCAGTAGAAACATACTTGATTTACAAGTTAACATTTATTCGAATAACTGTCCATCACTATAGAAATATGGTTTTGACATTCTTTATGTCTTTATGTTTTGTAGGTGCTAGCTACATGGTGATTATGGTGCATTCACTACAGGAAATGTGGGTATTAATAGTTGGCGTTAAACGCTATTAGTTCATTTTAATAGCGTTCCCTAAAACGCTCTGACAGCGCCCGTTATCGTAGGTCCGACCCTTTTGATAGCGGATATGTTGTATGCCATAGTTAACTATACAACGATAGCGTTAGTTTGTATGCAATTATTAATATTTATAATAACGTGGTATAAATGTTATTGAAGCTCATTAATTTTATTTAACATTTAGCAATTTGTTTATTAATTAAAATCAGTTTCTTTTTTTGTCAAGTACAAATAATATCGGTATAATAAAAATGAAATTTTATTTATTAATTAAAATCAGTTTACAAATATTCAATTTTACAAAACTAAACAAGTACATATTAAACAAAAACTAATTAAAACACATTAACCTAATAACAAAACCTAAGCCGCCGCCTTCCTCAAGCTCGTTGTTTCACTTCAACCTTCCTCGAGGTTCATCTGTCTCTTCCACCTTCTTCAAGCTTCCCCATTATCTGAAAAGCACACAGAACAAGTGTTGCTAAATACAATGATTTGAGGACATACACCTATGCTTAAGACGGGAACCAATCAGTACAAGATCAACGAACAAGATAACTTATCTCAACACCCATACTTAAGCATGATTGTCTTCAAGTCTGCCGTAGAGCAACGTTTTATCTGTATAATCCTGCAAAGGCAATGAATCAGCAGACATAAGCAAGACTTTGAGAAGAAGAAAGTCTTAGTCTTTACTGTCACAATACCTTCAAAGGCTGCACTTGGCAATTCCAGTGAGAGACTGCAACATTCGTGTGAATCTAGACGGAGACGAGTTCGAGACATCTCCTCTGCACAACATCAGCTCTTGCTCACGAGTCACAACCACCACCTTTATCAGGAACAAAAAAAAAATACTGATAAGCTTTTATTGGATGAAAGAAGTAGAAATATGTAAACTTGGTCTTTCAATGAACCAATTGGTCTCTAACTAAAATTGAAACAAGCAGATGACATTTCAAAGATCAAGCTGAGTCTCTTACGAGCATGTAGCAAACAAACACATGAAAATTACAGAATGATGAAAACAAATCAGACAAGCTAAAACAATACCTTGCAAACGCTGGGACATAGTTTTGGCAGCTCTTGGTCCTGTATGCTCCACCAGAGACATAGAGTGAGAGACAGAGAAGTGAACAGTGGTGGTTATGACGAGCGTGACGGTGGTGAAGACGGATCTGAGAAGCGATGGTGGTGGTGAAGAGCGATTGGGGATGGGAGAGATGATGATGGTGGTGATGGTAACGAGCGATTGGGGATGGGAGAGATGGCGATGGTGGTGGTGGTAACGAGCGATGGTGGTGGTGGTGGTAACGACCGGCCGTGTCGACTTCTCCTTTATCATCTACGAACTCCATCTCCTCTCTCTCTCTCTCTCTCTCTCTCTCTCTCTCTCTCTCTCTCTCTCTCTCTCTCTCTCTCTCTCTCCTCTCGTATATCAGAAAAGATAATTAAAAAACAAAGAAAAGAAGAATAATTAATCTCAAGCGTTGATTCAATATCATCCAAGGGTACAGATGGTGATCCATGTCATAAACAAGTAAACCAATAGGAAAAAAGTGTGGGGATAAATACAAGAGTGATTTTGGGCCTTTGATTCAAATCAATCAATGGTTAAAAAAAAAACAATACAAATTGTCTTCTTATTTATTTATAGCTATTATACAAATGATTTAAGCTTTAAATACTTTGATATCATAATTGAAAACTTGAAGTCTAAATTTTGTATTTTAAATTTTAATTTATTTACAAAATTATAATTTATTAAAAATGAAGATTTGATGTTTTATGATATATGTTAAAATGAGATATGTGGTTTAGAAGTTAGGGTGAAGATTTAGGATTAAGTATATGATTTGAATTTTAGAATATATTTAGAGTTCAATTTAAAATTTCTATTATAAGTTTGTAAAGATTAGATTTATGATTTTGTATGTAGAGTTCAAGTTTGGGGTATAGGGTATTAGATATAAAGTGTAGATTAAAGATCAATTCATTATGATTTAGGGATTGAGAGTTTTGAAAGTGTAAGAGTTAGAGTTGTATATAAAAGTTTGTGATTAAGATTTAAATTTGAAGTTTGTTAAATTTTTAAAATTTATATTGGAAGTTTATATTTAGTGGTATATGTTTATGTTTGAAGTTAGGATTTAGGGTTTAGGATTTAGGGTATAGAATTTGATGGAGATTTAAGGTTTACATTTAAGATTTTGAATGGAGTTTTTAAAAAATTAGATTAAGAGTTTAAGTTTAAATTTTGGATTTAAAATCTGAAAAAAATTATTTAGAGATTTTATTTAGTATTTAGAATATCATTTATGTTTGAATTTTAGAGTATTAGATTTAGGATACTAGATGGATCCGGTTTGAATTAGTATATTTATATTGAATTGTATTTTTATATAAAGTTTAAAAGTATAAAATTTAGATTTTAGGAATATATTTAGGGTTTAGGGGTTAAAATATATTTAGGGATTAGGGGTTAAAAAAAATTAGATTCCAAAATAATTCAAACACACACAAAATCAAATACATGAAACACATGAACACATTGCAAAATATAACAGATAGTCTCGGTGATGAAATCTGGTATTGTTATCCTTGTTGCCATAGTAAAGTCTGCATAGAACCCATGACCAAGAGGCTCTTTTTCAGGACAGTCTTCAAGGTCCAGCCCTTCCATCTATATACATTAACACCATTGTTATGTTACACACAACAACACAATCACAAGCTTGTTCTTTGAGGTTGCAGAATAAAACTCCTTACCAGCCGAAACTCATCCATTGAAATGGGATTGTTATGCAGAGAAAGATTTTGTAGACTCTTGCAATCTTGCAGCAATCCATTTGGAATCTGAAAAAAAAATGTATATGTTAAGAGATTGACAATGGTAAGCGGCATCACACCTCTTGCAGAACACAAACTTGTTAGGATCTCCTGTTCTACGGCAGACCTAAGGAATATGACGGCTCTGTGAAAGCTAGTCAAACATTCCTAGAAATTGGCAGTGCATAGAAAAATTCAAATGCAACAGAAGGAAACGAACTCAACTGACCTCACAAACACGGCACGAGGGACAACTCCATGAACTCCAATGAAACAAATCTGCAACGAATCAAATGAAAGCACCTATATGTTGAGTCCAAGATTTACACAATTCTTATTGTACTTCTTGCCACAGCTTTTACAAGAAAGCATCCTCCTTGCTCTCTCACTTCCTTGGCTTTCTCCCAAAAACAACATTTTGCACATTACATTCACGCCGGACTGAGCCAACTCCTCACCAACCTGATCGTTAGATAGAGAGGAAAGCTGTACAAAGAAACAAACAAAACCGATTCTTTATATAATCAACAACGAACACTAGTCAACGCAATTGGTAAAGAAAGCTAACCTCATTGACACCAGATTCAAACCTCCGAGCGTAATCCTCAGCAGCCTCAACCGTAACGGCGGCTTGTCTCTGAAGAGAAACACGTTTCTTCTGCGCCGAAGCCTCCTCCGCCGCTTCATCAATGCCGCCATCTCCAACCCAGAAACCGTATGAGGAGCAGGAGCGACCTTGGGAACCCTAATCTGAACCCTAATCAGAGAGAGATGGCGATGGTGGTGACGAGCTGGTGGTAGTGGTGGTAAAGAGCGACGGTGTCAAAAGGAGTGTGGTGCTGAAGCTTCAATCGACGGTGGCAAGAGATCAAATCCGAGAATTTGAGGAAGCCAAGCTGATTGAATCTGAAGACTTCTCTGGTTTCTTCCTATGGAGAAGAAAGAAAAAAAGAAACATATAAAAACAAAACTATTTTGTGTAAACTTAAAATATTTTAATTAAAATTAAAGATATTTACATTTACCATAGCATTTAATTTTTGATCTACAATGTTATTGCATCTACACTTAGCAAATTAATGCGGCTAAAATATTTTATTTTCCCGCGGTAACAAATATAGCATTTTAAATTGATAAACACTATAAAAAAACAAGTATTAATATACAATAGCAGAACTGCCATAAACATTATAATCTAATGCTATTAATATCCACATTTCCTGTAGTGATTATATTGATGCTTTGTGGCGACTGAAGAAGCTGATCATAGGATTCAAACATGTCACGGATCACAAAGGTCAGACTATAGTATCTGTTTTACTAGATTGTTTGGCTGAATGGGGAATTGAGAGGGTCTTTTGTGTTACCGTTGACAATGCAACTGCGAATACTTCAGCATAAGGAAGTTTCAGAGTGCATTTGCATTAGTTTCTGATCAGTCTCTAGTTTTAGACGGTGAATTCTTGCATATGAGATGTTGTGCTCATATTATAAACCTGATTGTGAGGGATGGAATGGCTGAAATAGATCAAAATGTGGCTGCTATCAGAAATGCTGTCTCGTATGTTAGATCGCATACAAACAGGTTGAGATCTTTTGAGCTTAAGGTTGACTCGGGTAAGATATCAAGAGGAAGCTTGCCTTTGGATGTCAAGACAAGGTGGAATTCAACATACCTGATGTTGACAACAGCTCAGAAGTTCAAGGTGGCATTTGACAAGATGGTGGCAGAAGACAAGCTCTACAACGACTATTTCTGTGAGATAGAAGCTGGTTCTAAAAGGATTGGTCCTCCTGAGCATAGGGATTGGAATTAAGTTGAGAAACTGTGCAGGTTTCTTATGATCTTTTACAACTCAACCTTGGTGGTATCAGCTTCAACTTCTCTTAATTCCCATAAGTGTTACGAAGAGTTGGTCACCATTGCAACAAATCTGATGTCACTCATCAACAGCTATGATCCTGAGTTGAAGTCTAAGGCAACAGAAATTTTGAAAAAATTCGACAAGTATTGGGATGGTCTCAAGAATTTGAACAAGATGTTGATAGTTGCAACAGTCTTTGATCCGAGCAAGAAGTTGGAGCTTGTGAAGTTGTGCTTAGAGGGATTGTATGGAAATGACACGGTCGAGTATAATGAGATGTTTGACTCCTTGATCACTGTCTTGAGAAGTTTGTTCAAGGAATACAGTACAAGATTAGGTGGCGGTACTGATCCAGATGACCAATCATCTCAGCCTAACAAAACATCAGAGTCTTCTCGAGAGCAGTCTATTGAAAGAATGGAGATAGTTGATGATTGTGTTGGCTACAAGCGGATTGATGTTAGGTACTACCTTTAATACATTTTCTATACATTTTCTTCTATGCAATAACCTTCTAAACATTTTCTATACATTTTCTATAGTTACAAACACAAGCTGAATGAGATTGGGGTTATAGAGAAAAGGGATGAGTTAGAAACATACCTCAGAGAAAGTGTGGAAAACCCGCATTTGATGATTGGAATGGAGTATGATGTTCTGACGTACTGGAGGACGAATTCAGCCAGGTTTCCAGTGTTATCAGAGATTACTCGAGATGTTTTGGCGATGCAGGTTTCTTCAGTTGCTTCAGAGAGTGCGTTCAGCATTAGTGGGAGGATGCTTGAACCACATAGGAGCTGTCTTACACACTATATGGTTGAAGTTTTAATGTGTTCAGAATAGTGGATGAAACAAGATCTGAAGATGGAGTCAAGACTGCCTTCAAATGCACAAGTTCTTGAAGATCTTGCGGAGGATGACAAACTCGAAAGAGGTAACACTGATCACTCTTACTCTCTTACTATTTATGTCAATGTATCAGTCTTTTATGTTTGGAATTTGAGTTCATGAATGAACAGTTTTACTTTTATTTTGCAGAGAATGGAGATGCAACGGTCTTGGAGTAAGAGTTCTACAAGAAGATTGTCTTTTGTGTTTGGAATTTGAGCAAATTGAAGTTGTCTCTTTAGTACTTTTTATGCTTTTGAATTCGTTGGATGTAAGGTTTTGGTTTTAAGTTCAAACTTATGTGTGTTTGGTTTAGGATTATGTGTGTTTGGTTTCGGATTTATGAATTATTTAAGTTATTTTTGGTTCTTTGACGTCTACTTTGGTTACTTTGGATACAAGAAAACCGAACTCGAACATGATCCGTTTATATATCGGTTTTACATGGATCTTGTGGGATTGTACCGAACCGGTCCGAACCCGATGGGTTCCGAACCGATACCATACTGGAAAGTTAAAAATACCGAATGGGACTTTTAAGCTTCAATCCGAATAACCGAAATCCACAATAATCGAACCGAACCCGAACGGTGGACCGAACGCCCAGGCCTAGTAGGTAAATATGTCAAAATAACAGGTTATACTTAGTTTTAAAATATATGACTAATTTTATTAATTTAAATATTTTGGATTTTTTCCCATAATTATTCTTATATAAAAATATTTTTTAAATTCATTTTGAAGCTTCATAATAATATGATTAACCATGAATAAAAAAAAAAATAAGAAAATTATCTTCTTAGGCCGTTTTCACTTTTCAATAATTTGGAAAATTGAAGTGTTTTTTTTCTCCTCTTTTTATAAACGTTATTCTGTTTATTTTATTTTATTATTTTGCAAAAATATTCATCTGTTTATTATTATTATTATTATTATTATTTGGTTGGTCAAAAAAAAATGATATCTAACTTTTATTCTTTTTTTTCCTCTTAGATAAATGTGAAAAATAAGGATAGCGTATCTCTATAATATTATTTCAGAAGTCAGTTTTCTACGTGTCGCTCTCACGTTAATTCTCACGGTGGTTGATTACGTTGATACACTTAATGAATCAAATATATCTAATTAACATTATTATATATGTATTTTATTTTTCCTTTTTTAGGTTTTCTTTTCTTTCTTTTTTCAAATAACCAATTTTAAAAAAGAAAATTTATAAATTTTAAAACCGAAAATATATTTTATATATATTGTAATCATAATAAGGAAAGTTCACAAAATAATCTTGATTTTAAAGTAAAGATATAATTTTCCTTTCTACAAGATAATCTTAAACAACATAATACATATTTTAAAATTATTAAGCATTTTATTTAAATCAACCTATTTATCAAATTATTACAAAATAATTTAAATAGCATAAACTAAGATATCTTTAATGAATAAAATTTAATTTATTCTTTCTTTTTTTTATTAAGTTCCCTATTATATTGTCAAATAACATATATGATAAAGAAAATATTAATAAAACTGAAAATGAATATATTTTTTTATATATAATGTGATTTCATAAAAAGAAAAGTTTAGAAAAATACTCTTGATATTAAAGTAAAGAAATAATATTCTCTTTTAAAATCTATCGGTTATGTTTTATGTAACTTTCTACCTATCATCAATTTATTTTTATAATTTTATTTTGTAAATTAACACATACTAAATTACTAAAAATCAAAAATATATGAAAAACCAAACTAATTCAATGAATACAGTTAATACGAATTAGTTGAATTAGATTAGAAATAGTTATACTTTAATTTGACGGAATATATGTAATGCAGTATACCCACAAAATGAGTAACTAGACTCATCCAAATTTTTTATGCAAAGTCAAAAATTAAATTAAAAATAATATATATTTTTTATACTAATATTTTTATACATATAAATTATAGAACGACTCATCATGTTACTAAATAAATATGAAATTCTCAAATAATATTATAAATATATTAACCAACTATCAAAATTAAGTATTTTGTATAACTATATATATACATAAGGTCTTAAAGGACTACCATTGTTATATTTATTAATGTAACTTTGAATCATCAACAGTCTAGATTAGTTTTACTATTTGATTCTCAAAACAACATATATTAAATTGTACATAATTTTACTAAAATATTTTTTACAAATATAAGACAATAATCAAACTACATGAAAATAACAAAATTAATCAAAATATTAATCTTTGCAACAAAAATATTATAGTTCAATCGGAAAAATAAATGTTATCTAATATATCAAATAGTAACCAAACATTCGAGATACTATATATCCAAAATTATACGTCTAATTAAAATAACATATTGTTATTTGAAATAAACCATGAATATTGATTACTAACATAAGTGGCAGAATAATTATAAATAAAAAATAAAATATTAATAAATTATTATAATGTATTTACTTTATAATATTTATGTCTGTCCATGAGCACGGGAAAAATAAGGAGAGCGTATATATACATTAATAAGAAAAACAAGTGGAAATAAATTTTGTAACTAGAGTAACGATTTTGATCAAAAAATAAAAATAAAAAAAGCTAGAGGAACGATTTCGTTAAGAGAAGCAGCGAAAAAATTAGGGCTTTGGCCGAGGATGAAGCGAGGAGTAGAGAAGACCGAAGCAACTGAGAGAAAAAGAATAAGGAGACAATCTTCAACACCGTCCTTACCTCTCGATCTAACCTCGGAGATATTCTTACACCTGCCGGCAAAATATGTCGTGAGGTTTCGTTGTGTTTCGAAGCTTTGGTCGACAATTACTACCCAGCCATATTTCAAAAACACGTTCGAAGCTAGGTCGAACCTTCTACTCTTTTTCAAAGACGGTGATAAGCTCTTTGTTTTCTCGCTTTCTCAACAAAACCCTAATCCGAATGAGTCATATTTGCATTACTCTTCTCGGCCTATTGATAGTTACCATATGACATACCCAAAAAGCTGTTCCTTCACCTGTAAAACAGAATCAGTCCAAGGCTTGATCTGCTTCCGAAAAGCAGCAAAACTCACAGTATGGAACCCTACCATGAGAACGTTCTTAAATTTACCTACAGCGGACAAGAGCTGGAGGGTTATAGCATTCTTTTTAGGGTACGATCCAGTTGAGTGTAAGCACAAAGTAATGTGCATGCCTTCTGATGAAGCATCCGATGAAGCATCCGATGAAGCATCCGATGAATGTCGGGTTTTGATTTTGGGATCAGCCAAACAATCATGGAGAAAAATCAAAACCAACTATAAACATCGTCCTTTCAGTGGCTATCGCATGGGTGTCCATGGACAATGCATCAACGGTGTTTTATATTATCAAGCCATACTTGGTTCTGACCGGGCCATAATGAGCTTCAATGTAAGATCTGAAAAGTTGAGCGTGATAGCACTTCCATTGGAAGGATTTTGGAAGATGAAGTTGATACGTTATGGAAGAAAGTTAGCTTGTTTTGGTTCCAATGGGAATAGTATGTGGGTTTTGGAGGATGCAGAGAAACTTGAATGGTCGAATCATATATTTTTACATCTTTCTCACTATGAGCAGGGTTTGCAAAACTTCAAACTAGTGGGTATCACTGATGATGGTGAGTTAATCTACGTGCAAAGCACGGTATTCAAATCTTTTCCTATTATATATATTCATCCAACGAGAAAGACCTTTAGGAGAGTCGAATATAGAGGCATCGCGGAAGAAGATATTAGACAACGCAATGGATTTGGTGAAAGGAGTCTTCGAGGGCTCCAAGTTTAACCCCAATCATATTGAAACTCTATTGTCTTTGTGATTGTTTCTACTAGAAGCCGAGCCCCGCGCAAGCGCGGAGTTATAAGCACGGAGTTATTTGTGTATGTTGTTGTTGTTCAGTTTTACTTAGTGTTAGCGTTGTTAGTTATGTTGTTCTTACACTTGTGTTGGTGCGTGTAATTATTTGGCAAAGCAGAGGATAGGAGGTGGTGGAATTAGTAGGGCGGCAGTTGTTTGTTGTTGATTACGTGTAGGACGCTTTGTGAACGAAGACCAGTTGATACATATATATTTTTGGTATTTAGTTGTCTGCATCCCAATTCCCACCGAGGAACATATGATGGTGTGCTTGTGTCACTTTTTCTGGGGTTTTTGTTTTGTTTTGGTGGCTATTAGATTTTAGTTGGTTTCTTTGTTGCATTGTTTAACGTCGATGCCATGTAACTATCTGAACATGTTCTCATGCATGAAGCAAAAGACATTCTTATTTTCACGAAATGCATAGACCCATCAACGTTCCCCTTTATTTAAAAACCAAGTAACTCTTCTCCTGGTGGGAGATAGTTTGCAGATAATTAAAGACAACCAAAGTTGAAAGTAGGAAAAAACATACGAAAATAGTTATTTCATTGACACATAAGCTAAGTGGGGATGACGGTTTGATGGACTTGAAACAATCACTCACGTGCCTCTTTTCTTCGTTTTCAAAGCTTGGCATTGCTTCATCAACTTCTCCGGCTCTCCTGGGCACATGAACCGTGTAGCTAACAGTTTCTGCTGGTAGTATAGATTGGGAATCCACGTTTGGAGTTTTGTTGCTACTGGCAGTCTGAAACACAGTTGTACGTGTGTGTTATATTAGATGATGTTATTCTGTTAAATATATGCATGAAAGTACTATATTCAGCAGAAATTGTTTAGCATCAACATGTTTCTTGAGAAAAAATAGATGACCATCCCTAAATATTTTTTGGACTGGCCGTGTTGAACACCATGACAAACTGAGTTATATCATCTGAGTTCATAAGACCCCTAAAGGGGCCGCATCATCGTCAGTCATACAGTGCTTGTAGATATGAGAGGTTGGACTCCTGGATCTAGCATGACCTATATATAGCGAAGCCGTTCGTATCAGTTATGAGACGCTAGCGTTTTTGATGGTGTGCATAAAGAGGGGGAGATGAAGAGATAGATGGAGACTAAGAGTTCTATGGATTTGATTGGAGAAGTTTAGACAGTAGCGTCTGTGTATTGGAGGGGAGGCGCAGGATTGAGAAAACCATAGGTCTCAGTCGAAAACGAAGAGCTGATGACTTGTAGGCTTTTTAGGGTTAGTTTTATGGTTTATTAAGATAGGCTTAGGCTTTAATCAAATGTATAAGCTGATGTAATAGATGGGCTAGCGAGTTTAAAAAATAAGCCCACAAATCAATCAGCAAATAATAGAGAACGTGATTTGTAAATCATTTTATTTATTTGTGGGACATTATTAAACCGACCTTTATAAATATATATATTAGTTTCGGCAATCAATGTACAAAGTATCCTTTAGTTTAGTGGTATAAATGTTGGTGTTTATATGTCAATAACTCGGGTTCGAGCCATGGGTTTGACGTTTTATTTTTTCACTTTTTTTAAATGTGGGACCCACAAAATGCTGACGTGGCGCGCTGAGGAGCTTTGAAACTGGCTCATTATAATGTTTTTTAAATGTGGGACCCACAAAATGCTGACGTGGCGCGCTGAGGAGCTTTGAAACTGGCTCATTATAATGTTGATTTGTTTTCTTCTTTGGTTTTTAATGATTACATTTAGTTTATGACATTTTTGTAACAAACATGGCTTATTTGACTATATCCCGTCGTTTTATTAAAAAAGTTTTTTTTATGTGATCTAAAAAAGAGTAAAAGATTAACTAAATATAAATGCATAAGAGAACATTAAGAATGTGTATATACATTTTTGAATTCTAAGAGGTCAATCTGATCAAGAAGCTTGCAATTAAAAATTAAAAAGCTTACCATAAAGAAAGATCATGGATCAACTAATTACGAGAAGGATATATCATAAAGATGCTTACTTATAATTGTAAGAAATATATATGTATATGAATGAATATTTCTTTCCCATGATGTGGTCTTATGTTAATCTACTTCTTATTGAAATTATTAACCTTAATAATACTTGGTAACCAATAAAATTGGTAATTAAGGAAGTTTAGTTTCTAATGAAGACTAACTAATGGACAAGTAATTTTTTTCAAGAAATTGTTCGCTCAGGTGACTCATGAAAACATGTGTCATTATAAAAGAAAATATTTGAAATAAGTTCAATGCATCAAAAGAGAAAAGGAAAATGTATGAATGAATGATTCTAGAAGTCTAGACACTTTTCACTTACTCAACTTTGGTGGATGATTGAGATTACAGAATAAACTTGCCAAGAAAGAAAGATTTGGTGAGTAACTAATCAAAACTTGATGAGAAACTAAGTATGGAGAATTGATATATGGTGTTTTTGACATCAAAGAAAATATGTTTTCAAAGGTTTTTAAGTCTTTTATCTCTGTCTAGTCCTTTACGAGACATTTCAGGTCTGGAGTAGGTTGAATAGTAAAAGGAGGGTGCATAAAGAAAGATGTCATAATTGAAGTATTTTCCGCAGAACAGTCAAGCGGAGCAGTGAAACAGTTGATCCCACATGGAGCAACCGAGTGATTGTTCCCGACTTTTATGGAAACCTTCAAGATATTTCGTGATTTGCCCTAACTACCCTATATTTCCCTCTAACCTAGCGGCACCTCCATATAAAGACGCCATGCCATCTATCTCCCAATTTTTTTATGCTAGTTTTTGCAAGACAAATTTACTTTTGGAATTGCTTTGTAAGGGAGATGGCTCCATCTTTCTCACCATTGAGAAGATTATCCTGAACCCTACTCTATTTCTATTCAGTCATATCATGTATTATTCAGAATTAGCTTATGTGTTTGCTTGTGCTATGACCGAGTAGTGGATAGTTGATCTAGGGTGCTAGAGTGTAGATCGTAACTAAACATAGATAGGTTAATGTTCCTCTTGTCTTCATTCATATAGCGCTTAATTCTTTTGCTAATCTGATCACTTAGCATATAATTATAGGTTTAATTTGTGCATCAAAAGTGACATTGCTAGAACCTGCATGAATGAGCATTACATCCCTAGCCATGCGAAATGCTAGGGTGCATTGTGAACATATCGGACTTGTACATTAAAGTTCCCCATCAGATCTCAGACCAAGATACATCTTAGGCGCTGAGTCTGGTCGGTGAAAGGATCAGCTACACGGCAGTGTGTTGGTCTAACCGCGAGTTCAGAGTTCTAGACTCGTCCCTATATGAACTTGAATAATTGTTTGGCTTTGATTGGTGTCAGTCGTTTAATTCACCCTAGGTCGACTTCTTTTCAAATCAATTCAACATCCATAATTGATTTGTGTTCGGGTCGAAAACGGTTACGACGAAGTTAATGTCCAAATCTCCGCAAAAATCAGCATGAGCATTTTCTACGAAAGTGATTCTTCGTAAAAAATATCTTTACAAAGAGTCTTGCGTAAAATCTTTTTCTAATCTCGATCGAACCAAATATCGATTGTCCCAAGGCAACAGACACGTATCCAAACCGGCCACGGACAAGCTCGAGTATGGCAATCGGACCACGCACAAGCCAAGCTCGGTCGCTACGTAGCGACCGAGCACGCATACGGCTTGGTCGCTACGTAGGGACACGTAGCCACCGAGCACACACACGACTCGGTCGCTATGTAGCGACCGAGCTTGGCTCGAGCTCCCGTGAGCCATGGCTAAACCATTCTTTTTTTCTCATCACTCGAGTCATCAGTCAAGCTTTACGATAAAAACCGCGGGAAGTTTGTTTTTATCGAAGAAACCGTAATAAACGTTTCGAGTCAAAGACGGCCCAATGAGACCTAAAACGTAGCTCGAAGCCCACTTACGATTTCTTAACCAAAGACCCATAAGCCTTATGACGGTTTATGCTTGGTTTGTAAGGCGAGATTAATATCAAGTTTCCGCGGAAAAATGTAAAGTTTCCGAAGATAATCACGAAGATCGGGAAAATTGGAGTATCTCCATTTTTGAGCTATGACGGCTTAAGGGCAGAAGGGGAAAGGCGCAAACCAACCTAGGAGCAAGTATATAAGGAGTCCTAGGCGAGAGGCAAAAGGGGGATTGGAGACACAGCAAAAAACTTAGCACTTAGAGCAATTTAGGAAATTTTCCGTTTTTGTTATTCGAGCTGCGACTCAATTAGGTTTAGCAGCTTTAGGGTTTTAGAACTAGGAATATCGCCGACAGTTCTCGCAGCCCGGACTCTTACCTTGTTGTAACGCTCAAACGCGAATTCAGAATAAGATCTACTTTTCTGTCTTTTCGATTTCTCATATTTTACCGTTTTTATTTTGTGTCCTGATTGCTTGGCGTGTGGTATTAGCAGATATCAGGGACCTCTGGGAAACTAGGGTTCTCCTACTTTCCTTATTTAAATGGAAATCGACAGTGTGAGTTTCGGTTCCCACAGTTTGGCGTTAGAAGGAGGGGGGGTACAGATCAATCTAACTCTCAGCCATAACACGCTCGATAAGACATGTCAACTGACAACACGAATAACATGTAAACTCCTCTCAACGGAGGAGGCAAAGACAATCAAAACACTCCGGAAGTGACCGTCTCCGCGGCCAACGCAACTGCTAACGCCGCGACGCTCGAGGAGTTCAAAAAGATGTTCTCTGCCTACGAAAAGAGGTCGGAAGAACATGACAAACTCGTGAATACCTTGAAAAAAAAGATCCAAACCTTAATGGCAAGGACCCGTATAGTCCTCCCCCGCGGATCTATGAAAATCTGCGGAAGAAAACTCGACTTCACAACCCCACTCGACAGGCCTGGAACATCGCGGGAACGTCCTTCTGGACAGAACCCCAGCGAAACATCCCCTGCCGCGAAACGGAACTCTGAAAGTCCTCTACCCCCTGCAAAGGACACAGAGGTCGATGAAGTCGAGCATATCGACTTGGATCCCAGCGACATCACCAACGATACCGAGGAGGACGCTGACAGACATCCAAGACGAACCAGAAGTCGATCGGCTCGGGAGGGCTCCCCGTTCGAAAAACCAATGACGGAAGAGGAGGAAAACCTCTACTGGATCAAACAGGAGGATCTGGCCGAGAAACAGGCCGAGATTACTCGAAGCAAACGTCGACAAGCTCGAAAATCTGCTGGCGAGAAATCGGACATACGCGACCTTCGCGACTACATAACCAAAACTGCAGCGGAAGTAAGGGCCGTGAAATCCAAGATCTATCACGCTACCAGCGCTGCCCTAGAGATCGACAGGCTGCTCGAGGGGGCTCGGAAGACACCCTTCACCGCTCGCATCTCTGATACGAGGGTATCTGACCCATGAAAAATCAAAGTACCAGAGTACGATGGTACGACTGATCCTAAAGTGCACCTTCAGGCTTTCCACATCACGATGGGAAGGGCCAGACTGAAGGATAGTGAAAAGGACGCCGGCTACTGCCGTCTGTTCGTCGAAAATCTGGAAGGAGCGGCGCTCGAATGGTTTGCACGCCTTAAGCGAAACTCCATTGGAAGTTTCTGACAGCTCGCGTCGGAATTTCTCAAACAATACTCTATGTTCATAGATAGAGAAACATCCGATGTCGACCTCTGGAGTCTGTCCCAGAGGGAAGACGAACCCATCCGCGAGTTCATAAGCCGGTTCAAGCTGGTTATGTCAAGGGTTAGCGGGATAAGCGACAAGGTGGCCATAGACGCACTCAGAAAAACGCTCTGGTACTAGTCGAAATTCAGAAAATGGATAACCCTCGACAAACTACGGACGATCCAAGACGCCCTCCACAAGGCAACAGACTACATCATAATCGAAGAGGAAACAAAAATTTTATCACAGAAGCATAAACCGACAAAGCCGTCCTCGAAAAATGTAGACCAAAGGACGAAAAAGAAAAGCTCTCGTAACGATAAGTACGTCCATCACGAGGGGGAAGAACTCCAAGGGGCGCATAACTACGCAATCAATTCGGATCAAGGCCGAACCACGGGTAATACGTGGACTCGCAATCAAGGATAAGACGAAAGCACCTTCTGGGAGTTCCACCAGACCCGAGGGCACTCCATGACTAACTGCAAAGTCCTGGGAGCGAGATTGGCCGCGAAGCTACTAGCTGGAGAGCTCTCCGAAGTAACCAGCGTAAAAGATCTCATCCTCGAGACCGATCGCCCTCCAAAGACGGACAGGAATCCGCCCGTGGAGAATCCCCCTCAAAGAAACCAATCAGGGGATAAACGCGGAAGAAGACCAGACGACAAAGGAAACGATAGCATTCGTCGCAGAGTCAACATGATCATCGGAGGATCGCAGTATTGCAACGACACGGTCTCGGCCATCAAGGCTTACCAGCGAAAGTCCGAATCAAGTGCAAACTGGCCTACATGGTCTCCTCCCCGAGATGGTCAAAACAACTCGATAACTTTCACGAGAGACGAAGCTGCCGGAATCAATCAACCTCACTGCGATCCACTCGTCATAGATCTTGTCATACGAGATCTGGAAGTTGCGAGAGTCCTCATCGACACGGGAAGCACAGTTAATGTTAGCTTCCGTGACACTCTCAAACGGATGAACATCGAACTCGGGGAAGTTACCCCAACGCGAAAACCGCTGACTGGTTTTTCAGGCGAAGTATCGATGACTCTCGAATCGATCCAGCTACCAGTCATGGCCAAGAAAATCACAAATCGTCGATTTCGCGGTGGTCGATAATTCTGCCATCTACAACGTGATCATGGGAACCCCATGGCTTAACGCCATGAAAGCCGTTCCGTCTACATATCACCTCGGCGTCAAATTCCCGACCTAGAGCGGGATCGCAGCCATCTGGGGTTGTCTGAAAAAGTCGCGGCTTTCTCGCAGAGCATAAGTTAAGACAAATCACGACCACCGCGATGACAACTCGCAAACGCGCGAAGTTAACTCAGCCTTCGGCCGAAAACACTTCAAAGAAAGACAATTCGACATCGTCTGCCGAAGCGAACGCTTCGGACATCGAAACTCAGCACGATTCTGAAATCAACGCTATGACTTAACCGGAAAACCCGGACAAAAACGTTGACCCTGGCACAGTCTCCACGATTAAGGCGGCAGCACGGCAACAACCACCGAGTAAGAACACTCGCGGCATAAAACAGAACTACGAGATGGCTTGATCCTCGAAAGAGGTACGTAGGCAGCTCGTCGAAAGACGAGTTCAGCTATCCCCCTCTCTAAAATGGGGGGGGGGGGGAAGTGGGTACGTATACTCGTATACTCCCACGTTTTAAAAGATTCACCATTTTAATCGATCATTTTTTTTTTAAAATAAATTTTTATTACAATACGCATTTTTTCGAATTCTTACGCTTCAGCTACGCAAAAAGTCTCAGGACACGCTTAAAAATAAAATTCTACAAACATTAGACTCTTGTCAAATGGCCTTATCTGGCACAAATCACAAAAGCCTTCATTCTTCAACACCTAAAACATATGTATAGTCTTTGAAACAACAGCGAGACGTCGCCAAGTTAAATTCGAAATTCTGCAAACAACTGTCCGAACGCGACCATAAAAATCTCAACGAGTATTTACACCCCGCTCGTCGATTGGCCCCGACGAACACACCAGCCGTCTTAAAAAAACGTAACCTGATCATTCTTCTGATCCTCAAACATCCAACACAAGGATAATAGCGCGCTATAAAAAAAAATCTGAAATTTTGGTCTAGCACTCCTGTTGGCTTAAAAATTGTCTCTGGAGAGATGCTCGAGAACCTATCGCGGGCTTTAAATCGGTACGAATCATGTTAAAATCGCAACAGGAAAATCGATAGCCGGCTAGTCACCGCATAAAACCTTAAAACCGAAAGTAAACCTAGGTATTGCCCTAAACCCAGTGCACTGGTCTCTAACATCTCAAGACATGATATCTAAAAATGATACGAGATCCTAAACCATGTCTCTCCGTCCATATCTTAACGTTCACGAAAACTTCGTAAAAGTAAACAAGCGACTTTTACGAAAAATCACATCTCAAGCGAACCACCAGATTGAACATCTCGTTATTTCACAGAATAAGGTACTTCAATAAATATTCATCATATATATAAAATCGCAGAGTGGTAGGGATTCAAAGCCACCAACGACCAGTCCCGATAAAAAATGGCCAAATGGCCCACACAAAGTCTCAGCATAAAGGCCACACTCGGCTAGATACAGATAATAAAGGCCACGCGGCCATAAACACAAGATAAGGGAAAATCGCTCCCCGACAAACACCGACTTCGATACTCACAAATCAAAGTTAAAATTTCCAGACAAGGAAGCTCTGAATGCATCCGCGGGATAGTTCACTTCCTCATCGTCACCAGCAACCTCAGTCGCGACCTCCTCCATATCAGGAGAAACCGGGATGGGATCCCAGAATCCCTGGATCTTTGCATCGATCGGGGGAATAAGCGCCTCAGCGTGGGCATGGTCCTTCATGCCATCTTTCATGTCCCTCATCTCCTCCTCGAAAACGAAGTCGTCCGCCTGCGTCTTCCAAAGGGTGCCAACTGAGCCGCGACACTCGCGAAAATCGCCCACCAAGGAATAAGCATCCTTGAGGTTTCCATACTCAGTTTTGAACTGAGAGGCACGGTTCCTCATCACTCCGACGATCTCTCTCCTACCCTTCCTTTCCACGCGACGAACAGCCTTCTCGTGGTCCCTGGCGAGTTTCGAATCTCGCTCCAAAACCTCGTTTTGCATACGAGGAAGGTCCTTTTCCGCTTTCTCCGCCTTGAAGCGATAGACCATGGACTCCCTATGGCTCGCCTCAAGAGCTGAGCCAAGCAATTTCAGACCCTGCAAAAATGACCAACGCGTTTAAAAAAAAAAAAAAAATGAAAAAGCGCATGATCCTATCCGCAAAATTTCTTTAAAAAAAATAGCAACTAACCCCATTGATTATACGAGATCCTTCCGCGACTATCTTAGACCTTCCCATTTCATCCACCGATGAGGGAGGATTGAAACACGAGGGTAGACCGAACGATGGCTCATGACAGGGAACGACTTCTCGATAGGAGGAGTAATCGAACCATATATCGCTGTCCACCATGCCGCATTTTCGGCTGGATCTATCGAGTGAGGCACGAACTCGACCTCCGGAACAAGAATCTCGTCATGAACATCTTCGAACGAAGAACCGCGAGAGGTACCTCTTTTCGAAGCTTCTTTTTGCTAGACATCTTGTAAAATTCAAGAAAACAAGAAGAAAGAGAGAAAGAGGAAGAGGGAAATTTTTTCAAAAAAAAAACTTCTTCTGAGAATAAGCAAGTGAAAAATTATGAAGAAGTTACCTTCCTTCTTTTAGGCATAGGAAGTTACTATTTTCCCGCGGACTTTTGGATATAAACTTCGCCCAAATACGCCAACTTGGCTAAACTCACCATACCGCAAGATAGTATCTCATTGGAAATCCACAATTCTAACAGGCTGGGGGGCTAACTGTTGGGGTCGAAAACGGTTACGATGAAGTTAATGTCCAAATCTCCGCAAAAATCAGCATGAGCATTTTCTATGAAAGTGATTCTTCGTAAAAAATATCTTTACAAAGAGCCTTGCGGTAAAATCTTTTTCTAATCTCGATCAAACCAAATATCGATTGTCACAAGGAAACGGACACGTATCCAAACCGGCCACGGACAAGCTCGAGTATGGCAATCGGACCACGCACAAACAAGCTCGGTCGATACGTAGCGATCGAGCACGCACACGGCTCGGTCGCTACGTAGCGACCGAGCACGCATACGGCTCAGTCTCTACGTAGCGACCGAGCTCAAGCCGAAGCTCGGTCGCTATGTTACAGGCTGGGATTCAGCACTGTACTGTGGCTTGACTGAAGTTGGTTTTTGGGATGATCCGGTATAGATTATGACCAGGCGTGGATGGTTTCTGGTGCTTGCGATTTGTACCTGAAATAAGATGAAGATTTTTATGAGATTTTATTGTTTTTATATGAATAAAACAGAAACAAAAACAATATGAAATAAGAAAAAAAACTAAAAGGGATAAAGGAGAGAATGGTTGATGGATAGATGTATGATGATGGAAGATGGATAGATGATGTTGGATAGATGCTGATTGACTCTCTCAATCCGTGGGTTTGATTGACTCTCTCAATCTGGAATAACACTGGCTGATGAATCACACAACAACCTATGCTAAACGAATCAATAGGAACACAAGAATCACTCAAAGTATTCTAAAGACAGATTTTTATTCAAAGACTCTCTTTGATAAAAACAAAGTAAACTGATTTATTTCTTGAAAGGTGATTTTTACAAAGCATTGGAGTGAGCTTATATAGGTCGTGGCCCTTGCTCAGAATAACAAAAGAAAGGAAATAAAATCAAACATAAAGAAAAACTAGCTGTGTTGGAGGATTTTTGGGGCTCCAATGGCTTGATTCAAGGGCTGAGATGATGGCTTTGTATCTGGACGGTTTAAGGCTGTAAGTGAGCTTCTTGGGAACTTCTTTACTTCAGAAATATGGATAGAAATCGTGCCAATCTTGATGGGAAAAGAGCTGTTGAGAATTGATGGTTTTTGACTCCAGAAATGGCAAGTATGGTCTTGATTGATTCTGAATAATCTGATGGATGCTGGTGCATTGTAAGAACGTCTCTGACTCTCCTGGATGTTTGGATTGGTCTCCTGAATGGTTAGATGTCTCTCCTGGTCGCCAATGTCTGGTTTGCAATTGATTAAACCCATGAGTTTCCAAATAAGGCAGGTGAAGCACTGGTTTGATCCGGTTTGGGAAATGGGCCATAACTCCATATTTCCATGGACTTTTCTCCTCATTCTTGGCTTGTTTAAAATCTAAGAGTTCCATCTTGAAGTCCATGCTTTGGTTTGGGTCGGAAATCTTCTTCATTGGGCTTGAAACAACTTCTAAACTCTGATACTCGCAGATGGACGGGCTGGATAACCTCCAGTTTGTAAAATTCATATCTTCCTGCTCCGAGAGGCTTTGAAGATGATTCCAATTTTGGTTGACTCCTTGTTGAGTGTAGAATGCATGAAAATTAATTTCATGGAAAAATTCCTCCTGGTTAGTAATATACGCCATTTTGACTGAGAACATATCTTGGTTGGTCCTTTGGTTAGCTGATTGGTGCAACTGGTTGGCTCCTGGTTCAGCTACTGATTTGATGGCCGCACCATACCCTCTCCCTTGAAAAATTTTCAACCTCAAAACTGGATAACCTGCATCAAGATAGAGCAAGTCAGGTTTCATCCTCCTTTGAGATTCTAGGGCCTTACCTTGGTATTTGATTGGTTTGATCTCTGATGGCACATCTGGTGGTTCTCCTTTGAGTAGGAACGACAGAACTACTCCTCTGTTTTGGTTTGACACTCTGATGGGTGGTTCTTGATCTCCTGGGTCGTATGGAATCAAGGTGTGGCTGTTGACAATTTCTTGTTTTCGCTTGGCATGTAAACACCTTGTACTCTCCTTGTGGGGATCATCCATATGATCTTTAGTATCTGTTCCTGAAATAAATTCAACACTTTTGCCAAGAAACAAGTGCATTATATATGAGTTTGAAAATTTATAAATAGAAAAATTTAAATTCAGATTTACCCAAATATTTTCAGCAAGTTGAAGAATGATTTGCTCTTTGGCAGCTTGTGTGCTCTCATTGTTTCTTGTAACTTCTTCAACGTTTTGTGGACAAGTCAGGAGCTGTCCCTGGTTCTCTTTAAACCTCTCAGTATTGTTTGGTAGTTCATCTTCTTGCTTTATACCTGGGTCAAAACTCTTTGGCAAAGACAAGTGCATAAATCCAGAATTTGAAAGTTCTAAAGGAACAAGACTATCACTTGTTTTACTTGGCTCTGGTTTCAACTCTAGTGATGTGCATCCTAATAACTTTATAGATAGACAATTTACAGCAAAGTGTCCCCTCTTATGACATATATAACATGTCTGATTTTTAATATTTTTAGAATTAGAGGGCTTACTTTGATTTGATGATGCTTGTGGCTTTTGCAAACTTTGTACCATAGCTTCATCTTCAGTTTGGGGTCCCCACTCTTAAGAACAACTACAGCCTTCTTTCTCTCTGGTTGTAAAGCTCCTTTTGGATATGAGAATGTGTCTGGCACCTTTGTCAACTGGAGTGAACTTAGCTGTGAACCCTCTTGCTTCTTGACAGTTTTCTTCTCTACATCCGGTTCCATCTTTTGTGGGCTGTGATGATGATTAGCTTGCTTGCTTCCAGCTTTAAAGATTGTAGGGTTGCTGAGAGCATAGACTGCATGATCAGCACACATACGGGATGTATCTGGATCTTGTTTCACAAACTCTTCAAGAATCACTGATTTGAAACTCTCCCAAGTAAGATCCGGTTCTCTGTAGCACCATTGAGCAAACTGCTCTTTTTCCCACCATGCTAGAGCAGGTCCAGTGAGTGTCTTGGTGGCATATGACAGCTTCACCTCTTCTTGAACATGGTGACTCTGGAACAAGGTTTCCATTTCCTCCTCCCGCTTTAGGTAACTTTCACCTCTTTGGCCATAACCTGAAAAGTATGTGGAGTGTGCTTCAAGCTCAGTAACATTTCTTCCGGCCTCACTTTCAACTTCTCCCTCTTCAGCCAAGACAAGTGTAACATTTCTTCCAGCCTCACTTATGGCTTCCTCCTCATGTTCTGAGTTAGTACCAAAGCTATCATGTGGCTCATCTTCTCGGTTCCATGTCTCTTGATGTTAAGAGTTTTCAAGGCTCCTAAGACAAATGTTGTAGTATAGTGATTGTAACCAGTTCTGAGGGATATCAAAGCACTGAGAATGCAAGTACTCACTTAATCTAAGTGCAACCAATGATTTAGATGGGTTTTAAACTACTACTAATACTAGAAAGCAATAACAAAATGATACTTTCTTGACAAAGGGAAAAGAGAACTCATGGGCATAGGGATTAGGCCTTGGGTGATCAAGTATCGAACTAAGGATGACAAATGATCAATCAAACTATCAACCTTAAGCCTAGACACAATTCTAAGCAAGCTCTATGTCTAGATAAATGCTCATTTGCTAACATATCTCAAACATCAAATGTCTTTGGTTGAATAATATGAAAGCAATCATTACTAACAAATCTATTAGCTATCTTAGCACCTTTAACAACAAATGTCTTTGGCAAAGTATACTAAAAGCCTAGGAGAGTTGTCTCAGGCATTTCATCAAACACCTTTCGGGTGGGAAATGCCTATTGATCAACTTTTGAGTGGCCAACTCAGAAGATACATTAGGAATACTCTACTAGCAAGGAACAAGAATGATCTACACTAAAACATCCTAGAACTAACCTAATCACCCTTAATCTCCCTAACCCATGAATTCAAAAGGTAATTACTCACTAATCTCCATGATTCCTCTTAAACCCATATTGGATTTCAGATTAATCATGTAGAGAAATAGATAAGAAATCAACAAGAACACAAGATAAAAGCAATGAAATCTGAATCAAAAGAAGTTTTTACTAGTTCTTCTCCAGAAAAGAGATTGTTTTTTCTTTGGTCGCTCTCCCAGTACTTAACTTAGGTTTAGGCAATCTAAAAACAATAAAAAAAATGACCAAAAGGCCCCTGAAATAACATAAAAATAGTCCAATCAAACCCGCGGAGCGACCTAGCATAGTCGCTCCCAGGAGGTCGCCGACGCGTTTCTTCGTGTCTCGCCCCGTCAAAACGCGAGCGACTTGAGCTGGTCGCTCTGGCTGGTCGCTCTGTCTGGGAGCGACCTTGGTAGGTCGCTCTGAGGTGTCGCTCCAGGATGCTCGATTTTGGTGTCTCCGGACGAGAGGACGCGAGCGACCATGGTGTGTCGCTCCAACAAGTCGCTCCGGACTTCGGGAGCGACTTCAGTGGGTCGCTCTGAGAGGTTGCTCCGGGCTTCGTTTTTTGACATCTCGCCATGGAAACGCGAGCGACCTCGGAGCGTCGCTCTGGCAAGTCGCTCTGAGAGAGGTGTCTCATGATAAAAGCGCGAGCGACCTCTCCATGTCGCTCTGGCTGGATCGCTCCGGGATGTGTGTCACAACGACTTCACGGCGTCGCTCCGGTGAGGTCGCTCTGGTGCGCTGCTCGTCCGTTGATCGCTTTAAACACTTCTTTTGAGCTCCAAATGCACCCAAATGCCTCCAAGAATCCATGTGGTACTCCAATACCTGATAAAGACTCATGTATGCAAAATGCAACCTAAACATGGCTAAATCCTAGTCTATATGATCAAAATGCACATGGGTGAATGGATAAAACAATGTAAATATGCAAGATATCAACTCCCCCAAACTTATTCTTTTACTTGTCCTCAAGTGAACTTTCTAGAATTCATAGGGAGAGAGGTTTGAAGGTGGGAAATCATAGCCAAAAGAAACACACAAAGCACTCAAATCAACATCTCAATTCAGCATTAGTACACCCTCTCTTATTATACTCTAGCTTCTCTAGGCCTATTCAACTCTTTTCATCCCTACACTCATCATCATGCATTCACACATGCAAATCAGCCAACTCTCAAGTTCATTAAGCATAGCATCAAGTGAATTCTTGCAAATGGTCAATTGGTCTAAATCATTTGGTTGAGTAAGGGAAGGCTTTTATTCAAGTGGGTCAAGAGGTTCAAAATCCATGATCTTTTAAAGTGGTTTACACTCAAAACAAGTAGTCTTGACATTGCACATAATATATCTAAGAAAGGGACCAACTCATGCATACAATGCTCAATCTCCATTGTTCTACCCTTTTTCCAAACATACAAGTTACACAATCACTTCCCAATGTCAAACCCAACTCCCATCTCTCACCAAAAGATCCCAAGAATACTTTGCACATAAAACTCTTTTTCTTTGAAATCTATAAAGGATTTTCTCAACTTCTAAACAAATCTTAGCTCTAAACAACTTTGCTAGCCCTTTTTTTTTTTTTTTTTTTTTTTTCGGGGGCCAAGACTTTTCATAAACTCGAGCTAGACATTTATCTATTAATTCCAATAAGATTATCCATTTAAACACAAAGAGTCTATTCTTTTACTTTGAACTTTTCATGCTTCCAAACCATAGTCACCACACTCACCCCCACCTATAGCTAGACAATAGAGTGCCTAGTCTAGCAAGAATGAAGACCAAGTATTGTCGTTCCCGATACTCTCAACATTATGCACATGTAAGGCTTTTCGAAAAAGGCCTCACTCATCAAATAATGAAAGCTTAAAAGGAGGAAGGGATTTTGGGAATGGTGTACCACTAGAGTTTGTCAAAAAATATTGGCATAAAGGATGTGACAACTCAAGTGTGTATAACCATGATTCAGTACACAAGGGACCATGAGCAAGATGCATTAAGTTCGTTCAGTTCAAATAAGGTTGTAGTTGGCTTCAAAGACTGAGTTTCAGCAATCAACAAGTTTCAGGAAGAGTCTTCAAGGCTCGAAGCATACAAGTGTTTTTGAGAGGTGCATAAGCTACTCAGGTGCAAAGTAATGTTCTTTACAAGGCATTTCAAATCATTGCTCCCAATGCAAGTAAATGCAACCTATATGCTCTAGACTCTCCTAGAAATGCAAATGATGCAAACTAAATGAAATTTTTTTTTAATGCAAATATATATGTATAATGCAATGCATGAGACTCAAAATCATCAAAGCAAACGTGATCAAATACTTGGTACCTCCCCCAAACTTAAATGACACAGTCTCTGTGTTGTCAAGGAGAGAGAGATACCCAAAAAGAGAAAACTAATATGCAAAAACGAAATGGTATATACAAGGGAAAGTACTGGGTTACCTTCTATGGGGAATGAGTAGAGGGAGATGCTCCCTCCTCGTCGTCCTCAGGTGGTAACTCTTCAAGGTGCTCATCAGCAAGAGTGCCCATCTCTTCAATGTAGAAGGCTTGCCCGAACACAGTTGGTTTCTTCATTTTCTCCTTGATGTCAAAGTGGAGAACATGCCATTTACCCAAATGGAGATCAATCGTGCCCTGTTTCACCTTAACAATTGCTCCTGCTGTAGCTAAGAATGACCTTCCAAGAATCAATGGGTCTTGAGCCTCCTCACCCATCTCAAGCACCACAAAATCTGTAGGTATCTCATACCTTCCAATCTTCACAGGTAGGTCCTCTAAGATGCCCACAGGGTACTTCACTGAACGATCAGCTAACACCAGAGAGAGTCTACACTTCTTGTACTGAGTGAATCCAAGCTTCTTTGCAACAGACAAAGGCATCACGCTGACACTAGCTCCCAAATCGCAGAGACATTTCTCAAATACCATAGGTCCAAGAGCACAAGGTAGTGTGAAGCATCCTGGATCCTCTAACTTCTCTGGAACATCAAGCCTCTGGATGATGGACTGCACTCATGGGTAAGAATCATCATGCTTTCCATTTCCTTCTTCTTTGCAGCTACAACATCTTTCAGGATCTTGTTGTATTGAGGAATCAACATGAAAGCATCGATGATGGGCATTGCAACCTGAGCTTCACTCATTTGCTTCTCAAACAAAGCCTTGTACATCTCTAGCAGCTGCCTCTTGAATCTACCAGAGAATGGTAGTTTGGGTTCATAGGGAGGAGGAACAAAAGAATTCTCACTTGCTGGAGCAAGAACTTCACCATCTTTCACTGTTTTCTTCTCTTCCCCCACCTTTCCTTTACCTTTGGCTTCCACAATCTTCTCCAAGATTTCATCATTGATTTTCTCATCAACAATCACCACTTCATCATCTAAGTTGATGGCCACCTCCTCACCTAGTTTCTCAGCATCCCTGGTGAGGGTTGTAGGAGGTAACTGCTTACCACTCCAAAGGGTGATAGCTTTGGCCTACTTGGGGTTTTGGTCAGACTTTCCAGGTAGAGATCCTTGCTGGCGAGTCTGGTGAGTGTTCATGGAAGCAAACTGATTCTCTAAATTCTTGACTGTTGAAGCAAGATGTGAGAACTTGTTGTTGAGCTCATTGTAGCTCCCATCAATCTTGGAATGAAGGTTCTTCAACTCATAACCAACATGCTTCTCACTTCTAGTCTGAGACTCCAAGATTTGTTTCAGCAGGGTGTCAGTGCTGCTCTCTTGAGGAGCAGAGGAACCAGATGAGGGGTTTTGCTGAGGTTGATAGCTGCCTTGCTGGTTGTTTCGAGGCGGATAACCAATCTGTTGGTTGTTGGGGTAGGATTTCTGTTGGTAGTTGTTGTACTGAAAGTTGGGCTCTTTTTTGTACCAGCTACCATTGTTGTTGATGAAACACAGCTCTTCCTGACCTTCCAAACCCTCAACCTCATGGACAACAGGTGGATCGTCCTGCTTGGAGTTACCAACAAACTTCAGCTGCTCTTGGGTGGCTTTTTCAGCAATGAGTAGGTCGATCTTGTCTTCCAAAGCTTTGATCTCTTTCCTCGTCTGCTTATCATCACCCCTACTGCCCCTGTCATGATCTGCACTGTAGACTGCATCACTCTTTACCATGTTGTCAACCAGCTCTTCTGCATCGTCTTCAGTTCTTCCCAAGAAGAACCCATTGCTAGCTGTATCCAATCTGGCTCTGTACTTAGGAAGGGCACCTCTGTAGAAGGTACTGAGCAAGCTCTCCTTAGAGAAACCATGATGTGGGCATTTGGTTTGATAGCCTTTGAATCTCTCCCAGGCTTCACTGAATCCTTCCAAGTTCTTCTGTTGGAAACTGGAGATCTCATTTCTCAGCTTAGCAGTTCGTGAGGATGAGAATAATTTCTCCAAGAATGCTCTCTTGCACTCATCCCAAGTAGTGATAGAGTCGCTGGGTAGAGACTTCTCCCACTGACGTGCCTTATCCCCCAAAGAGAAAGGGAATAACTTCAGCTTTAAGGCATCCTCTGACACACCATTGGTTTTTGACAACCCACAGTAGCTGTCGAACCTGTCCAAGTGATCGAATGGGTCCTCTAAAGCCAAGCCATGATATTTGTTGTTCTCGATCACGTTGAGGAGTCCTGACTTGACCTCAAAGTTGTTGGCTGCCACAGCCGGTGCTCGGATTCCCAGTCTGTGACCATGAATGTTGGGCCGGTCATAAGTACCAATGGGTCGAGCTGCCCGCGGTTGGTGTTCTGCCCCTTGCGGTGGATCTGCCATATCAATATCCAATCGCTGCAAGTGGGCTTGTTGTTCTTCTTCTCTTCTAGCTCGAACACACTCCCTCTCTAAAGCTCTGATGTCTGCTACTATTGGAACTAGGTTTGTTGGACCCCTGCTCCTCAAGTTCATACACCTGAAAGTTAAAGGTAGGTGAAGAAGAAGAATCATGGGCATAGGGATTAGACCTTGGGTGATCAAGTATCGAACTAAGGATGACAAATGATCAATCAAACTATCAACCTTAAGCCTAGACACAATTCTAAGCAAGCTCTATGTCTAGATAAATGCTCATTTGCTAACATATCTCCAACATCAAATGTCTTTGGTTGAATAATATGAAAGCAATCATTACTAACAAGTCTATTAGCTATCTTAGCACCTTTAACAACAAATGTCTTTGGCAAAGTATACTAAAAGCCTAGGAGAGTTGTCTCAGGCATTTCATCAAACACCTTTCGGGTGGGAAATGCCTATTGATCAACTTTTGAGTGGCCAACTCAGAAGATGCATTAGGAATACTCTACTAGCAAGGAACAAGAATGATCTACACTAAAACATCATAGAACTAACCTAATCACCCTTAATCTCCCTAACCCATGAATTCAAAAGGTGATTACTCACTAATCTCCATGATTCCTCTTAAACCCATATTGGATTTCAGATTAATCATGTAGAGAAATATATAAGAAATCAACAAGAACACAAGATAAGCAATGAAATCTGAATCAAAAGAAGTTTTTACTAGTTCTTCTCTAGAAAAGAGATTGTTTTTTCTCTGGTCGCTCTCTCAGGACTTAACTTAGGTTTAGGCAATCTAAAAACAATAAATCAAATGACCAAAAGGCCCCAGAAATAACATAAAAATCGTCCAATCAAACACGCGGAGCGACCTAGCATAATCGCTCCCAGGAGATCGCTCCCGACGCGTTTCTTCGTGTCTCGCCCCGTCAAAACGCGAGCGACTTGAGCTGGTCGCTCTGGCTGGTCGCTCTGGCTGGGAGCGACCTTGGTAGGTCGCTCTATTCCTAATGCATCTACCAAGGTGATTACTCACTAATCTCCATGATTCCTCTTAAACCCATTTTGGATTTCAGATTAATCATGTAGAGAAATAGATAAGAAATCAACAAGAACACAAGATAAAAGCAATGAAATCTGAATCAAAAGAAGTTTTTACTAGTTCTTCTCCAGAAAAGAGATTGTTTTTTCTCTGGTCGCTCTCCCAGTACTTAACTTAGGTTTAGGCAATCTAAAAACAATAAAACAAATGACCAAAAGGCCCCTGAAATAACATAAAAATAGTCCAATCAAACACGCGGATCGACCTAGCATAGTCGCTCCCAGGAGGTCGCCGACGCGTTTCTTCGTGTCTCGCCCCGTCAAAACGCGAGCGACTTGAGCTGGTTGCTCTGGCTGGTCGCTCTGTCTGGGAGCGACCTTGGTAGGTCGCTCTGAGGTGTCGCTCCAGGATGCTCGATTTTGGTGTCTCCGGACGAGAGGACGCGAGCAACCATGGTGTGTCGCTCCAACAAGTCGCTCCGGACTTCGGGAGCGACTTCAGTGGGTCGCTCTGAGAGGTTGCTCCGGGCTTCGTTTTGTGTCATCTCGCCATGGAAACGCGAGCGACCTCGGAGCGTCGCTCTGGCAAGTCACTCTGAGAGGGGTGTCTCACGATAAAAGCGCGAGCGACCTCTCCATGTCGCTCTGGCTGGATCGCTCCGGGATGTGTGTCACAGCGACTTCACGGCGTCGCTCCGGTGAGGTCGCTCTGGTGCGCTGCTCGTCCGTTGATCGCTTTAAACACTTCTTTTGAGCTCCAAATGCACCCAAATTCCTCCAAGAATCCATGTGGTACTCCAATACCTGATAAAGACTCATGTATGCAAGATGCAACCTAAACATGGCTAAATCCTAGTCTATATGATCAAAATGCACATGGGTGAATGGATAAAACAATGTAAATATGCAAGATATCATCTCTCATCATTGTGATCAGTTTCTCCTAAACTGAGCTGAGAGTTGGTGCCTTCATACTATGGCATGCCATCTTGGTCAGCATCAGGATGGGTTTGATCCTCTCATAAGTCCTCTTGGACATCCAGTTGGAGCTGAGTTTCTTCATCAGATTCATGCTCCCATTCTTCTTGGTTTTCTTGGCAGTTTTCAACTCCAGCCTCTTCATGCCATGAACCACTTTCATAGCATTCTTCTGAGTCTGCATCTCTTCTAGAACAATCAGTGGAGTGGTTATCAACATGGTAGGGGTCTGGTGGTACGGGCTCAGGATCTCCTTCATAAGGATCCTCTTCAAAATCAATATTGGAGCAATTTTCAGACCATTGATCATCTCCATAACTACTTTCTTCATCAAGCACGGATTGCTCTTCTTCCCAAGAGTCATCTTCTTCTTCCATAGTACCTAAGATGAAACACACACAAAGTAGTTAAGTGCTTTTAAAGGCAGTGGTCGAATTTTATGTAAACAAGATATTAAAATGCTTTTGGACCGACTTTCCTAAAACTATGATGCAAAACTATTTTTATTTTCCTTTTGAATATAACAATGAGATGCACAAAATATATCAAAATGCTATGGAAATATAAAGGCAATATTAAACAAGAATGACAAGTAACAAATGCAATTTAAGTTATTTTTTGCTTTTTTTTTGTTTTTTTCTTAGAATGAAAAGTGCATGAAACAAAAGATGCAAATATGGTATGTAAATTCGAAAATGATTGAAATATGATTCTTATAATTTTTTTTAAAGAAAAAATGATATGCACGACCTAAGTCAGACTAATATGAAATATGCAATTAAAAAATGACAAATAACAAATGCACTTTTTTTTTTTTGGATTTTCTTGGTTTGGAATGCAAAAACCGAAAAATAGAAACAATTCTATAAAACTTCTTCAAGTGAGACTAAAATGATTTTTTTTTTTAAATAATGCAAGATGTACTATGCTATGCTATGCACGAAATGGATATGAAATAAATATGAGATGCTTCTTTTTGTTTTTTAATGCAAATAAACCAAAAGAGAGAAACTAGGAAATAAACTAGATGCAAAAAATTTCTTTGGTTTTCTTGATGCAATCTCGAAATGAATCAATATGAAATGATAATAAATACAAATGGAATGAAAATATGGAAAGTAAACTAATGCTGATTTTTTTTTTTGAATTTTTCTTAGGATGCAACAATTAAAACTAACAATATGCAAATGAAAACTAAGTTTAAAATTTTTTATTTTTCTTTTCTGATGCAATCACGAAATGAAAGACTAAATATGATATGAAACAATAACTAGGATGATTTATTTTGTCTTTTAAGTTTATGGATGCAAATGAAAAGGAAATAAATTCAAAACAGCAACTTTTATGTGATTTTGATTATGGAAACAAAACAAAAAGGAAACAAACACTATTCTTTTGGGATTTTCGATTTTTAATGAATCAAAGACAACTTTTTGTTTTCTTTTTCGTGGCTTTTAACAGGATGAACAGCAAGAACACAAAAACAAATGCAGAAACAAAACTTGAATCAAAAGACAGTTTTTATGGATTTTCGATTTATGATAAAAACAAGTGCAAGCAAGATGAATGATGCAAGGATAGAATGGACCTGATTCAGGAGCTTTGAGCTCTGATACCAAATGTTACAGGCTGGGATTCAGCACTGTACTGTGGCTTGACTGAAGTTGGTTTTTGGGATGATCCGGTATGGATTATGAGCTGGCATGGATGGTTTCTTGTGCTTGCGATTTGTACCTGAAATAAGATGAAGATTTTTATGAGATTTTATGGTTTTTATATGAATAAAACAGAAACAAAAACAATATGAAATAAGAACAAAAACTAAAAGGGATAAAGGAGAGAATGGTTGATGGATATATGTATGATGATGGAAGATGGATAGATGCTGATTGACTCTCTCAATCCGTGGGTTTGATTGACTCTCTCAATCTGGAATAACACTGGCTGAAGAATCACACAACAACCTATGCTAAACGAATCAATAGAACGCAAGAATCACTCAAAGTATTCTAAAGACAGATTTTTATTCAAAGACTCTCTTTGATAAAAACAAAGTAAACTGATTTATTTCTTAAGGATTGAAAGGTGATTTTTACAAAGCATTGGAGTGAGCTTATATAGGTCGTGGCCCTTGCTCAGAATAACAAAAGAAAGGAAATAAAATCAAACATAAAGAAAAACTAGCTGTTGGAGGATTTTTGGGGCTCCAATGGCTTGATTCAAGGGCTGAGATGATGGCTTTGTATCTGGACGGTTTGAGGCTGTAAGTGAGCTTCTTGGTAACTTCTTTACTGCAGAAATATGGATAGAAATCGTGCCAATCTTGATGGGAAATGAGCTGTTGAGAATTGATGGTTTTTGACTCCAAAAATGGCAAGTATGGTCTTGATTGATTCTGAATAATCGGATGGATGCTGGTGCATTGTAAGAACGTCTCTGACTCTCCTGGATGTTTGGATTGGTCTCCTGAATGGTTATATGTCTCTCCTGGTCGCCAATGTCTGGTTTGCAATTGATTAAACCCATGAGTTTCCAAATAAGGTAGGTGAAGCACTGATTTGTTCCGGTTTGGAAAATGGGCCATAACTCCATATTTCCATGGACTTTTCTCCTCATTATTGGCTTGTTGAAAACCTAAGATATCCATCTTGAAGTCCATGCTTTGGTTTGGGTCGGAAATCTTCTTCATTGGGCTTGAAACAACTTCTAAACTCTGATACTCGCAGATGGACGGGCTGGAGAACTTCCAGTTTGTAAAATTCATATCTTCCTGGTCCGAGTAGCTTTGAAGATGATTCCAATTTTGGTTGACTTCTTGTTGAGTGTAGAATGCATAAAAATTAGTTTCATGGAAACATTCCTCCTGGTTAGTAATATACGCCGTTTTTACTGAGAACATATCCTGGTTGGTCCTTTGGTTAGCTGATTGGTGCAACTGGTTGGCTCCTGGTTCAGCCACTGATTTAATGGCCGCATCACGCTACGTAGCGATCGAGCACACACACGGCTCGGTCGCTACGTAGCGACCGATCTCGAGCTCAAGCCGAAGCCCGGTCGCTACGTAGCGACCGAGCAGTATGCGTGCTCGGTCGCTACGTAGCGATCAAGCACGCATACGGCTTGGTCGATATGTAGCGACCGAGCTCAAGCCGAAGCTCGGTCGCTACGCAGCGACCGAGCTCAAGCCGAAGCTCGGTCGCTACGTAGCCACCGAGCACGCACACGGCTAGAACGCTACGTAGCGACCGAACTTTCCCAGAACGTCGATACGACACAAATCCATGCATTCTCGTCTACTCTTTAATGTTATCTCCCGTGAGCCATGGTTAAACATTCTTTGTTTCTCATCACTCGAGTCATCAGTCAAACTTTACGATAAAAACCACGGGAAGTTTTTTTTTATCGAAAAAACCGTAATAAACATTTTGAGTCAAAGACGGCCCAAAGAGACCTAAAACGTAGCTCGAAGCCCACTTACGATTTCTTAACCGAAGACCCATAAGCCTTATGACGGTTTATGCTTGGTTCGTAAGGAAAGATAAATATCAAGTTTCCGCGGATAAATGTAAAGTTTCCGAAGATCATCACGAAGATCGGGAAAATTGGAGTATCTCCATTTCGGAGCTATGACGGCTTAAGGTTAGAAGGGGAAAGGCGCAAACCGACCTAGGAGCAAGTATATAAGGAGTCCTAGGCGAGAGGCAAAAGGGGGATTGGAGACACAGCAAAAAACTTAGCACTTAGAGCAATTTAGGCAATTTTCCGTTTTTGTTATTCGAGCTTCGACTCAATTAGGTTTAGCAGCTTTATGGTTTTAGAACTAGGAATCTCGCCGACAGCTCTCGCAGCCCAAGCTCTTACCTTGTTGTAACGCTCAAACGCGAATTCGGAATAAAATCTACTTTGCTCTCTTTTCGATTTCTCATATTTTACCGTTTTTATTTCGTGTTCAGATTGCTTGGCGTGTGGTATTAGCAGATATCTTCGACCTCTGGGAAACTAGGGTTCTCCTACTTTCCTTATTTAAACGGAAATCAACAGTGTGAATTTCGGTTCCCACAATTTGCTTGCTCCTCACGTCACATCGAATTTAAAACCCTTTCTTGTTTTAGCTTAATATTGAACCAATAGGATAAAGTGTGAACTGGTCCTCTGGAATTGAATCTAAACGTATTACAACAACAATGTTAGCTTGCAGTAGATAAAGACACAATTTTAGTGTATCAATTATAAGCTATGAATGCATGATATATTATATTGTTGAGTAAATAGAAGCGAAACGTCTTAGGTGACTCTGTCATCTATGTTTTGTTTGGCACCCTTGTAGGTGTCATTAGCGTCTTATGTTGTTAGGACTAGTTGAGTCCGAATAAGCTTTTATGAAAGTAAAAGTGTGGGTGTGAGCCTATTAGAATACCCTAACCTAAACCTTCATTCTAAACCGATTGAAGGAAGTCTGATGGATTGAAGAAGATGCAGAATATGAGGATTGTGGTACACAGTAACTTAAGAATGATTAAGGAAGGACGAGCAATTGAATACAAGAATCTACAAAAGGGAGATAAGATCAGTTTGAGTGTTTGTCGACGAAGTTTGAGATGTGGACAAGATGGATAATATGGAAATATACGAAAGGAGGTGACATCGACCATGGAAAGTAAGAAGATGTAAGAAAGAAGTTTACTGATCCAAGGACAGATCGGTGAACGTATCGGAGAAAGGGTCACCATGAGATACTTATAAAGATTGCGATGGTGAAGTCATATTGATGAAAAATGAGAAGAAGAAATTTTCAGAGGATCCTGAAGAAAGGCTAAGAATGAAGTGGAGAGTACAACAAGTTAAGCAAGAAGTGGAAGGGAAAGAGATGCAATTCCGACCATAGGAAACATGAAGAGTCCGTCGAGTGATAAAGGTCTCCAAAGAATCATAGAGTTATAAATCATGAGTGAGCAGTAGAATGGAGCATGAAATGAAAGGTATAACTCAATGAAGACAACTTAAGTGCGAACATGAAGGGAAATGATATTCGGAGGAAGGATAGAACATAAGGTGGTGTTATGTGAAGAGAAAGCGGTGGAGAAATGTGAAACCAACTTTCATCGGGAAGTGTAATTATTCGAATGAATCTTCAAGCCAATTACTACATGAGAAGATTTGGATCACTTAAGAAGTATGATTATCAGTAATAGAAAAGGTCATGTTGGGAATAGGAGAATGTGTGTATTGAGGGTAGCATCTTGGGTCTGGTTTAAGTTAGCATGGTTGATCTTGTATGTTTTTGTTTGATTGTTGCACGGTCAATCAAGTTAACTTTCAGATCAGGGGTGTTATCATCAGATATATCACTTGACCATATATCCCTCATTTCAATGTTCCAGAAGACATGTATAGGATCCGCATTCCATAGACCAGATCAGATAGAAGACAAATGAATCAGTATCATCTATCTGTAAGGATCACATCGGAGAGGAGGAAGGTGAACTAAAAGGTGAAGGATCTTAAGAATGCAAGTCTTCAAGGGAACAACAATGAGAAGGGAAGTAGTAAACGCCACGGGCTAGTAGAAAGTTTAAGAGAAATAAGAGACGAAGAAGATCAATGTTTCAAGATGGTTGAGGACTAGTAAACGCAAGAGATGCAATTTGAGGGCCAGTCTATAAAAGAAGAACAGAAATAGGAGTTGGCCATCAAAGAGATAGATAAGATTCTATCTATCCACGTCAAGATGAGAATAGTAGTGCATGAAGACAGCTGAGGTATTATAGGTTTTAAGTAAGCCAAGAGGATGTGGTCTTCATAAGTTCCAAGAAACGCTAAGGAAGATGGCTGTAAATAAGATTTATTATATAGATTAAGAGATGGAAACCTTAATCCGACAAGTCATTTGAGGATCTAATCACAAGGGTCTGTTATTGAAGCAAGGAGCAAATTATTGAGATGGGAAGACAACAATTAATGCCAAGATTAGGATACGCTGACTCAAGAAGGACCCCTGGGAAACCTAACGGATAGAAAACGTTCCTAGATGATATACCATGGATTTTACCCACTTTTAGCCATGGTATATATGTGTTTTTAAATACATTATAGTTGTTTTGGAGTCTTTTTAATATGTTTTGGTGGAACCGAAATTCGCACTGTCGATTTCCATTTAAATTAGAAAAGTAGGAGAACCCTAGTTTCCCAAAGGTCCTGGATATCTGCTAATACCATACGCCAAGCAATCAGAACACGAGATAACAACGATAAATTATATGAAATCGTAAAAAGAGAGCAAAGATAAGTCTTATTCCGAATTTGCGTATGAGCGTTTACAACAAGGTATAAGCCTGGGCTCGAGAGCTGTCGGCGAGATTCCTAGTTCTAACAACCCTAAGACGGCTAAACCTAATTGAGTCGCAGCTCGAATAACAAAAACGGAAAGTTGCCTAATTGCCCTAAGTGCTAAGTTTGCTCTGAGAAAAGTCTTTTTCATGCTTCTCCCCTAGGACTCCTTATATACTGGCTCCTAGGTCGGTTTGCGCTTTTCCTCTTCTGCCTTTAAGCCATCATAGCGTAAAAATGGAGATATTTCATTTTTTCCGATCTTCGTAATTGTCTTCAAAATTTCATATTTATCCGCGGACATTTATCTTTCCTTGCGAACCAAGCGTAAACCGTCATGCGGCTTACGGGCTGTTGGTTAAGAAATCATAAGTTGGGCCTCGAGTCATGTCTTAGGTCCCTTTGGGCCGTCTTCTGACTCGAAGCGTTTATTACGGCTTCTTTCGATAAAGAACGAACTTTCCGCGGTTTTTACGGTAAAGTTTGATCGATAACTTAGAATGGCGGAAAACATGAAATGGGTTCGCTACGGCCTTCGGGAGATAGCATCGAAGGGTAGACGAGAATGCATGGACTAATGTCGTATCGATGTTTCGGAAGAGCTCGGTCGCTACGGAGCGACCGAGCGGAACGGACGCTAGGTCGCTACGTAGCGACCGAGCGGAATGGACGCTCGGTCACTACGTAGCGACCGAGCGGAACATGCGTTCGGTCGTTGCGTAGCGACCTTTTTCGAGCTCTTGTCCGATGTCTCGTGTTTCCTCCGCAAAGCTTTTCGTAAGAAAGAATCTATTTCGAAAAAATATTTGTCGAAGAAAGTTCTCATTTTCTTCTTTGGACGTTTTGAATGTTAACTTCGTCGTAACCGTTTTTGACCCCAACAGTTTGCCCCCCAGCTCGTTAGAGTCGAGACTCTAGCGCGCGGTTTGACGATTTTGGCAAAGTTAGGCGTATTGGAAGAAGTTTACTTTAAACTCTGCGGAAGAAAATTCTTGAGAAAGTATATATTAAAAATATAAAATCCCGAACCCATTCTTCTATAAGTAATGAGCTCTTGTCATTCATTTGCTTCACACCTTCCCTTCTTCAAAACCTCCAAAACCTCTCTAGCTCCAAATCTTTTGCCTCCAACATGTCTTCTTCCCACGGTCACAAGAGAAGTTCCGATGTTGAGATGGGCGAGGCCACCTCTCCGGCTCCGATTCCAACTTTTCCGGTCGAAGCGCCGGCTTGCGTTGCTGACCATCTCTCCTTTCGAGAGAGACTAGTTCGTCGCCAAGCCGAGAAGGAAAATGTTCGAGCTGGCGCCGAGTTCCCATCCTCTTCTGCACTGGCCATTGCTCCGGGTCACGGGACCGAGGTCGTAACTCCGTGAGATGCGGGAACTCTCGCAGGCTTGGGCGTTCCGGAAGCTTCGGCTCTACCTGCCGGGTCGTCCACGACTCCGATTCTCGTCGAGGATAAGGAGAGGGCTGCTGACTCTATGCCTCCTCCTCCGGCCAGGAAAGAGATCGTTCTAGCCCTACGCGCTCCTAGTGTTGTTCCGGTTGCTCAGCCTAATGGCGGTGACGGGGAATCTTCACAGCAAGGAGGCTCGAGCTTAGCGTCGGGGCTTCGCGGAAAGGTTTGTCGCTCACTTAATCTCTTGATTGTTATATATTTTTCTAAAAGACAAAAAATCCCTAAATTTCTTCTCGTTTTGCAGTTCATGTCGTTGATCGATGGGATGATCAGCGAGTGAGGTTCTGAGACCAGTCGTCTTGCCGGGGAGTTGTTGGAGCTGCAGGGTAGATGGTCTGAAACCGAGGCCATGCTGACGGCTGTAAAGGATTCTCACTCCGTGAAAGTGTCGAAACTCGAGGTCGCGATAGGGGAGCTCGAGAGGGACCTCGGGAAGACGGCGAGTTCACTTCTTAAGGAGAAGGAAGCCAGGAAGGCCAAATCTTCGGAGGTGCGTCGGCTTCAGCGTCAGATCGAGGGCGATGCAGGATTAGCGAGCCGCGGGATCCGAGAGGCCACAGACGCTCTCCGCTCTGAGTTTCAGGCTCGCTCGGCGAAGATCTCTGCCTTTCTGGGTTCCCTCGAGTGCATCCGGAACAGGGATTTAGCCTTGGCGATGATTGAGGGCGGGGTGGCCGTGGTTCAGTCGTTCCAGAGTGAGACTCCTCCGACCTTAGAGGCCGAAGAGGCCCGACTGTCCGGCTGCAAGGGAGATTTGGCAGTCGTGGATGGAGATTTTGATCTCATCCTAGCTGACCTGAAATCTGCGTGCTTTCTTCCGACGTGTTCAAAAGGCCCAGAGGGGATAGATCCGGTGCTCGGAGAAAGCGGAGGTGATGCGGCTCCAGGCTTGGACGAAGCGACGGGTGAAGAGGGAGCGTGAGTTCTGAGGATGACTTTGGTTAGATCTCTTGCGAGAGATTTTTTTTTTTTTTATGTTTGATGTTTCGGCCTTAAATGGCCTTATTTCATATTTCGGGACTGGCCGTATGTGGCTTTGAATCCCTGCCGCTCTGCGGCTTTCTTTATATGACAAGATGATCGAGTTGCATTTTTCATAAGTTTACGTATGGCGTGGAAGGAGGGTGATGAGTTGTCGTCTCATATCCTTCTTCGCTGTGAAATGTTTTGGTCGAGATCCGTTTCGAGAGTTTTTCCGCGAGATATGGACTTTGCGGGATATCTGAAGATATCGAATATATAAACAGAGGCATGGTTTTGGGATCTCGTATCTTTTGGATATCATGCCTTGAGATGTTAGAGACCAGTGCGCTGGGTTTAGGGCAAGACCTAGGTTTACTTTCGGTTTTAAGATTTTATGCGGTGACTAGCTAGCTATCGATTTATCTGTCGCGATTTTAACCTGATTCGTACTGATTTAAAGTCCGCGATAGGTTCTCGGCTTATATGACTTGTTAGATATGAATCGAGCATCTCTCTGGAGACAATTTTTAAGCCAACCGGAAGTGCTGGACCAAAATTTCGGGTTTCTATTATAGCGCTATTATCCTTGTGTCGGATGTATGAGAGTCATCTTCCTGAGATGGCTATGTCTGTTTAGGACGTTCGGGAGTTCGATGTGATCAGCACCGGACTTGGCGGCAGATGCCGTCGTTTATAGTTTTTGCGCAAAATATGTGTTAAAATGTTCAGTTTTTGACGGAGTGTCCGTTTTCGTCGTTCGGAAGAAGTAACTCTCGAGGCATCTCTCGCGACGTCTTGCGATGCCAAAGGCTGTTTCTCCGTAATGGCTGATTTATTTCCGAATATCGAAAATGTTTTGCGGATAAAAAATAATTTGCTTGGTTAAGATATGTCGGAAACATCGAAGGCGTGGTCGGATGTTTTCAAATTTGAGAGTATACGAGTATACGTATCCACTCCCCCCCCCCTTTTTAATGACGGGGGACAGCTGAATTTGCCTTTCGACAAACTGCCTACGTACTCCTTATGGAGATCAAGCCGTCTCGTAGTTCGGTCATTGCGAGTTGGTTTGTTTAGTGATAGTATTTTTTGAGATGCATCGCGTTCCAGGTCCTTAGAATTTTTATGCCTTGCATGTTGGCTATTTCGTAGGAGCCCGGTCGGACGACTTTTTCGATTTTATAGGGTCCTTCCCAGTTTGCCCCAACTTTTCCCGCGTTTCGTTCAGCGGTGTTTTGGAAGACTTTGCGAAGGACCAGATCTCCTTGATTAAATCTGCAATTCCGTACGTTGGAATTGTAGTACTTTACGGCTGCGTGTTGGTAATTTTGGATTCGGATGAGCGCTCGATCTCGGCGCTCGTTAATGAGATCGAGATCATCCAGGAGCATGGCGTTATTGAGCTCCTCTCGTTCAGGAAGTAATCTTCTTCGAACACCGGGGAACTCTACTTCTGCGGGAATCATGCATTCCGCTCCGTTTAAATTAGGAAAGTAGGAGAACCCTAGTTTCCCAGAGGTCCCAGATATCTGCTAATACCACACGCTAAGCAATCAGAACACGAGATAACAGCGATAAATTATATGAAATCGTTAAAAGAGAGCAAAGAGAAGTCTTATTCCGAATTTGCGTATGAGCGTTTACAACAAGGTATAAGCCTGGGCTCGAGAGCTGTCGGCGAGATTCCTAGTTCTAACAACCCTAAGACGGCTAAACCTAATTGAGTCGCAGCTCGAATAACAAAAACGGAAAGTTGCCTAATTGCCCTAAGTGCTAAGTTTTCTCTGAGAAAAGTCTTTTTCATGCTTCTCGCCTAGGACTCCTTATATACTGGCTCCTAGGTCGGTTTGCGCTTTTCCTCTTCTGCCCTTAAGCCGTCATAGCGTAAAAATGGAGATATTCCATTTTTTCCGATCTTTGTAATTATCTTCAAAATTTCGTATTTATCCGCGGAAACTTGACATTTATCTTTCCTTGCGAACCAAGCGTAAACCGTCATGCGGCTTACGGGATGTTGGTTAAGAAATCGTAAGTTGGACCTCGAGTCATGTCTTAGGTCCCTTTGGGCCGTCTTCTGACTCGAAGCGTTTATTACGGCTTGTTTCGATAAAGAACGAACTTTCCGCGGTTTTTACGGTAAAGTTTGATCGATGACTTAGAATGGCGGGAAACATGAAATGGGTTCGCTACGACCTTCGGGAGATAGCATCGAAGGGTAGACGAGAATGCATGGACTAATGTCGTATCGACGTTTCGGAAGAGCTCGGTCGCTACATAGCGACCGAGGGGAACGGATGCTCGGTCACTACGTAGCGACCGAGCTTGGCTCGAGCTCGATCGCTACATAGCGACCGAGCGGAACGGACGCTCGGTCGCTACGTAGCGACCGAGCTTTGGCTCGAGCTTGGTCGCTACGTAGCGACCGAGCGGAACGGACGCTCGGTCGCTACGTAGCGACCGAGCTTTGGCTCGAGGTCGGTCGTTACGTAGCGACCGAGCGGAACGGATGGTCGGTCGCTACGTAGCGACCGAGCTTTGGCTCGAGCTCGGTCATTACGTAGCAACCGAGCGGAACGGATGGTCGGTCGCTACGTAGCGACCGAGCTTTGGCTCGAGCTCGGTCGCTACGTAGCGACCTAGCTTGGATCGAGCTCGGTCGCTACGTAGCGACCGATCGGAACACGCATTCGGTCGTTTCGTAGCGACCTTTTTCGAGCTCTTGTCCGATATCTCGTGTTTCCTCCGCAAAGCTTTGCGTAAGAAAGAATCTATTTCGAAAAAGTATTTGTCGAAGAAAGTTCTCATTTTCTTCTTCGGACGTTTTGAATGTTAACTTCGTCGTAACCGTTTTTGACCCCAACAGTTTTCAGGTTTTGGGGTGATCTGGAGGAAAGTGGTGATTTTGGTGCATTTTGGAGATAAAATTAGGGCTGTTCAATATGGTAAAACCGAACCGTACCGAACCGAACCGAACCGAAATAAAAAATATAGTTTGGTTTTGGTATATACCATATAAACCGAATGGATATAATTTTATAAAAACCGTAGGATTTGGATATGGTTTGGTATATAACCGATTAAACCGAATAAACCGAACAAAACCGATTAAAAGTAGAAACATGTAAATATGTATCTATTTTATAACAAAACATGAAAATCTATTTGTTATATAAGTTAAATTTGTGTTAATAACTATTACCATAATGTTATAGTAATAAAGAACCTTATATAATTTGTAAAACATTTGAATACATCGTAATTCAGACATCTTATTTTCTAAGTCTTTTTTTTTTTTTTTTTTTTATCTTTTTGCTTTATTTTAGTATTCACTAAATTAATATGAAGATGATAAATTTGATGGAAAATAATTAATGGAAAATTTTCACAACTTTTTTCTTATCTATAAACAAACAGAGTTTTGTGTTCAATCGAAAAAGCATGACTTTAATGAACACTAAATATGGAAGAGTGGAAAAACGTTTCTTTCATGTTTCTGTTTTGTTTCATATTTTTATTTTCAAATTTTTAGGCTCTGATTTTAATTATAGATTTGATGATTTTATTTGATGGTAGAAGCATTTTTACGTTTTTGTTCATTTATTTGAACTTGTAATATATTTTTAATAAATGAATGTATTGACAATATGACTCTAAAATTCATTTTATATGATCTCAAACTAAATAATTATGTTTTTTGGTATAAAACCGAATAAACCAAAAACCGACGGTATATAAACCGAACCGAACCGAAGTAAATATGGATTTAGAATGGTAGTTATATTTTACTAACCGAAATACCGAAAACCGAAAAAAACCGAACCTAAACCGAACCGATATCCGGATTGAACACCCCTAGATAAAATGATAAAGATCCGTAGCTGACCATCGACCAGTCTAGCGATCGATGATCGAGGATGATAATCGATCAACACACATTCTGTGTTGTCGATCGACGGCGAAGCGCGCAAAGGCCAGATTGGTTCCAGACGACTTTAAGCCCAAGTCCCACAAGAATTACCAGATTACCCCTGATGAGTTTTAACCTAATATTTATGTGCTCTGCCATTGCTCTAGGCATCACACGCTTTCTTACTTTCATACAACAAAATACTTAGAGTCTTAAGTTTGGGGAGAAGATCCAAGAACTCCTTCAGAGATTTGTGAATGAAACTCCAATTTTCTACTATATTCTATTTATGCAGTTTTCTTACTTCTTTGTGATGAATTGCTTAGCTATGTTTGAGTAATTCTCCTTGTTAGATTTAGGATTCAGATATTCATGAGGGATTAGCCCAAAATATAGAATTGTTAAGTATTAGGATATCCATCAATTAAACTGTTCTTAATGCATGTGTTCTAGAGTAGATAACTAGGACTTTGCCTATAGATTTTAGGGCGCAAGTGGAAGCTTGGTTCTCTGTCTGAATTAGTTTAGATTGTGCTATGATTGTTAGAAACAAGCGGAAGATGATTTAGTTAAACCTAGTGAACATGTCAAATCCGTGCGTAACGCTCCCTGGAAGGTTCATAGATCGACAACTCATTATTTGTATCGATCGACGGGCTGAAAGGTGTATGGACTGATAAATCGTTGTTAGTATCGATCGACACTTTCTCAGGACCAACAAGCGACATCTGAGGTCCTAGATCCGGCGATAGATAGTCTAAAAATACGGAAGTTGATCGACTATCCTTATTGTTTGAGTTCTAAAATATCCATTATATGCTTAGTATCCATATCTCTGTAATCCTGATTGTCTGAATAGAAATCATAAGTCTAACGCTTTCCATATATGTCTTAAAAACCCCAAATCAATCAACTGAACAATTACTTGTTCACAACCTTGCTATTTACATTTAAACATGTTTGCCTAGCTTAATCACATAACTAGTAGATCTATTGTGTGCCTTAGCTCCCTGTGATTTCGATCCCTAGGTACTGCAACTCGACCTCTTATTTGAGAGAGTACAAATCACTTATAGGGTAATTTGAGTGATATCAAATTTGGCGACGCTGCTAGGGAGCATCGATCGCCATTAGATCAAATTTAGTTAGGTTTAGTCTAGGTTTTTGTTACTTGCAAAAACTGATAAAATTATTTCTTGTCTTTTCAGGTGCATGCCTAGCAGTACCAGAAGCAACAAGGAACAAACACTGCTCTTTTCAGATCCTGCCACTTAGAACGCTCAATCTGCAGAGAAAAACTCACTGCATCGATCGACAACAACACCCGTTCGTCGACCGACACTCGCCTTCCACCGTCAACTGAGACTACTCTTCTGTCGACCGCCCATACCCACCCGACATCAATCGACATTCCACCTAGGACATTGTTCGATACTGAACTGCGAGACATGGTTGTGACTATAGTTCTAATTCAGGATGAGACTGGAAACATGCATGACCATGAGGGTCATCTGCGTAAGGCAGCAGGTCAGAAGATAGATTTGACTATTGACCGATGGAGACAAACAAGGATCGATCGATATCACCTACTCCACATCGATCAACAGAAAGGTTGCATCATGCGCAACAGTAAGGATTCTAACTCACGAGAAGTTTGCAGCTAAACACCCTCATCCACCCAAACCCTTACGCATCAAGAAGTCAGACATCGATCGGCATCATGAGCCAGCTACCGATCGACAGATATACTCCACCGACGTTCGACACGACCCATCCATCGTCGATCGACGACCACCTCTGACGTACCGAGTGCAGCTACCAAAGATAGATGTAGCATGCCTGAATGCTATCTGAAACCCATATCAACCTTCAAAAAACATTGCAGACAACTTCTGTCAACATTTTGACGATGCACCAGAGTCTATGCAAGTTGATCAGACTTCTGAGAGGAGAACCTTGAGGAGAAGGAATGAAAAGGTTCCCAAGCATCTAAAGAGAGGAGTTAATGAGAAGGAGATGAATAATTTCATCAAAAGAGTTCGCAGGATACCCTTGGACAAGCCGTTTGAGGAGGCTTACTTTACCCACAGGTTGTGGATGTTCTTCAGGGAGACCAAGGAAACTGAACATGACATACATAGGATCTTCAATCAGATGAGAGAGAAGATGAAGCAGAGGATTACAATGAAGAAGAAGAGTGATCCTGAGAAATTTGCAGTGCCATGTTTAGTGAAAGGCATTGAGTTTCCATGTGCGGTGTGTGACACAGGTTCATCAGTCAGCATACTACCCAATGCATTGGCAGACCATCTGGGTCTAAAGATAGACACTTCGGAGGATTCATTCACTTTTGTGGATCATTCTACGAGGATCTCGGGAGGAATCATCAGAGACCTTGAGGTGCCGATTGGCAATGCATTATTTCCAGTTGACTTTAATGTCCTGGAAAACCAGCTGAACAAGAACCATTCTCTACTACTTTGGAGAGTTTTCATGGCTACTGTAGGAGCAGTTTGCAACATGCAGACTAATCAGTTGTGTCTAACACTGATAACCCCTGATGTCTACTATGATCCAATCAGAATTGTTAAGCCACAGACGTCCAACACTGGAGTTAACACATTGTGGGAACCGGAATTCACACCGTCGAGATTTGTTAATTGGAGGAAAGCCAAGCTAACCTAGCCTTCCCTGAAGGTCCCGGTTATCTGCTGGGCCATGCACAACACAATCAATATGAAAGAGTCGAAAGTAAGAAATCGTAAAAGATCGAAAAGAGAACAAAGAGGTCTTATTTCTGAATTCGCGTTTGAGCATGAACAACATGTAAGATCCTAGGCCACGAGAGCTGTCGGTACGTTCGCTAGTCTAGCCACCTAAGTTCTAACCTAGTCGAGTCGCAGCTCGATAGTAAAAACGGAAAAATGCCTAAATTGCTCTAAGTATTAAGTTTGCTCTAAGAAATCTCCCCCTTGCTCCTCGCCTTAAGCCCTCCTTATATACTCTCTCTACGTCGGTTTGCACCTTTTCTTGGGCCGGATTCGTCTCGATATGGGCTTTTCCATTTTTCGTCACCCTTCATGATTATCTTCGGAAACTTGACATTTATTTTTTCCTGCGAATAAAAAATAGACCTTCATATCAGCCTTAGGGTCAATCCTGTTCTAAAATCGTAATTGGGCCGTTTAGCCACAGTTCAGGCCCCTTTTGGGCCGTTTTGGGACTTAGACATTTTTACGATTTTTCCTAAGAAACAGCCGTTGGTTTTTCCGAAAGGATTCCAATTCCCCGTATAGTTAAGGCAACTGGTGTTCAAGCTAACCATAGCCGTTTTATACGGCAGGCAGGAATCCGTTTCGATGACCAAGTTTTTTATAACTTTTCCCGAGACATGGGTATTGCGTCCAAGGGCCCGAGGATTGTGTTACGGGAACTTAGACGATGATGCGCGGTTTCGGGACAGGAGGTCGGTCCTCGTCCATGGGCGAGGTGACCTCGGTGCGGGTCGTCCTCGCCCATGGGCGAGGTGACCTCGGTGCGGGTCGTGCTCGCCCATGGGCGAGGTGATCTCGGTGTGGGTCGTCCTCGCCCATGGGCAAGGTGACCCGTGTTGAGACAGTCGTCGCCCTAGGGCGAGGTGGTCGGTCCTTGCTTATGATTGAGACCTCATCCAGACTGATCCTCTTCTCAATGTTCCTCGGTTCGCATCCGCGAAAAACTGTCTTTTACTTGATTTAACCATTTTCCGGGAATGTCTAATTTTCAAGGATCGATCGAGAGTTGGTTTTCCGGGAACTTTCAGGCATTGATTCCGTCGTCACCGGTTTTGACCCCAACAGTTAGCCCCCCAGCTAGCTAGGATCCGTGGACCTGGGTGTGAGGTCCTAGCTTGCGGTATGACTTGTTTTGATGGAATTAGACGTAATCGTTTGTCGAAAGTCCGAAAATGAATAGTAACCTTTTTTCTTATATATAGGTGGAGTAAGTTTTTTCAAAGTCTTTATTAACTTCTCTTCACAAGAAAATTTCTCCAAGGTAGAAATTTCTCTTTACCTTTGTGTCAAAGTTTTTGTCTTTCAAAAAATGACTTCAAGAAAGAGATCCTCTAAGAAAAAGACTTCCCCTCAATCATCTCCTGGCAATCCTTGTACCAATGAGGAGATTGTTCCCAAAGAGGAATTCGAGGTCGAGCAATAAGAGAAGGAAGCGTACTGGGACGCTTTATGCGGTTCAATAACTCCTCTGCTCGAAGTCTTCTATCCCAAGACCCGCGACGCAGCTTGATCTTACCCTTCCGAGCAGGACCTTTCCCGCCTATCTTAAGACCCTTCGGGAGTTTTACAGAGTCCCGAGCAGGGTTGTGTTTCGAGTCCCGGTGCATGGGGAGAGTGCAGAGGATCCCCCGGAGGGATTCTTCACATGCTACGAAGCTTTCCTGACACGTTGTCGCATGTGGTTCCCGATTCCTGAGGCCATAGTCCGCGCACTCGACCGTTCTAAGCTGTCGATCATTTAGCTAAACGTTGCGGCGTTGCAGAACTTTTTTGGTGTGTTGATCCTGAGCTACGAGCTCGAAATGAACCTCAGCCCCGACTTGATGAGGACATTCAACCAGAGCCGGAACCAGACCTAACTGAACCTGATATCCAGGACATGATCAGCAACATAACCAAATCAGAGACAGTTCAAGAAGTGCCAGTACCAACCGTATTCAAGGGAGCTATCACTAGACAAAGAGCTAAGATACTTCAACATAAATTTAATGAAAGCATGATACTTGCTTCTGATCTTGGACAGGTTAAACTAGCTGGTGAATCAAGCTTGAAGAAAGATGAACTAAAGGGTGAAGAACCAGCTAAGGAGAAACAAGCATCAAGTGAGGTTATGTGGCCATTCATCTCGGAGCAAGGCCACACCAACCTGATGATCATTACCATGGAAGATCAACTTGCCTAGCAAGTCTCTTGGACGAATCTAGCAACTAGGCTAAGCTCTTTGTGTGTGCTCTTTTTCCCTTACTCTTGGTTTTGTCCCAAATGGGTTTTCCGGAGGAGGTTTTTAACAAGGCCACAACTTGCTTCACACTTATACCAAGTGCTAAGTTCGATCCAAGGCTAAGAAGACTCATGACCTTATTTCATGTTTTACACTATAGTTTGTTTCCTTATTTGTATTTTCGTGACCTAAGTGGAGCCTGTTCCCTTGGTTCTATTTATATGTTTTTGCAAGCCCACTTTTGGGGCAGACTTTGAATAAACATAAACTTTTCTTTTAAAGAAAACCCTAGAGCTCTCAAGCTAGAACTCGCCTCCTTCTCTTTGCCTTGTGAGACCAGTACCTCCACGGCCTAGAGGAACCTTGTGTTGTATCACGAGCCTTCCATATCTCGTGTGGTGCACTTCATTCCATCAATCCGTTCCAGTTCAGATCCTCTTGGTTGATTAGATCAGTCCATCCGGATCACCCTTGTGTTAGATCGGTTCCTTCTCTCTTGCTTGGGAACATACAGCCTTTGATAGCTCAGGCTTGTATCATTTCTGGTATCAGAGCTGAAGTTCCTTCAGCATCAGGTTTTATCTATCCTGTCTGTTTTATTTACAATTGTTTTTAGTTTCATTTGTTTTTGCATTCATATAAAACCCATAAAAAGTCATACTTGTTTCTGTTGCATCTAGTTTATCTTGTTTCTATTTCATAAAACCATAAAAATTTGTGTTCTTCATCCTGTCGAGTTTAGTGGCTGCTAGATCTTTATTTTCATTCAAAAAATCATTAAAACTTGTTAGTAAAAGCTTGCAAATCCGAGTTTCCTTATTTGGTCGAGTTTAAAAAAAAAAAAAAAAGTTTCCTTTCTTTCAACCGTGTGATCAACCTTTTCCTCTTTTACATCCAATCTAATATTCCTTTGCATATTGTCGATTTTAAATTAAATTTTCCTTTTCTAAAGTTAAAAAAAAAAAAAAAAAATTCATATTGCATATTTCCTTTACTTTGGCCGATCACAACTTAAGTTTTCTTTTATTTTCTCTTAGGTTTATATTACAAGAGAAAAGCCGCCATGGGAGAAGAAACTCAAGCAGCTTTGATGCAGGCCCTCCGTGATCTGCAAGAAGAGATGAAGAACATGAGACAAGAACTTGGAGGCAGGATGGACCGGATTGAGCATAGGCCAGTCATTAGGCCACAGAGACGAGTTGACTTTGGAACAGCTCAGGCCAATACAATGCCAACGGGCACAGCTCTAAGAAGAACCGGAATACACTTCAACGACATTCCGGAGGCTAGCAATACTCATCAACAACCAGAAGATGACCCCAGACCTTTCTATCCCCAAAACCAGAATCAAAGGAGAAGTGAGGAACAAGATGACTATGGCGAAGAAGATGAAGAGGATGAGGACTTCTTACCCCGGCCAAGAGCCCCACGCAGGCAAAACCGCAACCAAGGGTTTGAAGAAGGAGACTTCTTACCGCCACAGAGAGCTCCACGCCAACAAAACTATAATCAAGGACCAGAGCACATCAAGATGAATGCTCCCGGCTATGCGGGAAATGTTGATCCAGAAGCTTACCTAGACTGGGAGAAAAGGATGGATCACATTTTTCCCTACTATAACCACCCTGGTCCTAAAAGAGTTGCTTTGGCTGTAGCTCAGCTCATGGACAATGCGCTTTCCAGGTGGGATAGATTGTGCTCCGATAGGAGAAGGAACGGCCTGAGGCAACTAGACTCTTGGTTAGACATGAAATATGCGATGAAGCAACGGTTTGTGCCTCAACACTTTCACAGAGACTTGCAAAGGAAGTTACGGGCACTCAAGCAGGGCAGCAAGTCAGTGGAAGAATACTATGAAGAGTTTGAGAAACTAAGAAACCGCTTGGACCTTAATGAAGATGAGGAAGCTACCATGGCTCAGTTCCTCGACGGTTTACATGAGAGGTTAAGCTGCAAGGTGGAGAGACATGTTTATGCTGACATGAAGGACCTGTTCCATCTAGCTATCCAAGCTGAACAACACATCAAGAAGAAGAGCTCCAAGGGCAAGTCTCAAGTTTCTTGGAATTCAAGCAATATCAACTACAACAAGTCGGTGGACAAAGGAAAAGGGGTTGAAGGAGACAGCCGGCCTAAGCCTCGCACCACCGAACCCACGAAGGACAACAAAACCGAGCCAGCCAAAACTACCAACCCCCAACGTGCCAGAGACATCACCTGTTTCAAATGTAGAGGCCGAGGACACATGGCAAGAGAATGCCCAAACCAGAGGGTTATGCTGCTCACTGATGACGGCTATGAGTCTCGTGATGAAGGAGAAGTACCTGAGATTCAAGAAGAGTATGGAGAGGTTGAATATGCTGATGTGGGAGAGAGCTTGATGATCAGACGTGTGCTTAGCGTCCTAGTGCAACCCGTCGAGACAATCCAAAGAGAAAACATATTCCACAGCCGTTGCACCATAAAAGGCAAGGTATGTAACCTTATCATAGATGGTGGGTCTTGTACTAATGCTGCTAGTGCTTACATGGTAGAGAAACTTGGCCTAGAAAAGACAAAGCATCCGCATCCATATAGGCTAAGGTGGTTAGATGATAAGGTTGAGCTTAAAATTAAAGAACAAGTGACCATTCCATTTAGCATTGGTAAGTATCAAGATGAAGTAGTTTGTGATGTAGTCCCTATGCAAGCTGGACATGTATTGTTAGGAAGACCATGGCAGTGGGATAGAGAAACTAAGCATGATGGTAGAACTAACATGTATACATTCATGCATGATAAGCGTAAGATAAGCTTAGCACCTCTCACCCCAGCACAAGTTCATGAAATTCATTTGCAAATGGTTAAGGAAAAGGAAAAGTCTGTTAAATAAAACTTTCTTATCCGTCCTAGCTGCGTAAGAAAGGCTGCTGCTACCAAACACACAATGCTACTAATGATCTTTAAGGAGCTTTTGAGTGCAGGTTCTGATGAGTTAACTCTTCATCCAGAGATTACTAAGCTTCTTGACATGTTCAAAGATGTGTTTCCAGAGGAGATTCCACACGGTTTACCCCCACTCTGAGGCATTGAGCACCAGATAGATTTTGTGCCAGGAGCTGCTCTGCCAAACAAATCGGCTTATAGGGTGAACCCGGAAGAGACTAAGGAGTTGGAGAGACAAGTTCAGGACCTATTGGACAAAGGATACGTGAGGGGGAGCCTCAGTCCATGCGCTGTACCTGTCTTACTTGTACCAAAGAAGGACGGGACATGGAGAATGTGTGTAGACTGCCGAGCCATCAACAACATCACCATCAAGTACAGACACCCCATTCCACGGCTTGATGACATGTTAGATGAGCTAAGCGGAGCCACCATCTTCTCCAAGATTGACCTTAAGAGTGGGTACCATCAGGTAAGAATGAAAGAGGGAGATGAGTGGAAGACAGCTTTTAAAACAAAGCAAGGTCTATATGAATGGATGGTGATGCCATTTGGACTTAGCAATGCTCCTAGTACTTTCATGCGTCTCATGAACCACATTCTTAGACCATACATCAGTAAGTTTGTTGTGGTTTATTTTGATGACATTTTAATTTACAGTACTAGTTTACTTGATCATGTGACACATCTTGAGCAAGTACTAGACACACTTCGACAAGAAGGGCTTTATGCAAACCTCAAGAAGTGCACATTCTGCACTGATAAACTTGTCTTCCTAGGTTTTGTTGTGAGTTCACAGGATTTACAGGTTGATGAAGAGAAGGTTAAGGCCTTTCAAGAGTGGCCAACTCCAACGAACATCAGCCAAGTCAGAAGTTTCCATGGTCTAGCTAGCTTCTACAGGCGGTTTGTCAAGGATTTCAGTAGCATAGCTGCACCCCTTACTGTTGTGGTGAAGAAGAGTATTGGGTTCATTTGGGAAAAATCTCAACAGGAAGCCTTTCAGACCTTGAAGTATCGCCTGACCCATGCACCAGTACTGGTCTTACCCGACTTCAACAAGACCTTTGAAGTAGAATGTGATGCATAAGGGATTGGGGTAGGGGCAGTTCTTATTCAAGAAGGAAAACCCGTGGCTTACTTCAGTGAGAAGCTTGGTGGAGCAGCTCTCAATTATCCGACCTATGATAAAGAGCTGTATGCCTTGGTGAGAGCTTTGGAGACATGGCAGCACTACCTGCTGTCTAAAGAATTTGTGGTACACACTGACCATGAAACCCTTAAACATCTAAGAGGGCAAACCAATCTCAAGAGGAGACATGCGCGCTGGTTAGAGTTTATTGAGACATTTCCCTACATTATCAAGTATAAGAAGGGCAAGGAGAACATTGTAGCAGATGCACTCTCCAGGAGATATGCTTTGATTGCAACCATGGAAGCAAAGGTGTTGGGATTTGAGTTCATCAAAAGTTTGTACGGAGAAGATCCGGATCTTGCTGCTATCTACTCAAGTTGCACCAAAGGACCACAAGGAAAGTTCTACTTGCATGAGGGATTTCTTTTCAAGGGCAGGAGATTGTGCATTCCTCAATGCTCCTTGAGAGATCTAATCACTAGAGAGGCTCACGGAGGAGGGCTCATGGGTCACTTTGGAGTAGATAAGACACTTGCTGTGGTCAGGGAACATTTCTATTGGCCGCATCTTAAGAAATCAGTAGAATCTCATTGCGCAAGATGTGTAACTTGCAAGAAAGCTAAGTCTCGAGTCCAGCCTCATGGCCTTTACATGCCACTGCCGATTCCTACAGCTCCTTGGGTAGACATCTCCATGGATTTTGTTCTAGGATTACCAAAAATTCATCACAAGGATTCAATCTTTGTTGTCGTGGACAGATTCTCCAAAATGGCACACTTCATACCTTGTGCCAAGGTGAATGATGCGTCCAAAACAGCTGATCTGTTCTTTAAGGAGGTGGTGCGCTTACATGGGGTGCCAAGGACTATTGTATCTGACCGAGACACCAAGTTCCTCAGCCACTTTTGGAGAACACTATGGAAGAAGTTGGGTACAAAGCTGCTATTCTCTACTACTTGTCATCCCCAAACTGATGGGCAAACTGAAGTTGTCAACAGGACGCTCTCTACGCTGCTTAGGGCAACCATTGGGAAGAACGTGAAGAATTGGGTTGATTGTATCCCATTCATCGAATTTGCATACAACAGAGCTCAGCATTCAGCCACTAAGATGTCCCCCTTTGAGGCAGCCTATGGGTTCAACCCGAAAACCCCTTTGGATCTTAAACCTTTACCTCCAGCTGAAGTTGTCAGTCTTACCGGGGAAGCTAAAGCTGCCTATGTCAAGGAACTCCATCAGAAGGTTCAAGAGAATTTGGAGAAGAGGACTGAGCAGTACACTAAACATGCCAACAAGGGCCGCAAGGAAATTGTATTTGAACCAGGAGAGTGGGTTTGGTTACACATGCGGCAAGAAAGGTTTCCTAACCAGAGAAGTTCCAAACTGAAGCCAAGAGGAGACGGCCCGTTTCAAGTTGTTGAGAGGATCAACAACAATGCCTACCGTCTTGATCTGCCAGGTGAGTTGAATGTGTCTTCTACTTTCAATGTTACTGATCTATCTCCTTGTTTTGCAGATGAACCAGTATTGAGGTCAAAACCTTTTGAAGAGGGAGGGAATGATGAGGACATTCAACCAGAGCCGGAACCAGACCTAACTGAACCTGATATCCAGGACATGATCAGCAACATAACCAAATCAGAGACAGTTCAAGAAGTGCCAGTACCAACCGTATTCAAGGGAGCTATCACTAGACAAAGAGCTAAGATACTTCAACATAAATTTAATGAAAGCATGATACTTGCTTCTGATCTTGGACAGGTTAAACTAGCTGGTGAATCAAGCTTGAAGAAAGATGAACTAAAGGGTGAAGAACCAGCTAAGGAGAAACAAGCATCAAGTGAGGTTATGTGGCCATTCATCTCGGAGGAAGGCCACACCAACCTGATGATCATTACCATGGAAGATCAACTTGCCTAGCAAGTGTCTTGGACGAATCTAGCAACTAGGCTAAGCTCTTTGTGTGTGCTCTTTTTCCCTTACTCTTGGTTTTGTCCCAAATGGGTTTTCCGGAGGAGGTTTTTAACGAGGCCACAACTTGCTTCACACTTATACCAAGTGCTAAGTTCGATCCAAGACTAAGAAGACTCATGACCTTATTTCATGTTCTACACTATAGTTTGTTTCCTTATTTGTATTTTCGTGACCTAAGTGGAGCCTGTTCCCTTGGTTCTATTTATATGTTTTTGCAAGCCCACTTTTGGGGCAGACTTTGAATAAACATTAACTTTTCTTTTAAAGAAAACCCTAGAGCTCTCAAGCTAGAACTCGCCTCCTTCTCTTTGCCTTGTGAGACCAGTACCTCCACGGCCTAGAGGAACCTTGTGTTGTATCACGAGCCTTCCATATCTCGTGTGGTGCACTTCATTCCATCAATCCGTTCCAGTTCAGATCCTCTTGGTTGATTAGATCAGTCCATCCGGATCACCCTTTTGTTAGATCGGTTCCTTCTCTCTTGCTTGGGAACATACAGCCTTTGATAGCTCAGGCTTGTATCACGACTACTTTGAAGGGCTATGGTTGACACGAAAGACCTCGATTGACTACTCATACCGTATGGCTCCTAAGAGACATATGTCGATAATCCAGGGGCATACTTCAAATCCCAAGGGATGGTTCAAGCGGTTTTTCTATGTTCGAATTGATGGCGCATCCGTCGAGGAGAACTGTCTCCCCTTGTTCTGTGGAAATGGAACTTTTATCGTGGTATGATGGTTGGAAATTTGGTTCGTATAGATACTCGGAGGTATCTAACGCATTTTATTTATTTATTCATTTTTTTTTGCAGCAAACAGTATCCGGAATGCAGTGGCGCTCTACCAATCGCGAGGCATCTCCCGACCTTTACGTGCATCGGATATGGACGAGCCACACCCCGACGCTGTTCCCGATCAGAGGGAGAGAGTTAGGACCCGAAAGGACAAGGGAATCACTCTCAAAGACAGAAACTTTGTCTCAGAAGATCTTCCGCTACCCGGATGGAACCCGGGTTTCACCCCGGGTGATGGGAGTGGAACCAGCGAGGCTCCCCTTCCGAACGACTTCTTTGCCAACCTTCCTCCCGGTTTTACTACTCCAGCATCACTGGATGAAGCGTCGAGGAGAGAAGTGGTCGCGGAAGGTTCTCGGTTGATCAACGAGGTTTAATCTCCGAAAAATTATTTTTTTTGGCGAGTCTTCGTTTGTCACTTCCATGTTTTGACCCTTGGTTCGTGTAGGTAATATTAGGAGTTTTCAAGGCTCCTAAGACAAATGTTGTAGTATAAAAGATTGTCGAACCAGTTCTGAGGGATATCAAAGCACCGAGAATGCAAGTACTCACTTAATCTAAGTGCAACCAATGATTTAGATGAGTTTTAAACTACTACTAATACTAGAAAGCAATAACATAATGATACTTTCTTGACTAAGGGAAAAGAGAACTCATGGGCATAGGGATTAGACCTTGGGTGATCAAGTATCGAACTAAGGATGACAAATGATCAATCAAACTATCAACCTTAAGCCTAGACACAATTCTAAGCAAGCTCTATGTCTAGATGAATGCTCATTTGCTAACATATCTCAAACATCAAATGTCTTTGGTTGAATAATATGAAAGCAATCATTACTAACAAGTCTATTAGCTATTTAAGCACCTTTAACAACAAATGTCTTTGGCAAAGTATACTAAAAGCCTAGAAGAGTTGTCTCAGGCATTTCATCAAACACCTTTTGGGTGGGAAATGTCTATTGATCAACTTTTGAGTGGCCAACTCAGCAGATGCATTATGAATACTCTACTAGCAAGGAACAAGAATGATCTACACTAAAACATCCTAGAACTAACCTAATCACCCTTAATCTCCCTAACCCATGAATTCAAAAGGTGATTACTCACTAATCTCCGTGATTCCTCTTAAGCCCATATTGGATTTCAGATTAATCATGTAGAGAAATAGATAAGAAATCAACAATAACACAAGAACATAACAATCAAAATCCAAGAGATGAACTTCTCAAGAGAGTTTTTTTGTGTATTTCTCAATAGATCCAAAAGATCAATCCTCATGGTGGCTTACAGAGTATTAAAACATAGGTTTAGAAAATAAAAACGTGCATAATGAAATGACCAAAAGGCCCTTAAGTAAAATAGAAAATTGACCCAACAATAGACTCGGAGCGACCTCGGCATGTCGCTCTGAGAGGTCGCTCTGGCCTTCGGGAGCGACCTCAGTGGGTCGCTCTGAGAGGTCGCTCCGGGCTTCGCTTCGTGTCGTCTCGCCATAGAGACGCGAGCGACCTCGGGGTGTCGCTTTGGGAGGTCGCTCCGAGAGGGGTGTGAGATGCGAGCGACCTCGGCGCGTCGCTCTGGGCAATTCGCTTCACTGGGTGAATATGGCGAGCGACTTCACGGGGTCGCTCCAGCTAGGTCGCTCTGAGAGGTGCTTTGGAGCGACCTCATGACGTCGCTGCGGAACCTCGCTCCCCTGCTCTGCTCGTCCAATGATCACATATTTCACCTCCTTTGAGCTCCAAATGCATCCAAATAGCCCCAAGAACTCCATGTGGCACTCCAACACCTGATAGAGACTCATCTATGCAAAATGTAACCTAAACATGGCTAAATCCTAGTCTATATGATCAAAATGCACATGGATGAATGGATAAGATAATGGAAATATGCAAGATATCAGTAGGGAATGCGGGTCTTTAATTCAACGCTTAACGGAAGTTTCAGAGAGGCGCGTCTTTCGCACTTCAAGGCCGAAGAGATCGAGAGGAAGTTCATCCATTTTCAGAACGAGGTTGCGGAAAGAGAGCGCAGACAGGCTGAGTCACATTCCCGAGCTCTCATTCGTGCGAAGAGGAAAGGGAGGAGGGCGATTGCTGTGTTCAGGAGTTTCAAGGACGCTCAAGACTACGTGTGTGACTTCCGCGAATGCCGCGGTTCGGTTGGTACCCTTTGGAAGTCGCAGAACGCTGATTTCTCTTTTCTCTTCGAGGTTGCTGAGATGTCGGGTCTCATGGATGGGTGCGCCCAGGCCGAGTCGATGGTTCCTCCAATCGAGGGGAGGATCCGAGAGCTTTGGGAACCCATCGAAGTTTCGGAGGACACGACGGAAGCGGGAGCCAATGCTGCGGACGAGGGAGTAGAAGTGGATCAGCCCGCGGACTCATTTGGATCCTCGATTTCCGGGTATCTTGACCTTGATCTCTGAAGGTCATCGGGATTGTTTTCCCTTTGCCTGTATCTCAAGATTTCGTGTAGTGTTTTAGGCCGAGTGTGGCCATTCGTTATTTGAGTGTGCTATGGCTTTGCAAGGTCATTTGACTATGTATGCGGGACTGGCCGTTGGTGGCTTCGAATCCCAGCCGCTCTGCGGCCTTTTTATATATAACGAATGTTCTTTTGGCATTCTATAGGTTCTAGTTTATACTTCTGCCAAATGTCGAGGGAAAGACACGAGTAGTCACTTCGTATCTTAACTCTTAATTTGTCGTTCCGTTCGTTTGCTCTTTCGAGGGTATTCGAAAACGTTTAGGAGTTTTACAAAGTTTCGTGAGCGTTTTAGATGTGGACGATGAGACATGTTTTAAGATCTCGTATCTGTTTTGATATCATGCCTTGAGATATTAATGGACTAGTAGGAATGGGTTTAGGGCAAGACCTAGGTTTACTTTCGGCTCTAAGGCTGTGCGACGACTAATCGGCTTTCGTTTTGCCCGTTGGCGATTTCTACCTGATTCTTTCCGATTAAAGTCTACGACTGGTCGCCGGCTTATATGACTTTTGTGGGAAGAATCGAGCACTCTCCAGAGAACGTCTGGTGTACTGACCAAAATTTCGGATTTTCTTGTATAGTGCGCTATGGGCATTTTGTATTTTAGAGTCACGGATGGTCTGTGTATTTGGATAATATCTTTCGAGAAATATTTACAACGTCTCGCTTTCTCGAAGATAAGTCTTTTGCTGTGAGATGGCTACGATCTTCGATTTTATAGAAGATGCGTTTATCCGGTCTTGCTTGACCATGAGTATGTGTGAATTATGTAGGAATTAGTTTTCGTCCTAGGACTGCTTGGACGGTATGCCCTTATCTTGGGCGTTTCTTAGGCCAACCTTAGATTACTGTGACTTATTGTAAGTGAATCGTAAGATCGGAAGAAGGTAGAATTTATTGAAAAAGTTTCAAAAATATCGAGTACATTCATGGATATTTCGGACTTTGTGGTAGTATACGAGTATACGTACCCACCCCCCCCCCTTTTTAACGAAGGGGATAGCTGAACTTGTCGATATGACAAGCTGCCTACGTACTTCTTTCGATGATCAAGCCATCTCGTAGTTCTGCTTGTTGCTGCGGGTGTTCCTACTCGCCGGATGGGATTGTTCCGGTTACTTCAGCTGTTGGGGATTCAGTTGGATCGACGAACGTTTAAGGGGTCGGGCTGTCCGCTAGGAAGGCAATGGACTCGGGGACTATGTCGCTGTCTGGAGTCGTTGCCTGGTCGGGTGATTCAGGATCACTTTTTATGGAGCTCTCGGGAGCGTTTTGAGCTTTCATAGCCCGCTTCGGGTTGACCGCGGGGGTGTTCCGAGTTTGTCGTAGTTTATTGTGGGAACCGAAATTCACACCGTCGAGTTTTGTTAATCGGAGGAAAGCCAAGTTAACCTAGCCTTCCTTGAAGGTCCCGGTTATTTGCTGGGCCACGCACAACACAATCAATATGAAAGATTCGAAAGTAATAAATCGTAAAAGAGCGAAAAGAGAACAAAGAGGTCTTATTTCCGAATTCGCGTTTGAGCGTGAACAACAGGTGAGATCCTAGGCCACGAGAGCTGTCGGTATGTTCGCTAGTAGTCTAGCCACCTAAGTTCTAACCTAGTCGAGTCGCAGCTCGATAGTAAAAACGGAAAAATGCCTAAATTGCTCTAAGTATTAAGTTTGCTGGTAGAATGCTCTCCGTCCTAGGTCCTCCTTATATACTCCTCCTTAGGTCAGTTTACCTCTTCTCGGGCCGGATTTGTCGTGAAGCGGGCTTTTCCATATTTCCTTCTTCTTTGTGATTATCTTCGGAAATTTGACATTTATCTCTTCCCGCGGATGCGATAAACAGTCATACCAGTTTTTGGGTTCAAGTCTTTTGGGACCAAAGATGGGCCGTTGTCCGCAATTCGGACCCTCTTTGGGCCGTATCAAGACTTTAGCGTTCTTATGATTTTACTCGTGAAGTAGCCGTTGGTATAGGAATGGTTCTTCCAACGGAACCCTGTTTCTTCGCATAGCCGAGGCAGTTGGTGTTAAGTTAACCGTAGCCTGCTCTACTACGAAGAATAGGAAACTGTTCGAGAGACATAACGTTCCCAACTTCCCGAATACTTTCGACAATGTTTTTTAGACGGAACATTGGTGTCGTATCCACGGACCCGAAGACTGAGTTACGGAAACTTCGGACGAAGATGCATGGTTATGGGATGGGACCGGGTTCGGAATGGTCCACGGAGAATTGGCAGCGGTCGCCGGGCGAGCCGATCCGCGGCACGATTGAGCGAGCCGACCGGCAACACGGACGTGCTCACCGGGAGAGCTGGCCCGTGTCACGGCCGAGCTCGCCGGCGAGTCGACCGGCAACGTGGCCATGCTCGCCGGGCGATCTGGCCCGTGTCACGCCCGAGCTCTCCGGCGACTCGACTGGCAACGCGGCCGTGCTCGCCGGGCGAGCTGGCCCGTGTCACGGCCGAGCTCGCCGGCGACTCGACCGGCATCACGTTCGTGCTTGCCGGGCGAGCTGTCCCGTGTCGCGGCCGAGCTCGCCGGGTGATCCGTTTCGGCTATTCGTTTTCTTGGCTTTTGAAGTTTTGACCAAGATTCGGTTTTTCCAAGGACTTTCGGACATCGATTCCGTCGTGACCGATTTTGACCCCAACAGTTAGCCCCCCAGCTAGCTAGGATCCGTGGACCTGGGTGTTAGGTCCTAGCTTGTGGTATGGTCTGTTCTAGGTGGAATTTAGACGTAATCGTTTGTCGAAAGATCGAAGGTGAATAGTAAAAAAGAAAAAAAATTGTATAAGTAAGGGAAGTAAGTTTTTCAAATTCTTTACTCACTTCTTTCCTTAAGAAAAGATTTCTCCAAGATAGGAATTTTTTTCTCCAAGATCTCTCTTTGCTCAAAGAAAATGCCTTCAAGAAAAGGATCTTCAAAGAGGAATTCTTCCTCACGCTCATCTTCGGGTGACTCTTCTGCCAATGAGGTGATCGCCCCGAAAGAAGAGTTTGAAGTTGAGGAAGAAGCAAAGGATGCGTACTACAAAGCTCTTTGCGGCTCGCCTCCGCCTTCGCAAGACATTCTGATTCCTAAGAGGCCCGTGAGGTCGCCAAACGCACCCCTTGCACCGAGCATGGTCTCTTCCGACTACCTCACGACTCTCAGGGACTTTTACCAGATCCCAAGTGGAGTCGTATTTCGGATCCCGAACTGCAACGAGAGTGCGAAGAACCCTCCGGAAGGTTTCTTTACTTGCTACGAGGCCTTTCTGGTGTATTGCCGTATGTGGTTTCCGATCCCTGTTACCAACGTCCGCGCGCTTCGCCACTTTTGGCTTTCGATCAGCCAGCTAAGCGTTCCGGCCTTGCAGCATTGGCTGGGCATGTTGATCTTGAGTTACGAGCTAGGAATGGACCTTAACCCTGGCGACCTCGAGGGATTTTGGTCTACGAGAGGAACGGGGATCGATGGCTCATACCGCATGGCGCCAAAGAAGGGTATAGCTATAATTCAGGGGCACACTTCACATCCTAAGGCATGGTTCGAGCGCTTTTCCTTTGTCCGGATAGATGGGGAGTCTGTCGAGGAGAGCTACCTCCACCTATTCCGTCGGGAGTGGAACTTCACCCGTGGTAATACGAATAGCTATATTTTTCGTTTTGATACCTTAAAAACATACGAAGACGTTTTTTTATTATCTTGCAGTGAACAGGATCCTTCCGCCGACTCATGCCGATCTTTTTGCCAAGTGAGATCTCCTCCGCAGCAGGCCGTTCTTCTGGAATTCCTTTACCGTCGAACGGATTCGAAGCGCGGTGGAGCTCCATCGATCTCGAGCCGTCTCTCAGCCTCTGGACGTTCCGTATGGCGTAGAATCGGTCATTGATGTCTTGCCTACTCAGAGGCAGAAAATCAGGTCTCAGAAAGGCAAGGGAGTTGCCTCCGAGAAAGTTGCCTCCGAGAACGTCTTGGGAAACCTTCCACTGCCAGAATGGAACCCTGGTTTCTCCCCAGGGGAAAGGAGTGGAACCAGCGAGGTTCCCCTTCCCAGCGACTTTTTTCCCGAACTTCCTCCCGGTTTTACTACTCATAAGTCGTTGGACGAAGAGTCGAGGAGGAAAGTAGTCGCCGAAGGCTCCAGCCAGCTTAGTCAACGAGGTTTATCCTTTGAACTTTGATCTAAATTATGTTTTTTTTTGTTTCCCTTTCCGATCTTAAGTTCGTGTAGGGGATGAGGGTGTTTAATGCGGCGCTCGATAGAAGTTTCCGGGAGTCGCGTATCTCTCACTTCAAAGCCGAGGAGGCTGAAAGGGAACTCTTTCGGTTTCGGAAGGAGGTCGAAGAACAGAGCCGGAGACAGGCTGAGCTCCATTCTCGGGCCCTTGTCCGTGCGGAGAGGAGAGGAAAGAGAGCGATTGTCGCCGAAATGAAGCGGAGGGCTGCTTTGTTTGCCAGCGAATTCGAGAGCTTTAAGGATGCTCAAAAATTCGTGGGCGATTTTCGCGAGTGCCGTGGCTCGGTCGCTACCCTCTACGAGTCGCACAAAGAGGACTTTTCTTTTCCTGCTGAGGTCGCCGAGATGTCGGGTCTTATGAACGGGTGTGCCCATGCCGAATCCTTGGTTCCTCCGATCGAAGGAAGGGTCCGACAGCTTTGGAACTCCATCGAGGTCTCGGAGGACACGGCAGAAGCGGGAACCGGTGTCGGTGATGAAGGTGCCGGAGTTGCGGACGGAGAGGTGGATCAGCCCGTGAGCTCGTTCGGGATCTCCATGTCCGGGTTCCTCGACTTCGAGCTTTGAGGATTGTTGGGATTATTTCCCTTAGTTTTATTTCGAGGTTTGATGTATCTAGGCCGAGTGTGGCCGTATTTTATTTATGTGTGTTATGGCCTTGCGAGGCTATGTTAACTATGTGTTTGAGACCGGCCGTTTGGTGGCTTTGGGTCCTAGCCATTTTTTGCGGCTTCTATATATATGATGAATGATTGACATTCTGTGCGTTTTAGTTTATACTTCTGCCAAGTGTGAGGGAAAGATACGAGTAGTCACTTCGTATCTTAACTCTTAGTTTATCGTCTTGTTCGTTTGCTCTTACTGAACGAGGGCGTTCGAAAACGTTTAGGAGTTTCGCGAAGTTTCGTGAGCGTATTAGATATAGACGATGGGATATGTTTTTAAGATCTCGTATCATGTCTTGAGATGTTAGTGGACCAGTAGGACTGGGTTTAGGGCAAGACCTAGGTTTACTTTCGGCTCTAAGGCTGTGCGACGACTGATCGGCTCTCGTTTTGCATGTGGGCGATTTCCACCTGGTTCTTTCCGATTTAAAGTCCGTGACTTGGCGCCGGCTTATATGACTTGTATGGAACGAACCGAGCACTCTCCAGAGACCGTCTGGAGTGCTGACCAAAATTTCGGATTTCTTGTATAGCGCGCTATGGTATCCTCGTCGGATGTAAGAGAACCTTTACTTTTACGAAAGGTTAGACTACGAGTTCTTTTTTTAGAGCGTTTTTGGGTTTATCCGTCGGGGCCAATCGACGGGCAATTTTTAGAGTCGCGGACGGACCGTGTGTTTGGGTAATGTCTCTCAAAAATATTTACGACGTCTCGCTTTTTCCGAAAGGTATATCCTTTCTAGTGAGAAAGTTACGATCTTCGTTTTTAGAGAAGATGTATTTTGTCTTGCTTGACCATTGATATGTTGTGATTGTTGTTTAAGTTAGTTCCCATCCAAGGACTGCTTGAAAGGTATGCGTGTTTGGAGACCCTTGTCTTGGGTGTTTCTTAGGTTAATCTCCGATTGTTGTGGCTTATTGGAAGTGAATCGGGAGACCGTAATAAAATGAGTTTTATTGGAAAAGTTTCGAAAATATCGAGTACATGTGTGGATATTCCGAACTTTGTGGGAGTATACGAGTATACGAGTATACGTACCCACTCCCCCCCCCCCTTTTGGAGAGGGGGATAGCTGAACTTGTCAATAGGACAAGCTGCCTACGTACCTCTTTCGAGGATCAAGCCATCTCGTAGTTCTGCTTTGTTGTTGCGGGCGTTCCTACTCGTTGGATAGGGCCGTTTCTGCTACTTCGGCCGTTCAGGCTTTAGTTAAATCGGCGGCCGTTTCGTGAGTCGGGTTTTCTGCTGGTAGGGCGATGGACTCCGGGATCGCGTCGCTGTCCGGAGCCGTTGCCTGGGCAAGTGATTCCGAATCGCTCTTCGTGGAACCTTCGGGAGTACTCTGAGTTTTCTTGACTCGCTTTGGGCTAACCGTAGGGGTGTTCCGAGTTTGTCGTAGCTTATGCTCGGCCAAAAAGCAGAGCCTAGATTGTTTCTGGCATCCGAAGATTACTGCTGTTCCGTTTGGTGTTGGGAACTTGATGCTAAGGTGGTAAGTCGACGGTACCGCCTTCATTGCGTTGATCCATGGGGTTCCCATGATAACATTATAGATGGCTGGATTATCAGCGAAGTCAACGATTTTCGTGACTTCCTTTGCCTTGACCGGAAGTTTGATCGATCCGAGGGTCATTGATGTTGTGCCCGAAAAACCGGTCAGTGGTTTTGGTTCCGGGATGATTTCCCGAGTTCGATGTTCATTCTCCTGAATCGTTCTCGGTTTTTCGAGGGATACCCATTGCCGGAATTTCGACCGGTACCAGAGAGTTTTCTTCAGAGCATCGATCGCCACTTTGTCGCTGATCCCGGTGACTCTTGCCATTACTAGCTTGAATCTGTTCCTGAACTCGCGAAGTGGGTCGTCTTCTCTTTGAGACAGGCTCCAGAGATCGATGTCCGAGGTTTCTCTATCCATGAACATGGAATACTGCTTGAGAAACTCTGAAGCAAGTTGGCGGAAACTTCCGATGGAATTTTGTTTTAGGCGAGAAAACCATTCGAGCGCGACTCCTTTGAGGTTTTCGACGAAGAGGAGGCAGTAGCCAGCGTCTCGTTCGCGTTCCTTGAGTTTTCACCTCCCCATCGCGATCTGGAAAGACTGCAGGTGCGCTTTCAGGTCGGTGGTGCCATCGTAGATGGGAATTTTGATCTTCCCCGGGTCCGAGACGTTGGTCTCAGTAATCCGGACAGTGAACGGGGTTTTGCGTGCTTCCTCGAGAAGTCTATCGATCTCGGGCGCAGCGCTTGTCGCGTGGTGGATTTGTGATTTCACCGCTTTCACCTCCGCTGCGGTTTTCGCGATGTACTCGCGGAGATCGTGGATCTCATCAGGATTTCTGGCAGCCTTGCGAGCTTGTCTCCTCATGTTCTACCCAATAGAGGTTTTCTTCTTCCTCGGTCATGGGTTTTTCGAAGGACGCATCCTGCCGAGCGGACTGGCTTCGCGTTCTTCTTGGGTGGATGTCAGCACTGTCGTCCGAGTGCTCGGACTGGTCGCTTATATCCAGGCCGATGCGCTCGATTTCTTCTCCTTCGTTGCTCCCGGTAGGAGGTGGAAGGTTCTCCGCAGTTGGCTGTGCACCTGGCTGGAGCATTTCATCAGGGTTTTGGCCTGAGGAAGCCTTGTCCGCGTGTGCAGCTCGATTGCCCGGAGTTTCGAAATCAAGTCTTCTGCCGCTGCGGGATCTTGTGGTTCAGCGCGGGGCTTTGCTCCTGGCCTTCGCCGTTAAGGTTTCCACCTGTTTTGCGAGAGAGGCCACGAGTTTTCCTTGTCCGTCCGTCTTTTTTTGAGCGGAGGCGAACATTTCCTTCATCTGGTCTAGTATCACGGCGTCGGCAGTGACCGTTGATACGTTTCCAGCTGGAGTTTTATCAGCGTTGGCATCGACGGGAGTCCCGTCGTGCGTTAGCGGGTCTTTGTCAGCGTTGGTCATCATATCGGACTGAGCGTGTGTGGTTGCGAGAGAGATAGATCTGTACCCCCCTCCTTCTAGCGCCAAACTGTGGGAACCGAAATTCACACCGTCGAGTTTTGTTAATCGAAGGAAAGCCAAGTTAACCTAGCCTTCCCTGAAGGTCTCGGTTATCTGCTGGGCCACGCACAACACAATCAATATGAAAGATTCGAAAGTAATAAATCGTGAAAGAGCGAAAAGAGAACAAAGAGGTCTTATTTCCGAATTCGCGTTTGAGCGTGAACAGCAAGTGAGATCCTAGGCCACGAGAGCTGTCGGTATGTTCGCTAGTCTAGCCACCTAAGTTCTAACCTAGTCGAGTCGCAGCTCGATAGTAAAAATGGAAAAATGCCTAAATTGCTCTAAGTATTAAGTTTGCTCTTAGAATGCTCTCCGTCCTAGGTCCTCCTTATATACTCCTCCTTAGGTCGGTTTACCTCTTCTAGGGCCGGATTTATCGTGAAGCGGGCTTTTCCATATTTCCTTCTTCTTAGTGATTATCTTTGGAAATTTGACATTTATCTCTTCCCGCGGATGCGATAAACCGTCATACCAGTTTTTGGGTTCAAGTCTTTTGGGACCAAAGATGGGCCATTGTCCGCAATTCGGACCCTCTTTGGGCTGTATCGAGACTTTAGCGTTTTTATGATTTTACTCGCGAAGTAGCCGTTGGTATAGGCATGGTTCCTCCAACGGAACCCTGTTTCTTTGCATAGCCGAGGCAGTTGGTGTTAAGCTAACCGTAGCCTACTTTACTACGAAGAATAGGAAACTGTTCGAGAGACATAACCTTCCCAACTTCCCGAATACTTTCGACGATGTTTTTTAGATGGAACATTGATGTTTTATCCACGGACCCGAAGACTGAGTTACGGAAACTTCGGACAAAGATGCATGGTTATGGGATGGGACCGGGTTAGGAATGGTCCACGGAGAATTGGCCGCGGTCGCCGGGCGAGCCGATCCGCGGCACGATCGAGCGAGCCGACCGGCAACACGGCCGTGCTCGCCGGGCGAGCTGGCCCGTGTCACGGCCGAGCTCGCCGGCGAGTCGACCGGCAACGCGGCCGTGCTCGTCAGGCGAGCTGGCCCGTGTCACGGCCGAGCTCGCCGGCGACTCGACTAGCAACGCGGCCGTGCTCGCCGGGCGAGCTGGCCTGTGTCTCGGCCGAGCTTGCCGGTGACTCGACCGGCATCACGGCCGTGCTCGCCGGGAGATCCGTTTCGGCTGTTCGTTTTCTCGGCTTTTGGAGTTTTGACCGAGATTCGGTTTTTCCAAGGACTTTCGGACATCGATTCCGTCGTGACTGATTTTGACCTCAACATTTTTGCTCGGCCAAGAAGCAGAGCCTAGACTGTTTATGGCATCCCTAGATTACCGATGTTCCATTTGGAGTTGGGAACTTGATGCCAAGGTGGTAAGTAGACGGTACCGCTTTCATGGCATTGATCCAAGGAGTTCCCATGATGACATTGTAGATGGCCGGGTTATCGACTACCGCGAAGTCAATGATTTTGTCACCTCTTTAGCCAACACTGGGAGTTTGATTGATCTGAGGGTCATTGACGTTGCACCTGAGAAACCGGTGAGAGGTTTTCGTTCCGGGACGACTTCTCCGAGTTCAATGTTCATCCTACGGAGGGTATCGCGGAAGATGACGTTGACTGTGCTTCCCATGTCGATAAGGATCCTTCCCACTTCCAGGTCTCGGATTACCAGATCGATAACCAATGGGTTGCAGTGAGGTTTGTCGATTCCGATGGTTTCCCGCTCTTCGAAGACGATCGTATCGTTACGGGCGTCGTCGGTTGGGGACCGAGGCAGCCAGCTTGAACTCGTCTCAGCCTTCCATCCATAAGCTTTGATCGACGGGATCGAATCGCGATAGAATTGCGATCCTCCGATGATCATGCTCACCCTTCGACGGTTGATTAGTTTCCACGGTCATCCTGCCTCCTTCCGCGTTTCTCGCCCGACTGATTTTCGCGGGTGTCATTTTCGGGGGACTCTTTATTATTTTTGGGAGGGCGATCGGAATTCAGGAGGAGGTCTTATATGCCTGTGACCTTCGAAATTTCACCGGCGAGGAGCTTCGCAGCAAGCCTTGCGCCGAGAACCTTGCAGTTCATAGTGGAATGACCTCTGGTTTGGTGGAACTCGCAGTAGGAATTATCCTTGAACTGGTTCCTGGCCCAGGTATTTCCGGAAGTCTTTCCCTGTTCGGAGTTGATAGCGTAATTATGCTCGCCCTGGAGATCTTCTCCCTCGTGGTGGACATACCTGTCGTTACGAGGGTTTTTCATTCTCGCGGACGTCTTCTGCGGGTTGTACTTCTGGGAGAGGACTTTCATCTCTTCTTCCATCATGATGAAGTCCGTTGCCTTGTGAAGAGCGGTTCTCGGTTTTTCAAGGGATATCCATTGCCGGAGTTTCGACCTGTACTAGAGAGTTTTCTGCAAAGCTTTGACTGCCACTTTGTCGCTGATTCCAGTGACTCTTGCCATTACCAGCTTGAACCTGTTCATGAATTCGCGGAGGGGTTCGTCTTCTCTTTGAGATAGACTCCAAAGGTCGACGTCTGAGGTTTCCCTATCATGAACATGGAATACTGTTTGAGAAACTCCGAGGAGAGCTGACGGAAACTTCTGATGGAGTTTCGTTTCAAAAATGAAAACCATTCGAGCGCGGCCCCTTTGAGGTTTTCGACGAAGAGGAGGCAGTAGCCAGCGTCTCATTCGCGTTACTTGAGTTTGCACCTTCCCATCGCGATCTGGAAAGACTGTAGATGCCATCGTAGACGGGAATTTTGATCTTCCCAGGATCTGAGATGTTAGTTTCCGTGATCCGGGCAGTGAACGGAGTCTTCCGCGCTTCCTCGAGAAGTCTGTCGATCTCGGGTGCAGCGCTTGTCGCGTGGTGAATCTGCGACTTTATCGCCTTGACTTCTGCCACAGTTTTTGCGATGTACTCGCGGAGATCATGGATCTCATCAGGATTTCTAGCAGCCTTGCGAGCCTGTTGGCTGCGGTGGATCCGAGCCTGATTCTCGGCCAATTCTTCCTACTCTACCCAATAGAGGTTTTCTTCTTCCTCCGTCATGGGCCTTTCGAACGACGCGTCCTCCCGAGTGGACTGGCTTCGCGTTCTTGTCGGATGGACGTCGGCACCTCCGTCCGAGTTATCTGACTGGTCGCTTATGTCCAGATCGATCCGCTTGATATCGCCTCCTTCGTTGTTCCCGGCGGGAGGTGGAAGGTTCTCCGCGGTCGGTTGTGCGCCTGGCGGGACTGTTTTGTCAGGGTTCTGATCTGAAGAATCCTGGTCTGCCCGTGTGCCCCGATCGCTCGGAGTCACAAAATCGAGTCTTCTGCCGCTGCGGGCTCTTGTGGCCCCGCGCGGGTTTTTACTTTTGGCCTTCGCCGTTAAGGTTTCCACCTGTTTTGCGAGAGAGGCCACAAGCTTTCCTTGTTCGTCCGACTTTTTCTGAGCGGAGGCGAACATTTCTTTCACCTGGTCCAGTATCACGGCGTTCGTTGGATACGTTTCCAGCTGGAGTTCTTTCAGCGTTGGCATTGACGGAAGTCCCGTCGTGCGTTTGCTTGTCTTTATCAGCGTCGATCGTCATACCTGACTGAGCGTTCGCGGATGCGTGAGAGATAGATCCGCACACCCCCTCCTTCTAGTGCCAAACTGTGGGAACCGGAATTCACACCGTCGAGATTTGTTAATCAGAGGAAAGCCAAGCTAACCTAGCCTTCCCTGAAGGTCTCGGTTATCTGCTGGGCCACGCACAACACAATCAATATGAAAGAGTCGAAAGTAATAAATCGTAAAAGAGCGAAAAGAGAACAAAGATGTCTTATTTCCGAATTCGCGTTTGAGCGTGAACAACAGGTAAGATCCTAGGCCACGAGAGCTGTCGGTACGTTCGCTAGTCTAGCCACCTAAGTTCTAACCTAGTCGAGCCGCAGCTCGATAGTAAAAAAGGAAAAATGCCTAAATTGCTCTAAGTATTAAGTTTGCTCTAAGAAAGCTCCCCCTTGCTCCTCGCCTTAAGCCCTCCTTACATACTCTCTCTAGGTCGGTTTGCACCTTTTCCTGGGCCGGATTCGTCGCGAGATGGGCTTTTCCATTTTTCGTCACCCATCATGATTATCTTCGCAAACTTGACATTTATCTTTTCATGCGAATAAAAAATAGATCGTCATGTCAGCCTTAGGCTCAATCATGTTCTAAAATCGTAAGTGGGCCGTTTAGCCGTGGTTCAGGCCCCTTTTGGACCGTTTTGGGACTTGGGCGTTTTTACGATTTTTCCTAAGAAACAGCCGTTGGTTCTTCCGAAAGGATTCCAATTCCCCGTATAATTAAGGCAACTGGTGTTCAAGCTAACCATAGCCGTTTTATACGGCAGGCATGAATCCGTTTCAACGACAAAGTTTTTTATAACTTTTCTCGAAGTCTTTCTTTGATAATCATAAGCGAGACGAGACATGGGTATTGCGTCCAAGGGCCCAAATATTGTGTTACGGTAACTTAGACGAGGATGCACGGTTTCGGGACAGGAGGTCGGTCCTCGCCCTTGGGCGAGGTGACCTCGGTGCGGTTCATCCTCGCCCATGGGCGAGGTGACCTCGGTGCGGGTCGTCCTCGCCCATGGGCAAGGTGACCTCGGTGTGGGTCGTCCTCGCCCTTGGGCTAGGTGACCTCGGTGCGGGTCGTCCTCGCCCATGGGCGAGGTGACCTCGGTGCGGGTCGTCCTCGCCCATGGGCGAGGTGACCTCGGTGTGGGTCGTCCTCGCCCATGGGCAAGGTGACCTGTGTTGAGACGGTCGTCACCCTAGGGCGAGGTGGTCGACCCTTGCTTATGATTGTTCTTCGGTTCGCATCCGCGAAAAACTGTCTTTTACTTGATTTAACCATTTTCCGGGAATGTCTAATTTTCAAGGATCGATCGAGAGTTGGTTTTACATGAACTTTCAGGCATTGATTCTGTCGTGACCGGTTTTAACCCCAACACACATGATTCATAGCAGCATGCTACTGCGATTTTGAGGATGAATACGAGACAGAGTATTCAGGATTGATCGATAGCCGAACCCAACCATCGATCGACAGTGCCATTCATCCAACGATCGATACCCATTCCAGAGAATCGATCAACAGTATTCCTGCGAATGAGACTTTCGCCTTGCTAGAACACTGCTATCCAAGCTTTGCAGTTAGTACCCAGACATCGATTAATTACCGTCACGGTGAGAAGATCAGCAGACAAGGCGACTATTCTATTGACAGTCGGGCGGAAGATAGCCATCACGAGATCTTTGCAGTAGACACTACCTGAGATGTAATCTGATGAGTATGACGAGGATTGCCACAGAGAAAAGATTATTGAGTACCATGGTCTAGCCATGGATGATAGAGGACTTCTCCATACATCGCTTGCAGATGCGAAGCCAACATCGATCGACAGCAACATCAAGCCATCGAAAAGACGCTCATCACACACCATTTTGAGGTACATGTAAAAGATAATACAGATTATGGTTATCTAACTCCATATGAATTTGGTATTGTCAGGGATCCAGAAGGCCAAGCACGAGTCATGGATGGACGCATTCTCAACATATCCAAGGAGGACATAGCTGAAATCATTGCCACGAATGGGTCCAGAAACTTCCTGGACACGCTGAACAGAGCTGTGGATCCACCATCGATTGACGACGCAGCTGCACTATCGATCGACGACCAGTTCGATTTCAGACAAAGCACACCTATTCAGAACAGAAAAAGGAAACCTCGCTGGGAGAGTAGAGACGAGTATGGTGTATACAGAGATGAGGATGGATTTGCACGTGCTGAAGATGGCAGAATCATCCATGTGTCCAAGGAGGACATCCGAGCTATTATGCCCGCAATTGTTGGCAACACCCGTATTGTTCTACCATAGTACGCAGAGGTACCCATACCTTATGTGCCAGACGACGCCAGTTACAACAAAGCAGAGATTGATGAGATGGTAGCAGAGATCTACAGAGTTCTTCGGACTTCAGATGATTATCATTCAAAGAGGCTCGATGACATCTACTACCCATTCGACAACAATATCAGCTGGTTGACCACACACACATATGAGATGAAGCACGACAAAGACATGATTCAGAAACAGCATACAGTGGGCGCATGAGCATCGAAATCGATCGACGATCACACTCAGCCATCGATCGAAGCCCACACTCGAACATCCATCGACGCTCGACTTGCATCATTCGAAGACATGCTTCAATCATTCACCTACAGGCTTGATGGTGTCTACTATCCGCTCCGTGACGATATCGATTCATTGACCACACACATGAACGCGTGCAGCAGGAGATAGACATGATTCAAAGACAGTTAGATTTTCAAGCAGAACACTTACCATCGATCGACAGACGGACACGCCTATCGATCAACAACGAGGGTCCATCACTACGAGGCGAGCTGGTAACCGAGAAGGCCTTACAGAATAAGCTTGATGAGATCACTTTCTCTCAAGACTTGCTGAAAGAAGATGTCTACCAGGAGTTGAAAGACATGTAAGAATCGACACATGCCAGAATTCGAATGCAACAACGCATCATTGGAAATCTTCAGCATAGGATGAATGCAAGTGAGGTTGCTAGAGAAAGATTAAAGAATCAGTGGACCAGAGGAGATGAGGCCATAAGAAGCTTCATTGGCACTTGGTTTCAAATGAGAAAAGATGAAGTGGACACTTGCAGACATCCAAGTGGTCACTTTGATCACTACTAGCCAAAAACAGCTTCCAAAGTCAAGCTAAATGACTATAACAAAGCGCTGAGTGGGAGGCAACCCACTATTAAGTATTTCTTTAAGTTTTTAGTGTTTACATTTATTTATTTTCGTTTTTAATTTTCTTGAAGGTCGTAAAAAAAAACAAAAAAATAGAAAAACCAGAAAAACCTAAAAGAGACCCAAGTAGCTGTTACTTGCCATCAACGGATGAGATCCAGTTGACATCGTTCGACAGCACAACACCAGTAACGATCGATAGACACTACCCTGTGTCGATCAACATCGACGTCTGCGATCAGTTATATCGTTTTCCTTGTTACATATTGTCCTTATGATTTATGTTTTCACCAAACTCCAACTAAATGTACACTGGGGACAATGTAATTTAAGTTTAGGAGAGGTTTACTGATATTAAGTTTACCTTTGAGTTTTATTAAACATTTCAAAAAGTTTTTATTGAGTCAAGAAAGGGACAATGAACTTTTACAATTTTCCTTACTTATCTAACCACTCTTTAGCACAATTCTAAGATTTATTGAGTGCAGATTGTACTATAGATGCTAAAGTGGATCATCCTGCCAGTTATTCACACTTGCTTAGAATGTTTGAAAGATCCAAGCTGACCTCCAACCTAATTGAGCTCAACTTGCTTGTCTTGGAGCTTGGTATGCATTGGATCGGAATCCTCCTGCAAGTCTGGAAGTTATTAGACTAAGTGTCCCTGGTTTTCCTTCCACCTCTCTTTGGCATCCATATATATTTAAAAAAGATTGAAATGATTTCTTGCGGTGTAGAGGGGTAGGAGTGTCTCTTGCGACCCCATTATTCTACTCTAATAGAAAGATCACACATTGTTTGGAAGCGAGAGGTAGATACATTATCGATGACCCCACTATTCGCCTATAACTTTGCCCAGTAAAAAAAAAATCGGATTAAGAGAAGAGAGAAGAGAGAAGAGGAACCATAAAAGGTTTACATGTAGGTCCAGATACTTGTTTGAGTTGATTTCATGTGTTCAGTGATCGATACTCCCAAGGTAAAGCTTACACCTTTATTATTTATATGAATGAGAATGAGGTCAGTAGAGGGGTTAGTCAGACATGCTTTGTTAAGTTGTTGGATGAATGGAATTGGTTGCTAAACTAAGATACTGCATGGAAAGTACCTATAAGTTAGGATTGATTTGATGTGGTTTGCAATATTGCTGAGGTGATGATAGTAAGTTCTAGACGACTGTAAGTCCAAGTCCCACAAGAATTACCAGATTACCTCTAACGAGGTTTAACCTAATATTTATGTGCTATGCCATTGTTCTAGGCAACACACGCTTTCTTACTTTCATACAGCAAAATACTTAGAGTCTTAGGTTTGGAGAGAAGATCCAAGAACTCCTTTAGAGATTTGTGATTGGAACTCCAGTTTTCTACTATATTCTATTTATGCAGTTTTCTTATTTCTTTGTGATGAATTGCTTAGTTATGTCTGAGTAGTTCTCCTTATTAGATTTAGGGTTCAGATATTCATGAGGGATTAACTTCAAATATTGAATTGCTAAGTATTAGGATATCCATCAATTAAACTGTTCTTAATGCCTATGTTCTAGAGTAGCTAACTAGGACCTTGCCTATAGATATTAGGGTGCAAGCGGAAGCTTGGTTCTCTGTCTGAATTAGTTTAGATTGTGCTAGGTGTTGGGTTCAAAAACAGACACGACGAAGTTAACATCCAAATATCCGTAAAAATCAGCATGACCGCTTTTACGAAAAGTGATCTTCGTAAAGAAATATTTAAGAAGAACTTTGCGGTGAAATCTTGCACTGATCTCGGTTGATTCATCGAAACTAAACACCCATAGTCGAAGAACACGTTCATAAAACGTCAGAAAAGGATCCAAACAAGGTCGCCACGTAGTGACCGGTCCACGAACGAGCCGGTCGCTATGTAGCGACCAACCAAGCCACTCGGTCGGTCGCTACGTAGCGACCGACCTGCAAACGAGTCGGTCGCTAAGTAGTGACCGACCAAACCTTTCGTTCAGTAGCTACGTAGCGACCGATCCAGTGCGGACCAGGTCGCTACATAGCGACCGAACTGTCTCGGACATCGATCAACGGGTACGACCAAAATCCGTGCATTCTTGTCTGTTCCTCAATGCTAGCTCCCATGTACCGCAGCCATATCATTTCTCACATCATTCTGATCAAAGTTACCGTTGAAACTTTACGACAAAAACCGCGAGAACTTGTTTTTGTCGAAAACAAAATCATAACAAACGTTTCATGTTGAAAGACGGCCCAACGAGGTCTAAAACGCGACTACAAGCCCACTTACGATTCTTTAAGAATGAGCTCGTAGATACTATGGCGGTTTATGTTTTTATTTTATAAAAAAAAATATAAAGATAAGTTTCCGCAGAATAAATGTTAAGTTTCCGCGGATAAACATGAAGATCGGAAAAAATGGAATACACTACAAGAAATATAGGTATTGGTAGCAGTTTGCGGTAGCACGAATTCACGAACTGCTACTAAAAGTGTCAAAATCCGGATCCTAACTCTATCGTAGCATTAAAAACGGGCTACGGATATTTTCACTTAATAAAGCCTAAAAATCACCACTATAGCGGGAAAGTCATGTTGGAGGCAAAACACTTAGCGAAAATTTTAGCTTTTGTGCCATTTAGGTAGAGTTTTTATTTCTTCTTTACAAAAAAAAAATCACTCATTCTAATTCATAGAAAAAAAACTATTCTCTCATCTTTCTCCTCCTCCATAGTCGAACTTATTTCTCTAATTAATTTGGGTTTCTTTCTTCAACTTTGACAAAAAAAAGTCGTTTCCTTTTCCTTCTCTGCTTCGACGTTGCTTGGATTGACTGAAACCCCATTGCTACGGTGTTGCAACTGGAGATTTCTGCTTCGCCGCTGCTAGGATTCTCTCCTCACTGCCAACTCCTCACTGAAATTAGGGTTCATAACCTTTGATCAGTGTTGATTCTTGTGGTTCAGTTTCTCCAAATCGGTACCAATCTTCAAGATCTCAAAACCCAGAATGATTTTTTCTTTATCTTCCCCTTTGTTGCTTCGTTCAAGTTTACACTTCCATGCTTCTTCCCACCAATCCATCGTTACAGCAAGAAGAAGTATCACCTTGTTCCACCGCCAACAAATTCGTTGTAATTTCACAAAGTTGCTGCCTTTTTCTGCAAATTGACAGTGTTGTCTAATATTTTGATATCTGCAGAGTCTATCAAAGTCAGGAGGAGGAGGTTTGCTTAAAAATTTAGAGCATGAGGATGATTCTTCTTCCTCCAGACAAGGTGTGCAAGTCTTTCCTTTTTCTCTCCCGTAGCCTTGGATTGTCTCTAATGCTTGGTATTTCTCAGGGAGAGGTTTATATACGAGGAAAAAAGCGAGCTGGTTTGACAAGTGACGAGAAGGTTTCAGGGCTTTGCATTGGCCTTGTAAGTGCTCTTTTCATGAGTAGTGTATGTTTGGTTTGGAGTGTGTGTATCTGGGGTTAAGTCTCTGCATTTTTATTTCTTCTTTTACTTTGTGTCTTTGCGTGAATCTACGAATGAAATCTTAGAGCAGCACTGCCTCTGTTTCGTTTCATTTCTATGGATGATATTATCTTTTCTATTCAAGAACTGGATTAATTAACCCGCTTGCTTACAGGTGCTGCTACCAAGTAGTGGGCATTGGAACTTGGAAGATGGTACTAACTCTGTCGCTATGGCTAAAGAGGTGAAGTAAGTACATATATATGTTATCTTTGCTCGTTTCTCTTTATTGAAAGAGTTCCTTAATTTTTAATGTTGAAACTACAGTGAGAGTCAACTTTGAGTTTTTGAAGAAACTTGGAGTTGATTGGTGGTGTTTCTACACGTGAGCTGTTTGCTTTGAACATTGGGTTTGCAACAGTGAGAAGAACCAGAAGGCTAAAGACTCTAGCTGAATATGTCATGCAGTTGGCTCTTATATGTAATATCTTTTATAAGCATTAGGAATCTTAAACATTCACAACTGATTCACGGATGGGAGTAATGTATTACACGTTGGGGAGGTTTATGTATATTTTGGTGCACTCTGCGGCACTTGAGATGGTTTAGTTTATTAATTATCCAAGAACATACAAGATATATAAATGTATATCTAAAATACTATTAATCATACTCTAAACCCTTAATTTTTAATATTTCATCATAAAATCCAAATATACCAACAAATAATATGATATAATTAAAATCTAACACTAATAATAAACTAGAAATTTTTTTTTTGCTTCAAGTTCTAAACCCTAAACATACCATAAATTCCAACATCCAACACTTACAATAAACTTCAAAATGAACATTTGTAGAAATTTATAACTAAAACAAAAGCATATTACTTTAAAAATATATAAATTTTCAACATGTAATTTAAAAAAAAAAAAAAACCTAAACCTAAACCCTAATGTTTGATGTCGGTGTAATACTTGGAAAGATTCTATGTAAGATGTATCTATTATGAATTTAATGCAATATATGTTTTAGTTATAAATCAATTTGCAATTTGCAATTTATAATTTATAAAATATAATCTTAAATTTAAATTCTAAATCTCAAACACTAAATCTTTAATCTACCCCCTATATCAAATACCCCAAACCTCAAACCTATGATATAAATTTAAAAACCAAACTCCAATTATATTCAAAAACTCAAACCATATACTTGATCCTAAATCTTAACCATGTACCTAATAGAACTTATATCCAATATATAAAAACATTTAATAGTTAAAATCCTATTTTTTAAAAGATTAATTTCATATTTTAAATATATACTTTAAACAATCATCCCCCAAACTCTAAACCCTGAATGATAAATCTAATCTCCAAATTTATTTATTTTCATTTTAACTCAAAATCTTAAATGTAAACTTTAAATCTATTTCGAAACTTTAATTTCTGATTTTCAACTTAAACCCTAAACTCTATTTCATATACCTCAATATCAATAACAAAGTTTAAAATTTAAAATTTAAAACTATAAATTTAATTCTAAAGATTAATTTTTAACATTTAAATTGTGAAATCTAAATCTTATTTTTTTCTCAAAATTTTATCATAAATATTCTATATATTAAACACACAAAATAGAAAAGGAAAAAATGGTGTTCCAAGAAAAAAAGAATAAAAAAACAACAACAAAACAATCTGATTGGTCAACACATATCGGCCAGTCACGTTTAAGTGCGAGGATCAAGCCTTATAAAATAACAGCCGTCGATAGAAGTGAATCCAATGGACAAAAATGCACAAAGATGAAACACTTTTCTCTCTCTTACAATATTCTCTGCGAATCTTTCATTTTTCTTTCTAGATCTACAAAAAAATCATTTCTCCTTCTCTTACGATTCTTCTTTTGATTCTCTCACAAATTTTCATAACTTTTAATCTATACCCTCCATCTCTGTTATGAGGAATCAAATCCTCTTCATTCTCTTTTTTTTCGAGATCTCTCGAATCATCATGTTGTTGTTGATGATAATCTTCCTTGAGGTAGGGATTACGTCCAAGGGATCCGGTTTGGTTCATGAGATTAGGGTTTATTGTACCACCACCGTTGTTGTTGCCGTGTGTATTCACCTCCTCACCACCACACATTTCAACTTCACGTTCTCATCATGTTCTTATAAATGTGTGATTAATTTTTGTTTTGTGTACTGATTTATTAAGAAGCAGGGAAGGAGAAGCAGTGGTGGGACATAGCAATGTCTCCCGTCAAGCGTGGTGTGAAGGTGGTATTCTCATAGAAAGTCTTTTTCTTTGTCTCGATGCCATTCCAAGGAGATATCCTGCCAGAGTCGGAACGCGCCGGAGTCGAAGAGGGAGTGGAGTCGGAACGTGCTGGAGTCGATTGTGAAGGAGCCGGTAAAGGTGGCAGAGGTGGGAGCTGGCAGAGGTGGGAGCTGGCAGAGGAGGCTGAGGGGCAAAGAGTTAGGGATTTCTAGGTGTAATTTTTTTGGTTTACAATTAAACCAATTTTGGTTTAATGTTGTTTTGGTTTAATGTGTAAACTGATTTTATTTGTAAAAAGATTATAATTAATAAATAAAATTAAAATTTTATTTGTAAATTGAGTTTTGATTTAATTCTAATCAATTATTTTAATTAATTAATTTTAATTAGTTAATTTTAATCAATTAATTTAATTAATTTTCATCAACTAATTTATTTATTTTTTATTAATTAATTTATAATTATAGCATTATATCTACATCATTATAAAATATTTTATAACACTAAAAATAAGCTATGAAAAATTATATCATAGCAAGAATCAAATGTTATAGAAAATTAATCTATAGCTGACGATAAACGCTATAATATGTCTATTTATTATAGCACACGAAAAACGCTATAATAAGTGGGGGGTCTATTATAGCTGCGGCTGTCACGGCGTTCATGGAAACGCTACGAAAACGATATGGTAGTACATTCTCGACGCTACTAATGCCGATATTTTTTGTAGTGATATCTCCATTTTTCACTAAAGACGGCTTAAGGGCAGGAAGGGAAAAGCTAAAATCGACCTTGGAGGAATATATAAGGAGTTCTAGGTGAGAGGCACAGAGGAGAGAACTTTTTCAGAGAAAACTTAGCACTTAGAGCAATTTTAGGCAACTTTCCGTTTTTGTTATTTGAGCTGCGACTCAATTAGGTCTTGCAGTCTTATGGTTTTAGAAATAGGAATCTCGCCGACAGCTCTCGTAACCCAGGCTCTTACCTTTTTGTAACGTTCAAACGCGGATTCGGAATAAAATCTATTTTGCTCTCTTTTCGATTTCTTATTTTTCTCGTCTTTATTTCGTGTTCTGATTGCTTGGCGTGTCGTTTAGCAGATATCTGGGACCTCTGGGAAATTAGGGTTTTCTTAACTTTTCTTATTTAAACGGAAATCGACAGTGCGAATTTTGGTTCTCAAAGTTTGGCGCTAGAAGGAGGGGGGGATACGGATCAATCTAACTCGCAAAAGCCACTCAACGATCAGAAAAGATATGCAAAACTCGATCTGTGCAAACGTCATCTCGTTCAAAGGGGGAGAAACAGTCGATCAGACCAAACCTCGTAACGATCTCCTTGTTATTGAGTTAACGATTCATGACATCGATATCGCAAGGGTATTAATCGATACTGGAAGTTCGGTTGATATCATCTTCAAAGATACTCTCGAGAAAATGAAGATCGACCCATACGAAATTGCGGAAAATCCTAGCCCGCTAATGGGACTCTCAGGAGAAGCCACTATAGCTTTCAGGTCGATTAATCTCGCGGTCAAAGCTGGAACCATGACAAAGGTCACAGAGTTCCTAATTGTAGACCACCCTGCGTCTTGCAACGTGATATGGGTACGCCATGGTTGAATTCCATGCGAGCGATCCCGTCAACATACCACCTTTGTCTCAAATTTCCAACTCCTCACGGAATCAAAACAATATGGGGAAATCCGAGAGTACCATACGTGTGTTTCGCTGCGGAACTAAAACGAAGAAGGCCAAACTCCAAAACTACTCCTAGGAAAAAGTTGGCCTCCGACAAAAAGGCCCAAGAACAAGATTCGGCAGAACTCTTCTGGCAATTGCGGAAAGCCGAGATCTTAGAAGAAAAATGCGAATCAACCTGTGAACCCGTGGTGACGGTAAGTCTCGACGAAGCGTTCCCAGAACGATGTGTCGAGATCGGAACCAATCTCCGCGAGCCTTTGAGGACTGAACTCATAACCTGTCTGACAAAGAACCTCCACAGTTTCGCATGGGCTGCGGAAGATATGCCAGGAATCGACATTAACATAACATGTCACAAACTGAATATCGATCCAACTTTCAAACCGGTCAAACAAAAAAGACATAAGTTAGGACCCGAACGCGCTTCCGCAGTCAACGACGAAGTCGAAAAACTTCTTAAGGTAGGATCGATAACGGAAGTGAGGTATCCTTATTGGCTTGCCAACCCTGTCGTGGTCAAAAAGAAAAATGGGAAATGGCGAGTCTTCGTTGATTTCACCGATCTCAACAAAGCATGTCTGAAAGACAGTTTCCCCTTACCGCACATTGATCGACTGGTCGAGGCAACAGTGGGAAACGAACTCTTATATTTGATGGACGCATTCTCAGGATACAACCAGATCATGATGAACCCTGATGATCGCGAGAAAACTGCATTCATTACAGATCGCGGAACCTATTGCTACAAAGTAAAGCCCTTCGGCCTTAAAAAGGCCGGCGCAACTTATCAGAGACTTGTGAATCGAATGTTCTCCGAACAACTCGGAAAGACCATGGAGGTCTATATTGATGACATGCTCGTCAAATCCCTTCATGCAAACGATCACGTTTCTCACCTCGAAGAATGTTTCGCACTGTTAAACTCACATAACATGAAACTTAACCCGGCTAAATGTAGGTTCGCCATAGCATCGGGCGGGTTCCTCGGTTACATGGTAACGTATCACGGGATCGAAGCTAATCCAAAATAGATCGATGCACTAATCGGGATGGCTTCTCCCAAAAACAAGCGGGAGGTACAGAGGCTGACTGGAAGAGTCGCGGCCCTCAACCGTTTCATCTCTCGGTCAATGGACAAGTGCCTACCTTTCTACGATGTCTTCCGGGGGAATAAAAAATTCGAATGGTCAGACAAGTGTGAGAACGCCTTTAAACAGCTGAAACACTATTTGGCTACTCCTCCAGTTCTCACAAAACCCGTAGAAGGCGAACCCCTATTTTTATACATCGCGGTATCAGCGACAGCCGTAAGCGGCGTCTTAATCAGGGAAGAGCGCGGAGAACAAAAACCAATTTTCTACATAAGCAAAACATTGCTAGACGCCGAGTCACGGTATCCTCTAGTGGAAAAATTGGCATACGCGGTCGTAACATCAGCACGAAAGCTCATGCCATATTTTCAATCCCACACCATCATCATCCTCACAACCTTCCCTCTTTGGACTATCTTGCATAGTCCGAGCCAGTCAGGAAAACTAGCCAAATGGGCAGTCGAGTTAAGTAAGTACGATATAGAATACCAACCAAGAACGAGTGCAAAATCCCAAGTACTCGCAGACTTTTTGGTAGAGCAACCGACAGGAACCGTGACTAACAAGGAACCAAATTCAACATGGGTCCTTCACGTCGACGGATCGTCATCTAAGCAAGGATCAGGCATCGGAATTCGCCTCACGTCACCAACCAGTGAAATCCTAGAACAATCGTTTAGACTGAAATTTCACGCGTCCAACAACGAGGCCGAATACGAAGCGCTCATTGTAGGGCTACGATTAGCTCACGGATTGAAGATACGCAACATCCATGCCTACTATGATTCTCAGCTACTCGCAAGTCAATATAGCGGAGAATACGAAGCAAGGGATGAAAGAATGGATGCATATCTCAAACAGGTCCAGAATCTAGCTCAAGATTTCGACTGTTTCGCTCTCACGCGAATCCCCTGCTCCGAAAATGTCCAAGCAGATGCTCTCGTGGCCCTGGCATCAAGTTCAGACCCATGTCTTAAAAGAGTGATTCCGGTCGAATTCATTGAACACCCGAGTATCGAACCACCAGTCATTGTCAACCTCATCAGGGATCAAGACAGCGATGTAGAGGAGGTCGCAGTACAGCCAGAAGAGAGATCGGAATAATCCGACTACGGCTGTGATACGCCATGGCTGGAAACGATTCGAGCCTACATCATCGACGGAAAATTACCTCCCGACAAATGGGCAGCCCGCAAAATTCGAATCCAGGCCGCGCGTTACGTAACAGTCGATGGGGAAATTTACAAATGGAAATTTTCCGGATCACTCATGACGTGTTTGGAAGGAAAAAAGGCGAGAAAATTCATGGAAGAAGTCCATTCTGGATCCTGCGGAAACCATTCCGGTGGAAGGTCACTTGCAGTGAAAATCAAACGCCACGGATACTACTGGCCAACGATGATCGGAGATTGTGAGAAATTCGCACGAAAATACGAAAAAAGCCAAAGGCATGCTCCGACCATCCGACAACCAGCAGAAGTTCTTTCTTCCATCACGTCACCATATCCTTTCATGCGCTGGGCCATGGACATCATCGGATCCCTTCACAATTCAAAGCAAAAGTGTTTCCTCTTAGTCCTCACTGATTTCTTCTCAAAATGGGTGGAGGCAGAATCATACGCAAGTATAAAAGATGTCCAAGTTGAAAATTTCGTATGGAAAAATATTATCTGTAGGCATGGAGTTCCTTACGAGATCGTAACTGGCAACGGATCTCAGTTCATCTCCACCCGATTCGAAACATTCTGCGAAAAATGGAAGATACGATTAAACAAATCAACTCCCAGATATCCACAATGCAACGGTCAAGCCGAGACAATCTATAAGACCGTTCTAGACGGACTTAAGAAATGCCTCAACGCTAAAAAAGGCAGGTGGGCAGAGGAGCTCAAAGGAGTACTCTGGTCGCACCGTACAACCCCAAGACGAGCAACGGGAGAAACGCATTTTGTCCTCGTGTACGGGACAGAATGCATGATTCCCGCAGAAGTCGAATTCCCCGGCGTCCGAAGAAGATTACTGCCCGAACGAGAAGAGCTCAACAACGGCATGCTCCTAGACAATCTCGACCTCATCAACGAGCACCGGGATCGAGCACTCGTCCGAATTCAAAATTATCAACACGCAGCCACAAAATACTATAACTCTAACATTCGAAATCGCCGATTCAACGAAGGGGATTTAGTTCTGCCCAAAGTTGTCCAAAATACTGCCGAGCGGAACGAAGGAAAACTCGGAGCAAACTAGGAAGGACCCTACAAGATCATAAAAGTCGTTCGACCGGGTTCCTACGAGATATCCAACATGCAAGGCGTAAAAATTCCAAGAACTTGGAACGCAGTACATCTCAAAAAACACTATCACTAAACAAATCGCTTCGCAACTACTGAACTACGAGACGGCTTGTTCTCCAAAAGGGGTACGTAGGCAGTTTGTCGAAAGACAAATTCAGCTGTCCCCCTCTCTAAAAAAGGGGGGAGTGAGTACGTATACGTATACTCGTATACTTCCAAGTTTAAAATATCTGACCATGCTCTCGATATTTTTGAAACTTTTCTACCTTACAAACCGCAGAATCATCTTTGGTCCACAAATTATATTCGAGTCCTAAAAGAACTCGCAAATTCACCAGTCACCAGGGAAAAATCAACCTTTGGCACTGCGAGACATCGCAAAAACGCCTAAGAAACTACTTCCCATCCGACAAAACAAAACCTTCGTCAAAAAAATACGCACTAACATCTCCTCAAACACGTACTCTTCGCGAAGACCCAAACGGTAGTATCTACCACCAAGTTCGTTGCTGATCACATCGAACTCTTAAACGTCCTAAACAGACAAGGCCATCTCACGAAGATGACCCTCATACATCCGACAGAAGGATAATAGCGCTATAAAAGAAATCCAAAATTTTGGTCAGCACTTCTAGGAGACTTAAAAATTGCCCTTAGAGAGATGCTCGATTTCAACCAGACAAGTCATATAAGCCGAGTACCTATCGTGGACTTTAAATCGGTATGAAATCAGGTCGAAACTGTAACAGGATACGTAGGTCGAATTAGTCGTCGCACCCCCTAAACCAGAAGTAAACCTAGGTCTTGCCCTAAACCCAGCACACTGGTCTTTAACATCTCAAGGTATGATATTGAAGATACCAGATCCTAAAGCATGCCTCTATGCTTATATTCAACGTCCTCAGAAATCCCACGAAGTTAGGACTTTGCGGAAATTCTCGAAACGGACCACGAATATAGCATTCCACTTACGAGAAAGATATGAGATGACAACTCATAAGCTTCCTTCTACACCATCCACTTACTCGCATAAAACGAAAATTGGTCATCCATTCATAAAAAGCCGCAAAGCGGCAGGGATTCAAAGCCACAAGCGGCCAGTCCCAAAACATAAACATGGCCATACAAGGCCAGAGAAAGTACTAATTCATAACATAAAAAAAAAAATCTCTCAAGCGAGATTGTAACTTTGATCGTCATCTGGAATCTAAACCTCCCCTTCACCCATCGCCTCGTCCAAGCTCGGGGCCGCACCGCCTCCATTTTCCCCGACCGCAGGATTTTGCCCCTCTGGGTCTTCTGAACACGTCGGAAGGAAACACTCGGACTTTAGGTCAGCCAAGATAAGGTCGAAACTCTCGTCCACGTCCGCCAGATCTCCCTTGCAAGCGGACAATCTGGCTTCCTCGGCCTGTAAGGACGAAGGGGTTTCACCTTGGAGTGCCTGAACTACAGCCATCCCACCATCGATAGTCGCCAGGGCCAAATCTCTGCTGCGAATGCACTCAAGGGAGGCTTGAAAGTCGGAGATCTTCGCCAAACGGGTCTGGAACTCCACGCGGAGCGCATCCTTGGCCTCCTCGACCCCACGGTTCGTCGACCCTTCACCACTCTCAATCCGACGCTGAAGTCGACGTGCCTCCGAGGACTTGGTCTTTCTGGCCATTTTCTCCTTAAGCAAAAAATTCGCCGTCTTCCCAAGGTCCCTCTCGAGCTCCCCAATCTGAACCTCGAGCTTAGACACCTTTGCGGAATGAGAATCCTCGATAGCTTTCAGCATGGCTTCAGATTCAGAAAATTTGCCCTGCGTCTCTGTCAGATCTCTCGCCAGACGACTGACCTCGGAACCTCATTCGCTGATCATCCCATCGATCAGCGACACAAACTGCGAGATGAGGTAACAATTAGAGATACAAAGCAAAACAGGGCTAAACAGAATCCAACGCTCTAAGAACAAAAAGCCAAAGTGAAGAACTAACCTTTCCGCGGAATCCGGACGTCAGACTCAATCCATCCTGCTGCGAATATTCCCCATCATTGCCCCTGGTGCACCTTCCCTTCCGGCCCTTTTGTTGAACAACCGGAGTAGCACTAGGAGCACGCAATGCCAAGACAATCTCCTTCCTAGCTGGAAGAGGAGGCATCGACTCAGCGGCCTTTTCTTTGCCCTCAACGAGAATCGGAGTCGAAGACAATCCAGAAAGCTGAGCCAAAGCATCTGGCACGCACGGAACGCCCGTTTCTACTTGCGCTCCTACGTCTTGCGGAACCTAAACCTCGGGTTCATGAATCGGAGTGACGACCAGAACGGAAGAGGACGGAAGCTCAGTGTCAGCATGGACCGGTTCCTTCTCAGCTTTGCGGCGAGCTAGTTTCTCTCGGAAAGAAAAGAAGCCGGCGACACAAGCTGACGCACTGTCGGAGGGAACCATTCCTAGAACTTGGGAGGTGGCCTCACCCATCTCGGCATCAGAACCTCTCTTGTCACTTTGGGCGGAAGACATATTGAAAGCTAAATTGAGGAGAGAAGCTAGAGAGAATTTGGAAAGAGAGGAAATGTGTGAAGGGAATGAAAGATGGGAGCTCACTACTTATAGAGGTATGAGCTTAGGATTTCGATTTATTATATATATATACTTCTTCGTCGATATTCTTCCGCAGAATTTTGAATGTAAACTCCGTCCAACTCACCTGTCTTGCCTAACTTGCCTAAACGTACGCTAGAATCTCAGCGACAATCCGCGATTCTAGCGGACTGGGGGCCTAACTGTTGGGGTCAAAAACGGACACGACGAAGTTAACATCCAAATATCCGTAAAAATCAGCATGACCGCTTTTACGAAAAGTGATCTTTGTAAAGAAATCTTTACGAAGAACTTAACGGTGAAATCTTGCACTGATCTCGGTTGATTCATCGAAACTAAACACCCATAGTCCAAGAACACGTTCAAAAAACGTCAGAAAAGGATCCAAACAAGGTCGCCACGTAGCGACCGGTCCGCGAACGAGCCGGTCGCTACGTAGCGACCAACCAAGCCACTCGGTCAGTTGGTACGTAGCCACCGACCAAGACAATCAGTCGGTTGCTACGTAGTGACCGACCCGCAAACGAGTCGGTCGCTACGTAGCGACCGATCCAGCGCAGATCAGATCGCTACATAACGACCGAACTGTCTCGGACATCGATCAATGGGTACGACCAAAATCCGTGCATTCTCGTCTGTTCCTCAATGCTAGCTCCCATGTACCGCAGCCATATCATTTCTCACATCATTCTGATCAAAGATACCGTTGAAACTTTACGATAAAAACCGCGTTTTTGAATATATATGGGTTACGATTGTTGTGTGTGCGGTTAGCACCTGCAAAACAAGAGTATTGGTTGATGCGTTGCTAGGTTGCATGTTTAGATATATAATGATATGAAAATGATTGATGCTTGTGAAAGATATTGAATTATATCGTTCGGGCCTCGGCTCGAGGGGTATAACATGTTTGTGATACATTGATATTATGTTGCATATACTTGTGTGATTGCATTATATTGTTGGGCCTCGGCTCAAATAGTATAAAATGTTTGATCATGTCTTAACGGGGAAACCCGTAAATCCACTGACTTGATCCGTGAGGGTCCAGCCGAGTGTCTTGAGAGTCATTAGTGTCCACTTGAGAGATGTGCCTTGTCCGGGGTCTTACCAAAATTAGTTCCAGGCAGGACGCGAAGAAACGTGTGATAGGGCTAGCAAGCCTCGACCGTGTAGCTGCATGACGATGCGGCAAGTGTGTTATCCGGGCCATCGGCTTTTTAGACTTTGTGTTTAAAGTCAATGTGCGCAAGAAGGGATGTGTTATAGACTTCATATCGAGATAGGAACCAATTGCGAGAGGCAATCCTCGACGATCGGTAATGATCTAACAACCAGTGAAGGGTGGATGCATAGGTTACTTGATTGCTTTCATTTTTGAAATTCCATATTGCTAGAAATAATTGATCTTTACTGCTTTATAATTGATGCATTGGGGGATGGTTTAATTGTTATGGAACCTGACTCACTGAGAAAATTAGTTGCTCACTATACTCTTTGTTTCGCATGTAACCGTAGGAGTATCTTGGATTGCGAAGGAGCTGCTAGCGTAGTGTTTGTGCCTTTTTCAGATAAGTATGTATTGTAATATGTGTGTTTTACAATTACCGCTCAGATCTATTGATATCGTTTGAATGTATTTCAAAGTATTACATGAATAACAAAGGATTGTGAAAGTGTTTGGATTTCCATATGATATCAGTCCTAGTCCGGGACGAACCAACTAACGGTTTCAAACTCGGGTTGCAAAGCCTTAACTTGGAATCACTAAAACCCCTGTTTTGGGCATATAACCTTGGGGATTTGGGATAGGATCTGGGAACCTCGGGTCGAATGTTTGGAAACAGATAATAGCATCCTCGATCTAGTTAAAGTTCTTTAGTTCGTCGTGCATGTTCTTGTTTGATTGGTGCTCGCCAAACTCATTAACTTTAATTCGATCCGGATCAGGATTGTTACAGCCGGGTTTTAAAATTGGGATCAAAAGGATCAACTATCATGAATCAAAACCATACTGCTCTTCTAGTCTGGATCATATCCAGAGTCTTATGTCTTTGTAACAGTACAAGTTGATTTGTAGTATCACTTGCTTTATGCAGCAATACTCTGTGTTTTTTCAATCTTCCCAATTGTGTAATCTGCTGGCTTTCTCATAATCTTATCATTTCTTAGTTTGATTTTGTTCTTGTCTTATTGGATTAGCATAGTTCCTTGCAGATGTATTGTAGCTGTCATAAAAGAATCATAATTCATCAAAGAACATTTGTTTGCACGAGTGAAAGAATCATCACATCTGTACAGTGTAATGTGTTTTAAAAACATTTTACTGGTCGAAATGTTGGAGCTCGATGTTCCAGTTAGATGCTAATTGCAACAAAAGATGGTCAGGAGCTAGACCTTCCCAGTCTCCAGGAGGATCCATTGTTAAAGAAGCTTCATGTAGATTCAACAGAATCTCCTTTTTTAACTCCAATGGTATTCCCATAAAGTCTGCTCCGTTTTCTACACTTACTTCTAGCAGCTGGAGATAATATAAACAAAGAAGAAAGCATTAGTAACACATGTATCTCGGAAAGAAGAGGAAGGATTTTGTTTTTACCTGTTGAATCCAAGATAGACATACGTCAAACAGAGTATGATCCGGGAGAAACTGTGCAATAGAATTGAGAACCTCGTTTCCAATATCACACGACAGTTGATCAAGAACGGGACCTGTCTTGTCCATTAACTTGACAAGCAAAAGATCGTCACCGGTTGATAACACCTCAGCAAATGCAGAATCTGTATCACCAACTCGGAGTGCGTGCATCGCATTGCTCCAACAACTCCAGACAGGGTCCCGCTCTTGTCCTCTACGGTCATCATTGTCATCGTCTTCCATTATTGCTTCTGCTTGGGGAATAGATACTCTCCTTGTCCTTGACGTTCCTCCACCGTCTTCTCCAGCCACACGTATAGCTTCGAGTGTAGCTTCATCTTTTGAAGCTTGCCATACGCTTCTAGCAGAAGGTCCTTCACCTAGTCTGATTTGTACAGAGCTTTTGTCCCATGCTCTTCTGCTGTTACCTGAGTGCTCGGACTCCATAGGACCATTGCCACGTGTTCTTCTCGAGCTGGTCTGAGCGTTTCTCGAAGAAGCATAGCAAGGACCATCCCATCCATCTACATTAGACCTCCGTGGTGCACCCGCCTTTCCCCTCGCATCTGAAGCAAATGTCATTTTAGGAAATAATAAATATCTTTCTTCAAAGGGATGCAACAAGTTAAATTTATACTTGCCAGGTTGTATAGACATTTCTCTTGACATCTCTTCAACGATCCTCTCAAGACCTCTCACACGGTTCTCCAAACTTCTCATGCCGTCATGTGAACCACCCATGAAATCCTGCAATGGTAAGGAAGTTACTTACCTTTTACGAGTGAAACTACTTCAAAGCGAATCCCTTTATAGGTTTAAAAAAAAACAGAACAGTACCTGCAACATGTTCATTATGTGGGTTTGTTGTCTCTCCAAGTGCAATAACTGCCTCTGTAAAGGTGGCCAATCCCCTCTGCTTTCAGATGATGCCTCCGCCTGGATTACTTCGGTCTCATCTGCCTCAAATGCTCTTGCAAAATCTCCAAAATGTTGTTGTTTGGGATGTGCACCTGCTATTCTGCACAAACCTTTTGGCCGACTCCTCGATACTGAAGCATTGGCGTCTGATTCATCCTCTGTGTTTGAGTTCGACGAGTTCTTTTGCCTAGAGGGAAGAATAACTTCAACAGGCATATCTCCAGAGTCTCCTTTCTCTAGTTTTTGGAAAAACTCTGGGTTAAGATCTTTGCCAGTCAACCTAGGTGCTTTCTTCCTCAAGATGAGAACTGCTTTCGAGATGGAATCTGAGTTACTGCTCAAGTCATCTGAAGAGCCTTGCATCACCGGATCGGTTTCTCCATTTGTTTCCAATGTACATTGCTCAGATGACACATCCTTCTGGTCGACTGATGTTCCAGATTCACCTTTCCCGGCAATGTTCTTCCAGACGTTTAGTGCTTCGGACAAGCTCTCTCTAACAGGTTTTATCTGCAAGACAAAGCAAATATAGCTAAGCCAGCCACTTATTGGAATTATGCAAAAACAAAATGTGGGAAAAAGTAACAATTTGATGGATATATAAAACAAAGACGAAATGTATACTCTTGTTTTCTATCTGGTCGCATATTATGCAAATTCTTTCGCACATAGGAACACTACAAATGTACAACGAACATCTGCTATAGCTTCCTCTTCTTTTTTTCTAGCCTTAGATATATGCCAAATACTTCCTCTTCCATAAAGACCAGAGAACAAAAACCATACCTATTGCTAACTGTTATAAGCTAGGATGGTAAAACGTGAAACGGTTTCTTTAAAGAGATTCACACGACTGTTTTTACAGAATGAAATGATAAACGGCGTTCTCACCTTATCAAAACGACAGGCCTCGAGAACTGTAAGAGTGGAATCCGTTTTGTCTGCAACCAAACTGGTAGAATGGACGGCCAAGGCTATCAAGACATCAGAGGCTGCCTTACGAGTAACCCAATCAGTACATCTAAGGCACTCATGGATGCTGTGCAGCAATGATTCCAAGCTCTGGGGTGCAATAGCTCCAACCTGCAAGAATGTAAGATACCCAGTAGATTTGACCATCAATCAGATCACAAATGACCAATAAATTCAGACACACCAATCTACTTTCATGCCATTCCTCTAGAGAAAATTAAGACCAAACACACCGCTTTTCTCCAGTCTAATGCCAGAGAAACATTTCAAGATTACATAAATTAAGATTCCAAAACTCTAAGCATATATTCCAAACACAAGTAGCAAAAAATAGATTTAAGCACCAAGCAGATCAGAGATGAGCAATGAAATTTAGATACACCAATCTACTTGCATGTCATGTCTCTAGTAAATGAGACCAGAACACAGCTTATCTGCAGTCCAATGCCACAGAAACATTTCTAGATCACATTAACCAATATTCCAAAACTCTCAGCATATTTATTCACACAGAGAAGCCAATCCCAATTTCATACACAAGTAGCAAAATCTAGAGACCAAGCACAATAAAATTGCAGCTGAACATAAGAGGCATTGAACAGATTTGACCATCAAGCAGATCAAAGATGACCAATGAAATTCAGACACACACCAATCTACTTTGGTGCCATTCCTCTAGCAATTAAGACCAGAACATAGCTTGTCTCCTGTCCAATGCCACATAAACATTTCAAGTCTACATAAACCAAGATTCCACAACTCTAACCAATTCCAAACACAAGTAGCAAAAACTAGAGACCAAGTTGCAGCTGAACACATAAATACATTGAAGGAAGCGGACAAGAGATTAGCCACATTGCGCAAACAAACCTGAGACAAGCTTCCAACAACAGGCAGGAGAGAAGCCTTAGTAAGATAGTTAGGGCTATTCAAAAGCTTAGAGATTCTAGGGCAGAGCTTCTGAAAAGCCGCAACGGGAGGCTCCGTCGCAGAATCAACCATCTTCCCCATACAAATGGCAGCACCAGACTGCAAGCTTTTGTTCTGCTCCGCCATAGCCTCGAACAGAGGCTTGGCAAAGAGCCCCACCATCGAAGCCCCACCACCGTCCCCCTCCGTCAGAAACTTCTCCGAGAGAGAGCCAATGGCGTCGCGACACGCGTCCCGGACTCCGTTGTCCGCGTCCTTGAGGCGCTTGACGATGTGCGAGATGATCTTGGCGAGCTGCGAGGAGGTGAGATCGGAGTAGGTGAGGCAGAGGAAGGAGAGGAGGCGCGTGGATTCTCGCTTCACGGGGGGTTTAGGATCGGCGGAGGAGTCGAAGAGGCAGTGGAGGAGGACAGGGAGGGTTTCGGGGGAGTCGGAGACGGAGAGGACGACTTTCTCGAGGTCGTCCACTGCGATCTGGTAAGTGTCCCGATCGCCGATTCTGGCGAGGGAGGTTAGGATCCTCTGTTTCTGTTCCACCATTGCCGAGTGTGACGAGGATCTGAAGGGGAAGGAAGGTTTCATCGAAGGTACCTTCGTAGTGGCTATGGTGTTAAGAGAGACATTGCAATGATGGAGACAAGAAATAAAGGTCAGAGGACAAGGAAGAAGAACGGACGTCTGGGTTTTCTCTTCTTCTTTTTTTTCCCGGCGAGAGTGGAGACCACGTCTTTGCCATGTCATGCTTCATGCTTAGTTGTTGTTTTTATCCATTTGTTTTTGCAAATTGGATTATTTTCAAATATTCTCCTATACTTTGAATTACGGAGATATTTTTTGGCCAAAAATGGAGATTTTTTTTTTTTTTAAGTCTAATTAATTATGCTATTACAACGATGAAAAATATTACATAGACAATTCAACCGTCGATAATTCTACCATCATATGAGAATGCACGTCTGACTGCATCACTCCGAGCCGCCCTATGAGATCTTTGTTCGATGATACGACATGCACTATGCTGAAGATCTCTTGTAACTTTTTTTTCTCCATAATCTGCATAATTTGCGTTTTCTGGGGTTTGAACCCCAGACCTCCTGGCGTAGAAGCATCAATAATGAATTCTTAGTCAAACTCCAGGTAATTATTAAGTTTACTTTTTGGTGTAGAACCTCCTGATGTAGAACCCCAGACTTCGTGGACTAAGGAGACTTCCACAAAATGGGGATTTTCTTAATCTTTTTTTTTTAATTATTTTTCAGATAATTATTAAGTTGGAAATATGTTTAGCTGTTTTTTTACGGATTCTTAACGTTAAAACCCCTCAACTAAGTTTGTTTTGGGTAAAAATCCCCAAACTAAGTATTTAAAGAAAAAACCCTCGAACTAACGTTATTTAATGAATTAAACCCTATCAGATCATAATTACTATTACTACCGGTAAATCTTTAATTTAGGAGTTTCTACATTAAGTAAACATAGTTGAGGGGTTTTACCATTAAAAATTTTAAAAACAAAAAAAATCAAAATTTTATAATATTATTTAAAAATTAGTAACTTTTTTTTTACAACATAAGCGAGAACTAAGTAACTGGACCGCGCAATTCAGAAAGCCAAACCGAAAGTATTGAATCGACATATAACATAGCTGAAGGAGAACTCCTCGCACCAGTTGCAAGCATGTCAGCCATAGTATTTTGTGCTCTTGGAATATGTCTGATCCGGAAGTTAGGGAAGAAAGTCTTACTGCGTCTAAATTCTTTATATAATTTTTGTTATATTTTTTTGGCTTTTACATTTTTAATTTATACATATATAATGTTGATGTTAAAAACACATCAAACTCATATATTTACAAAAAAAAAATTAAAAATGCTAATTTTGAAAATTTAAGTTACTAATTTTTATATAATATTATAAAATTTTGATTTTTCTATTTTTAATGGTAAAACCCCTCAACTATGTTTACTTAATGTAGAAACCCATAAGCTAAAGATTTACCGGTAGTATTGATAATTATGACTTGTTAGGGTTTACTTCATTAAACAAAGTTAGTTTGGGGGCTTTTATGTTAAATACTTAGTTTGAATGTTTTTACCCAAAACAAACATAGTTGAGGGGTTTTAACGTTAAAAATCATTCTTTTACGGTTTGAGACAAACTAGCTTTTCTAGAATAAACCAAAAAACAAAAAATCTTCAAAAACAAGAAAGAGGCTAAATTAGGAAAAATATCTACAAATATATTGCTTTACATATTAGGGAAAAACATTTATTCTGATCGCAAAAAGTTAGAAGACTTTGAATTTATGAAGAATTTTAGTTTTGGATTTGTATATAATTAACTGGAAACAAAATCTAATTTTCAGATTTTTCTACAGAATTGTGACAAAAATAGCTTTTCTAGGATATAAGAAACCAGAATCTTCCATTAGTTTTGAATTTATAATACTAAAGACAGTTTACATGCCACATAATGATATGTTGGCTGGCACATACTGAAATCTAAAGGTGGAAAACTAAACTATAAAACTGGTTTTTTTTTTACTCCATCTGTTTTGCACAAATAGATGCTTCAAAAAAACAATTATTTCACTAAAGATACTTTTTGATATTTTATGAGTTTTTAGTTAGTTATTAATAATCAAATGTAATTTAAAAATAATAATAATTGAGTTTATTATGTTATTATTAAAGTAACGTTTTTTTTTTTTTTTTTTTTTTACAACAAACGGCTCTTCTATTACTCAAACTTGAGGTGGTCTGGGAAGCCAGGCCGGAATAGAACAACCAATAAAACATAATGATCTATGAAAAGAACGTGCATTTCTAGCAAGCGCATCCGCAATCTCATTCTGCGTCCTCGGAATATAGGTAATTTTGAAGTCTGAAAAACACAACCGGAGAGTTTGAATGTTTTTCAGCTCAGTTGAGAAGTTGGGCCAATCTTGTGGTTGTTCCATCATTGCTATCAGATCCTTGCAGTCCGTCCCAAACTCTTGACAAGTCGAGTGTTGTATCATGCTCTCCATTGCCCACTTTAAAGCTTCCAGTTCCGAGTGTAACGATGTCTCCCTCCTCCGTAAGTTCCTTGACCCCATGAGTTGTATCTTATCGATTGCATCCTTCCAGACCCATCCTATTCAACTAAATTGAGCTGTGTAAGTCCATGAACCATCCACCGTGTAGATATTACCCAAGCTTAAGACTTGTGGTTCTTCAATAGTCTGTACATTTGGCAGAACCGGCACCGAGTCTCTTGCATTGTACCAAGCTTGGCACTCACTCTCTGCATACCTGACTAGCTCCAATGGATCTCTGTTTATGCCTCTAAACAACTTATCATTCCTAGCTTTCCAGATAAACCAAATTATCCAAGGATAAGGGTCTCTGTCCTCTTCTGGTTCCAGAATATCATTCTTCCTCCAAAAAAGGAAGTCCATATTAGCGTAAATACTCGATACAGGAAAGATTCCAGAGCTCGATGGTGTTTGTGATAACTCCCATACTTGTAAGGCCGGTGGACACTCAAAGATAGCATGAGTAACGGTCTCGTCTGGCGCTCCACATCTTGGGCAGTAATTATCACATCTCATGTTGCGTCGTACCAGATTTCTTGTTACGGCTATCTGTCCAGATATTAGTTGCCATATAAGATGGCAGATCTTTTGTGGCACGTTCACCTTCCAAGCGAAGGCTTGAAGTTTTATGATGCTCGGCTGTAGAACTTCTAACTCCTCTTCATCTTTCATCAAGTTTGTCGCAACCCAATATCCCGATTTGACAATATATTTTCCAGTCTTTGTGTAACTCCAGCAAAATGTATCACGTCGATGAGTAGGACTAATGGCCAAACTCTGAATCATCGGGATGTCTTCTTGAGCTACATATTGCTCCAGTAATCGAGTGTCCCACTCTTTGGTGACAGAATTAATAAGGCTGCTTACAAGCATCTTAGGATTCACTGCTGGAGCTCGGGCACTCGCCGGCCTAGCTGGCATCGTAGGGATCCAAGGATCGTCCTACACATTAATTTCGTACCCTGAGTGCACCTTACTTCTAATTCCCAGAAGCAATAACTTCCTCGCGGCAGATATACTTGTCCATACATAAGATGGAGTATCTACAGTGCACATTCGCAACGGCGAACTGAGACGGTAATATCTTCCTCGGAGAACTCTCGCTACTAGTGAATCCGGAAATTGCACAAGCCGCCATAGCTGCTTAGCTAGAAGAGCTAGATTAAATTCATGGATCATACGGAAACCAATTCCTCCCTCTTCTCTAGGCGCACACATCTTTTCCCATTTTGCCCAGTGAACTCCTCTTTTCGGAGGATTCGAGCTCCACCAGAACTGTGCAATGGCACTTGCTAGGTTCTCACATATCTCCAAAGGAAGTAGGAAACTGGATATGACATAGGTCGGGAGAGCTAGTAATATCGATTTAATCAAAACCTCCTTCCCACCCTTAGATAACCATCTACCAGTCCAGCCATTCACTCTATGTAGGAGCTTCTCCTTGAGGAAGGCAAATAATTTGCACTTTGAACCACTAATATCCTCTGGGATTCCTAGATATGAGCCCATCCCACCTTCATTTTGTATACCAAGAGTGTCCTTTATCTGATGTCTAACATTCGCTGGGACCCTTTTACCAAAGAGTAATGAGGATTTGTCAAAGTTAATGCGTTGACCTGATGCTTTCTCATATTTCCTTACTACTTTCATAACTTCTTCACATTCACGGGGCTCCGCCTTACAGAAGAAAAGACTATCATCAGCAAAGAGAAGGTGGGATATCGAGGGACAAGCGCGAGCAGCTCTCATCCCCGTTATCTTCCCTTGATTCTCTGCTTGATTAAGAAGGCTAACGAGCGCTTCCGTGCATAGAATAAATATGAAAGGAGATAAAGGATCTCCTTGTCGTAAACCTCTCCCTGGGACTATGTTTCCCCTTGGTTCACCATTCATGAGGACTTTATACTTGACCGAAGTAATGCAACGCATAATCCAGTCAATCCACATCTCGGAAAAGCCCATCTTTCGGATGACTGCTTCAATGAATGACCATTCCATCCTATCATATGCTTTACTCATATCAGTCTTTATAGCCATCCGTTTAACCCTTCCTCCCGGCTTAGTTCTCAAAGCATGGAACATCTCCTGAGCTATCATGATATTATCCGTGATCTGTCTACCCGCAACAAAGGCTGACTGGGTCTCTGATATTCTCTGTGGGAGAACCTTCTTCAATCTTTGGCATAAGACCTTAGATATTATCTTGTAGCTGACATTACATAGACTAATAGGTCTAAATTTTGTCATCTCATTCGGCTTTGTCGTCTTAGGGATTAAACAAATATTCGTATCATTAAGGCCATGTGCCATTGTTCCGTCAAAAAGGAATTGATTAACCATACGAGTTAAGTCATCTTTGACAATATCCCAGAACTTTTGATAAAAGAGAGCTGTCATTCCATCTGGTCCTGGGGCTTTTTCCGGATGCATAGCGAATAATGCTAATTTTACCTCCCATTCAGTTACAGGGGCTGTAAGGTCTGCATTTATTGATCCTGTGATCGTTGTTGGAACCTCTGATAGTGCCTCAGCTATATCCTCTGGGTCAGAGGATTCAAATATTTGCCTAAAATAACTAGTAGCAATGGCTACTAGCCCCTCCTCATCCTCCACTATATTTCCATTCTCATCCAGGAGTTGCGTTATCCTATTCCTTGCTCTTCTTTGCTTCACCAACGCATGAAAACATTTTGAATTCCGATCGCCCTCCCTTAACCAAAGAACCCTACTTTTCTGTCTCCAAAACATCTCTTCTGCCTTAAGAGCAGCAGATAGTTCCTTCAGAGCTTCAGATATTTCCTCTGTAGTAGCTTCATCATCCAAATACAGTCCCTCCACCTTCTCCTTTAGCTCCTCGACTTGCTTTGCCGAATTCACATTGTTTTGCCTCCTCCATTGACTCAGTGCTTTCCTACAGCTAGCAATATGCTCCATTATATTCGCATCTGGAGGCAAATCCTCTGACTTCCAACCTTCCAAAATGACATTCCTTAGTTCCTCATTATCCAGCCACCGCTTATCAAATTTAAATTTTTTCTTTTTCCTGACTGGCTTTGTGAGAATATCCGCAAGGATCGGACGATGATCCGATCCCCACAGCCTAAGGTACTTCGTCGCGGTGTGAGGGAACTTTTCATGCCAATCCTCATTACCCACTGCTCTATCCAATCTGCATCTAACAGTTACTCCTTTTGATCTTTTCCCCACCCATGAAAGCTTATTCCCAGTAAATGGAAATTCCAGCATTCCACAGTGGCTTAACATCTGCTTGAAAGGTAAGAAAGAGCTATCAGATCGCTTTCTCCCTCCCTCTTTCTCGCTGTGATCCGTTATTTCGTTAAAATCACCTATCATGAACCAAGGTCCATTTCGTGTCGTTGAGAAACGCGTAAGACGTTCCCATACTTGTTCCCTACGTTCTAAAACAGGGTCTCCATAAACAAACGTCATAAAGACTTTTATTCCATCAATGACTGCTTCAATGTCAATCATTCTGTTATTCGAAAATAAAACATTAACTTGAAAATCATCCATAAACAAAAGAGCTAAACCTCCGCTAAGACCAAGTGGCTCAACGGTAAACAAATGATCAAATCCTAAGTCGGCCTGTATGTTTTGCAACAATGGCCTCCTGTTCTTCGTCTCAGAAAGAAACACAAGTCCTGGGTGATGCTTCCGACACATCTCCGTAAGGCGTCGAACTGTGAGGTCGTTTCCAATCCCTCGACAGTTCCAACTGAGTGTCCTCATTGATAACGGTGGGATGAGTTTTTGGACCTCATCGAACCATCACCTTTGGACCCGTTTGACTCTTTTCGTGAACCTGACCGGTATCGGCCCGCCTTGTCAACTCTCTCTGATGCAAGTGAACCAGACCGAGCCGTTCTTTTACTTGGAGAGCCCCGACGGAGGATCTCAAACTTACGACTTGAACTACCCAACGGGGCACTTCTCTTGATGTCGAGTCTCTTGTGCTTCGCCTTCAATAACGCGTCTCCTTCCATCTCCATGAGCTCATCGCCCAATAGATCATCCTCATTAGCATTCGTATCCATTAAGCCGTTGTCCTGTTGATCGACAAGGTCCATATCACTTAAAGCTCCGATAATCTGATCATCGACGAGGCCTTTTGCTTGTGGAGAAAACGTGAGAAGCCTTGCATCTGGAACTTCATCAACCCTGCCCGAACTGTCACATTTTCTGAAGATCTCACTCGTGACGGAGTGACAATTGCACTAGCCAGCTTCCTAGTACCAGATGTGTCCTCTTTATTTTCCTCCCTACTCGAGAGATCATTACCAGAGATCAAAGGATCGTGAGATCCTGCGCCTAAGAAATGTTCATATGGAACAATCTCGTTCCTCTTGTTAGCCACCCCATTACCATTCTGCTCAGAATCTATTGCATTATTGAGTTTTGGTTTAACTCGCCACGACCGTCCTTCATTGCGATCATACGGCCCCGTACGAGCACGTCCACCACCATACCTGTCGCTCCTCTTGAACTCATCTTTGCGCCTGATGATCCTACCCGCATGACTTCTTTCACTTCGATCCTTCCCCCATGACCGGGAGTAGTTGTTGTTACTCTCGCCTATCCTATTACGCATATCCGGTCTGGCCTCATACTCTTGCGAATTGCGATTATACATCTCCCTTTTCATCAGCGAAGACTGATGATAGTTACGGTCATTACCTTGAGTATCACGAGCACTTTGTCGAACAGGTAACTGCACGCGAGTGAAAACATCTGATCGCTCCATTGAGGGTTGTAGGACCTCGATGGAGGGACAATACCCTTTCTCATGTGAGAGCATACCACAAATGGTGCAATGCTTGAAGAGCTTATCATACTTAATCTCTATCGTGACCTCATCTCCTTCATATTCAACCTTTCGGGAAAACTTCAAAGGCCGTCGTGTGTCAACATCAATAAGCATTCGTCCTTCCGTAAGCTCAATAGTATCAACATAAGCAATTCGACGACCTATAGTCTTGAGGTTCATGTCTGTCCACAGATGGAGAGGGAACCCGATCAACTGAACCCAAAAAGGGATGATCCACGGGTAGTCGTCATGGACGATTGGCTCCCAACGAACCAGCACAAACATACAAAAGTTATAATGGAATGGCCCCTTCGCCATGACGTAGTTAAGATCCTCCACGTTCGAAAAATTAAACAAAAACTTCCCATTCCCTAGGTCATTAGCCGTGATTCTCTCTGCCAGGCCCCATTGTGCAGGCATCGTCTGAAGTAGCTTCTCGACGTTCTGCTTCTTTGGGTTTAGAACCTTCCCGATCAAAGTCAAGCCAAGCTCCTTGATGACAAAAGAATCGTCTCGATCCACCAACTTGATTGGCGCATCATCATCTTCATATGAGATCCCCTTGCCTTTGGTATCCGCATGATGCGACGACTTCATGCGAAACGATGACCCCATGTTACCGTCTCTACGGTCTTGGTCGGAGGCTCAGCAAGGACTGAGTGTTGAATTATCACCACTTGAGATCTCAGCAAAGGCTGAGATTTATCAGAAGAACCACCAAAAGACTGATCGTATGGTAGAGATCGTTCAAACACACCAAAGAGTATGTTGACGTATACGATCAGAGATGAAGGTTTGTTTCTTGGGGAATACGTCAGTAACCTTCCTCTTCCGTTGCTGGGAATCCAAAGAGGCCACAAGAAGTGTGGATAGTCTCCCTTGTGCCGGAGAAGAAGCTGTCGGGAACGTGTTGGAACTGGATCACCGTCGAGATCAATCAGATCTGGAAATCGCCATCTCTGTCGCTGGAAGCCCTAGCCGCTTTTAAAGTAACGTTATTAAGAATTAATAATCATACAAAATAATAATAAAAATTAATATATCCCCTTTAATATATGACTCATAGGTAAAAACAGTCTCCTTAACTTTCCTCTATATTCTCATCTGAAAGCTTTTAAAAAAAGTGAAACCGTGTTCGGTGGCCGGTGGTACACCTCTCCTCTTTTGTTTTTGCTTTGAAGAATCCGATTATGTTTATAAGTCTAGTCGCGGGTTCGTTTTCCGTTTAGCGGATTTTCTTTTTCCGATGCGGATAATAAATTTCCGATCTAAAACCAGGTTACTTTTTCCTTTGTGGATTTTGTCTCCGGGTTTGACCGGATCTCTCTTCCGTGAGATTAATGTTTTAATCTGATTGTTAGGGTTTGATTTATCTTCTACAAAGGTTATGATCAAAATATTTTTCTATGAAATCAGTCTTCACCAGGCATTAGTTTCTAGCCGGTTAATCGGCTTTGGGTGAAGCTTTCTTAAGGAAAAGATGATGGTGAGAATGGATAAATCTTAGTTGATGCAGAAGAGATTTAGTAGAGATTGGCGTTCTTTGTGAATGGTCCAACAAAGGATTTTCTTTTGCTTGATTGAGAAGTCCTAGAGCTTTACAACCGGAGGTGAAAGAGTTTCACATTCTATCATCAGCGAAAGACGGAAGAGATCTCAAGATGGTTAGACGTTTACAAAGAGGTATCCATGGAGCTTCGTCGGTGAGAAGCAAAAACGGAAGATCGGTACAGAAGAGTCCCGGCGGCAAAGATAGAGGCGACCAAAACTGTTGCCTCAATAATCAGACACGTTTCATCAACACGTGTCTTCAGCTTCTTCAACAAGCAGCACGTGGAAGGACAGATATCAAACACCGATCTTAATTTGGGTCTATTTTATTTTGTATTGCTTCTCTAGAGTTTATGGTTATTGGATCCTATTTGTAATGTCTTAAGATCATAATTATGGCGGTTTCTGAAGCCCGATTCCGTGTGATTTTAATGCGTGGGTTCCACGTGTTTTTTAAAAAACGGTCGTGAAAGTCGCGAGTAAAAGATCGGTCTTGGGCTGGTTTTTTTATTGTTTACGGACTCCATCGATACGTGACGATCCGCAATTGGTTCAATTTTTTTTCTTTTTTAAGGACAAAAAGAAATCAAAAAAAAAAAATTAAGGACTTCGTATCGGATATCAAGCGATAATCATGCTCTAAGAGCATCCACAATCTTTAAAGAAGAGTCTTTAGAAAAAAAATAATTAAATAATCGTATTCAATCCTTAAAATCTCTAAATAAAGATTTTTTTCTTAGTGAAATTTTACACTATTTATGGTCCCCACGACATTTGGCAGTCTGTGATTGGTTAGTATTTCTCCTTTTTTTTATCTAAAAAAGAAAAGATAAATAATAATTAAAAAATCAAAAAACATTTTTTCAAAAAACTCCAATGGGGTATCACCATTAGAGATGCTCTAACCTATGTAAAACATCCCGTTGGGTTTGTTAATGAAAATATATTGGAAAAAAAAGAAGGAAAATCGCATTTTAAACATTGAGAATGTTACTTTCTGGCACTTTAAACATTGAAGTTTTTATACTATCACTTTAAACCTTCAAAATGAAATGTTTATCATAATAAAATTCCAACGACATTTTCCTGTTCATAGGTGACCGGTACTGTTCATTTTACAGGTTAAAATAATGACGTGTCAGTTTTTTTTTCTTAAAAATAAAAATAAAATAAAAATACGTAAAAATACATAAAAATAAAGAAAAATCCGAATGAAATTGGAAAAAAATATAAAAAATTCAAATCAAAATTAAAAAAACAAATTAAAATTTAAAAAAAAACATAAAAATTTAAATTTCAAACATCAAAATAAAATAATAATATTAAAAATTCAAAAAATTATAAATAAGATCTAAAATTAAAATGTTAAATTCAAAAACGAAAATAAATTTTTAAAAATTCTAAAATAAGATCTAAAATATTAAAAAAATTGAATTTTTCTTTATTTATTTGTATTTATATATTTAGAGTATAAGAGTCTTTTGCATCTTTAATGAAATATTTTGGTCATTTTCTTTCTTAGAAATTTTTTTGGGACAAAACTCAAAATAATCTATTTGAGAGAATTATTAGCCCTGCGTGTGGTCACCATCAATTAACATGGGGTAAAATTGGTGGCCCTCCGAGATGCTTTCTGCGCAGTATAATTAGGCGCTAGTCGGGCTATGTAAGGTGTCTGGATATTCAGATTATAAAAAAAAGTTTTTGATGGTAGCAAGTTTTGATATATTATTTTTGATGGTGGCAAGTTTTGATATCATCATAAGTGACAGTCACTTTAATTGGATGAAATTTTAAAATAAATATAACTTTAGATCATATTTTAGAATTATTTTAAAAAAATTTTAAAAAATTCTTTTTAAATTTGACATTTTAATTTTAGATCTTATTTTTGAATTTTTAGAATTTTTAATATTTTATTTTATTTTTAAGTTTGAATTTTTAATTTTTATGCTTTTAAATTTTTAGATTTTTGAAAATTTTGTTTTGAATTTTTACAATATTTTTTTTCAATTTCATTCGAATTTTTCTATGTTTTCTGTATTTTATATATGTTTTTTTTAAAAAAAAAAACCAACACGTCATCATTTTGACCTGTAAAATGAACAGTACCGGTCATCTATGAACAGGAAAACATCTTTTGAAGTTTATTATGATAAAATTGTCACTTTGAAGGTTTAAAGTGCTAATAAAAAAACTTCAGTGTTTAAAGTGCTAGAAAGTGACACTCTCACTGTTTAAAATGCGATTTTCCCAAAAAAAAAATATGACTCATATGTTTATTTTGTTTAGATAATAAGAAAAGAAAAAAATGAGTGGATAATAAAAGGGGAATTGCATCATACATCCATCAAACAAATTATAATTCACCCACTACCTAAAACCCCTGTTTTTTCAATATACACTGTACACATTATAGATTATTGTCATATTACCCTTCTCAACCAACCGGTGAAACCTACTAACAAAAATAATTAAAAAATATATAAAAAACTCTTAGCCACATCTTCTAATCCATCACCACCACCGCCACGTCTCTACTCCACCATCTCTTTCCACTGTCTCTCTTTCTTCTTCAGATTATCAACAAAATCATACATTTTCTTCTGTCACATAATTCTTCTCTTTCAATACTTCACCAAAAGAACAGTCAATTGTTCTAAAGAAGAGACAACGATTAAGTCATAGACGGTGAGCACACACAATAACTCTTTCATTTCTTTTCTTTTAAAAAAAAAAATCTATTGATTCTCACAATCATGCTTTTGTTTTCATACTTTGTTTTCGTTTCTGTTTTTGTTTTAAAGATCCAGTGGTGAAGAAGAGACAACGATGAAAGTGTAGACGGTGAGCACACACAACAACTCTTTGATTTTCTTCTCCCTTTTTTCTTAGATCAAATGATTCTCACAATCATCCTTTTGTTTACATATTCTATTTTCGTTTCTGTTTTTGTTTTACAGATCCAGTGGTGAAGAACAACAACGGCGAGTCGGTAAAAGCATCATCGTGTCGGAAAAAATAGAGGAGATGAAGACGATCTCTATATGGTAGTGAAGAATAATGATGGTGGACGAAATGAATGTGTATCAGCCTGTCTAAAAAAAAGAATTGAAGAAGATGAACTCGCCGTCTATACTATATTTGGTGAAATGAATAGTATAGTATATATTCTTAAGTATAGCTACCTATGTATGGTTACCATACTTGCCATACTATTTGAGACATATTTATATACTACTCCTTAAAAATGTAATAATATGTCATGTTTTTAAATTTGATAGGTCTCTTCTTTGTCATTTTGTGTGATTGATTGTAATATGAAATTCATTTTTCGAGTGTTGGACAAATTTGATTATTTGGAACATTCGTTTACTATACTACTTAGACTATATGGAATATAAGATATGCAACATGCTAACCAAGTAAATGTGCTTTCAAGTGTTTAATATTGGAAAACAATTTATAGATTGTATTTGGGTTTATAGGTTCCTGCCTAGAGTTTAGATTTACTAAGTAAATATTTGGGTATAGTAAACCATATTATATACATTCTATTTGAGTTTATACTTCCTTGATTAGGGTTTAGCTTAATCTATTTATTTAGGTTTAGAGTATATTTGGATTAGGGTTTAGTGACTAGAATTTAGGGTTTAGTATTTAGACGGTGAAGGGGTATGATTGGGGTCAGCATTAACTTCTTCCATCCAATCATAGACATTTTATAGTTTCACCAATATGTACTATGTTATTTATTTTGTTCTATTCTATTTGGGTTTAGGGTTTATATTTGAATTAGGGTTTAGTGATAAGAGTTTAGGGTTTAGTATTTGGAAATTTATGTTTGGGTTTTGTGTTTATATTTGGGTTTATGGTTTATACATTTTTTATTTTTTAAAAATTTATGTTTCTATCCACTCATTCTACTGCATATATATAGTAAATAAATATGTTGTAAATAAATTTGTGACATGAGTTCTTTTACGTGATGTGTTTGTAAATAATAGTGATTCATTATTGACCAGCAATAAAAAAATTTTGGGTGGATTAAATTGGTACGTAGCTGCATATGTTTCTATCAAATAAAGTAGCATTAATTTAATCTTCACCCTATGTTATTTTGACCAAGTCATATCTACCAATACAATATTACCTGATGATTACAGAAAAAAATGGCAGATCTAGATAATAATTGGCATAAATAATAGCTATTACATTAAGTCAAAATCAATGTCACTCGCTTAGTTTTCACGCCAAAGTTGGTTATTCGGCAAATTCACCCGTAATAAAACCACTGAATCTGCTTGCTTCAGTTGAAAGCATTAAGAGACAGAACAGCAATGGCTTCTTCCTCTTCTATCTCATTCTCATGCGCACCTCACTTGTCTCCACGAAATCAATCAACCATTCTTCTACACGGACGCTGCTATCCTCTCGGTTTCTTGGAACCCGAAACTTAAAACTTCGTATCCGACCCGCCAGACTCGGGCCCTCAAACGGGTCAAGAACCACTTGCTGGTTCAAGTTCGGCAAGAACGGCGTTGATGCCGAAAGTGCCGGAATCTACGGCAGTCAGTCTCGTGATGACTTCGACAAAGACGACGTTGAACAGGTTTTGTCTTCTTGTCCAATCAAAATCACATCGAGTTAACCACTTTGGTTCTTGAAAGAAACTGATATGTATAGGTATATCTTGCTTCTGATGTAGTATTTCAATTACATGGGGATGCTTGCGGTAGAAGGCACCTATTCAAAGATGGAAGCCCTTCTTAACCTAAACATTCACCCAGTCGATATTCTATTGATGTTAGCTGCCACGAAAGGTGACAAACCTAAGTTCGAGGAGCTGCTCAGAGCTGGTGCTAGTTACACGGTCAAAGATGCCGATGGAAGAACCGCTCTCGACAGAGCTAACAGTGAAGAGATCCGTGACTTGATCCTTGGGTACTCCACTCAGAAGGCTTGAGTTCCATCTTCAGTTTTTAGTTTGAACACTTGAACTGCGCAAGTTTTGTTATGTGCTAGAACAAACTGTCTTTATAGTTATAACCTTTTTGTCTTTCGCGCATGTTTCTTGTTTCTACCTTTGAGGGTTCTTCTGTGGTGTTTGGTGTTACTGCAGAGGAAGATCTTTTCACAGGTAGACAATCCACCTTGGTTGTTGCTCTGAAACTTGGTTTAGTTGTGTCTGTGTTGATTCTTGCCGGACTCACAAAATTTGTAGATTCATCATATATGGTTTTTCTGAATCTTCTCTTTGGGATGATCCATTGTTAGTCTTGGAAGAAGCTATCTCAGCAAGAGGAGTTGAACTCTCTGAAGCAGTAACACCAGCGTTTTCGTCTCCAACAAGCAGAGGAGAAGGAGAGATATATCTTCTGCAATTAAACAATTTAATCAAGCAATAAAACATTAACTCTATAACCTTTGACCATTTTAAAACCCTAAAGCTATGAAGATCTAAACAATTTTAAGCCTACTTAGTGGATCGGTGCTAAGTACATAACCAGCATACTTTCTAGGGAACCGAAAATACCCAACGAAACAGTAATCCTGAGGAGATTCTTACCGCCGAGAGGAGAAACAGATGTTTGCAAATGTCTCAAGTAAGACATATTTATCAGTTTTCCATACACAATCCAAAAAGGTGGTGGTGCACTCTTCATCCTCTGGATAAAACTCGCGGAACACCTGTATTGCATCAAATAGAGAAGACAGAGTTTACTGACATGATCACTGAAAGTGTGTAAGAAGAAATCAACCAAAGGGTCCACAGAGAAGCTTAGACCGACCTCAACCCCATCATGTGCTATATTTACAGACTGTTTCTCCAAGGATGTAGAGGTTACCAAATTGAAAACTGAAACAGCATCAAGTAATATCTGCAAGAACCCAAACCGACGAACATGTAACACGAAGATCAATCACGGTATGATACAAGAAGCTGCCTAGAATGTTTTTTTAGTTTCTTCGGACGGATCAGACAGAACCAAAAAAAAAAAAAGGTCGACTTACTTGTTGAATCAACACTCGGAGACGTGAAAGCAGCGCCAAAAATGTCACAGAAGATCCTATGAAAAATGAACAAGCCAGCAGAATGGATATCCCACTGTAACACAAATTTGAAAGAAAAACCATTAAAACTTGAATGCGATCAGCTCTAAAGGAATTATACAAACAGTTCTGATGTGCCTAGCTGCCTTCAAGATGGGTTCAGAACACTCGGATCTTGTTCCTATCTATGACCTGGTATGATCACAGCTTGTCTCTACCCGAGCAACAAAGAAAGATCCATAAGAGTACCTGTGAGAGTAGATGAAGAGCTCCACGAAGCAGGTCAAAGATATTTGGTTTGCCACTATCAGATTTATTCAACTTCAAGCTGCATAAACCCCAAAAATGGCAGCTATGCTCCAGTCTCAATTCTCTCATCATAAATCAGTAATAAACATATGGAAGATAAGCATACCTCTCCAGAACATGAAGTTTCTGTTTAGTTCCTTTCCCAGAGATAAGTATAACATGAAAGCATGGTCTCAGAATCTCCTCCATGTTTGCTGTTCTCAAAAGCCTCAAATCTCTCCTCACCTGAGCAATAAAAATCCAAAACAGTTGAAAGAAAAGTATATAAATCCTTCTTTACAACAAAAAAAAAAAAAAAAGACAAACGAAGTAGATACCTTGAGTAGGTAGTGAAAATAGGAGCATCTCCTATGCTGGTTCTTATTCTTGTAAACCATTCTCTCGAAGACCGCGTGCTCGACTTCAAGCTGACGAAGCTCACTCTTCAGCTTCTCCTCTATATCTTTGCTTGTATATCATCGAAACTGCTCTATACTCGACGAAGACAATAAAAGTTAGCGTCTATTGTACACATAAACCATTAGTGAGAGAGAAAGGGAGGTTTAAATTAGGGTTTAGTGGTTTAATTCAAACCGATCTGTTTACCACTACCGAACCGAGCTAGCAATCGGTTATCATCTCCAACCCGAGTTGGCCAAACTTTTGGTTCGGCTTAACTCTGGCAAATACGGCTCGGCTCAGGCGCTGAGGGCCTGTTGGAAAAATGAGTAGCACGAAAATAAGGTGACGTGCCAAGTTATTCCTAATTTTTGTAATTTTTTTTAAGGATCCTAATTTGAATATTTTACTCTTTTTACTGTCTTTGTTTTTTCTTAGTAGTTTCTTAAATATTTATTTTCATAAAAATTAAATTAAATTCTTAAAAGAGAAAATGACACAAAGAACACCAAACAAAGTTTTCCTCCCCAAACTAGCACTCATGATCAGAAATCACAAAAATAGGTTTCACTAAAGGGGTAATTTACCCTTATGCCCTCTTCTTTAAGTAATTAAAAAGAAAAATTTGAAATCAATTGTCGCCGTCCTCGTTTCATCGCTTCTTCTTCTCCTCATCGCTGTCTTTCGTCGTCGTCGTCTCTCCCTCGTCGTCATCGTCGTCGTCTCTCCGTCGTCATCATCGTCATCGTCTCTCCGTCGTCGTCATCGTCGTCGTCTCTCCGTCGTCGTCTTCGCCTCTCCGTTGATCCGTCGTCGTCGTCTCTCCGTTTATTTATCGTCGTCGTCGTCGTTTCTCAATTGATCTGTCGTTTCTACGTCTATTCATCTCATTCTCTCTCTCGTGTGTCTGATTTGATTAAGGTTTGAATCATTTCATTTTGTTATACATTATCTAGTTTTTGTAATATATTATTCATTTGTTGATGAATTGAAGTTGATTTTGTAGAACAATGGAAGTTTTGTGCATCTGTGGACAATGGATCTCAAAAGAATATCTCCAGTGGGAGTTTCTTGTTGATTTGAAGAGGAATGCATCAATCATTTCCATAGAAAAAGATCTATTGTATGAAGATTTGATGAAGATTGTCTCTGAAGATTTTAGTGTTAAAGAGGAAGAAATCAGTTTGAGTTATGGTATTTCATTGGATATGAAATGTATTATTGAAAGTTTCCCCCCACTCACGATAGGTAATACTCGTCAGCTCAGAACTTTCATTTCCAAGACTAGAGCATTTGATGGAACCTGTCGTTTGTGTGTTAAGGTTTGTATGATTTTTTTTTTCCTTAGACTTTTCAGGATATGCTTCCTAATCAAGTATTATGCCTTACAGAACTACTCGACTTTTGCAGGTTAGTACTGATCCAGCTAGCTGTAACACTCAAGCTTCTGATACATTTGCTTCTACTGTTCCATTGAATGCCAATCCAGTGATTCTTTCTACTGTGCAGAGAGAAAAACAGGTACATTGTCCCTAATTCCCTTTTTCTGTTTGTGTTTGCATGATATGCTTCATAATCAAGTATTATGCCTTACAGAACTACTCGACTTTTGCAGGTTAGTACTGATCCAGCTAGCTGTAACACTCAAGCTTCTGATACATTTGCTTCTCCTGTTCCATTGAATGCCAATCCAATGATTCTTTCTACTGTGCAGAGAGAAAAACAGGTACATTGTCCCTAATTCCCTTTTTCTGTTTGTGTTTGCATGATATGCTTCATAATCAAGTATTATGCCTTACAGAACTACTTGACTTTTGCAGAGTCTTCTATATGAAGGTGTTTCTACAGTTCCTCTGAATGCTCTTCCGGATTTTAGTCCTGTCCATATTGGACTTTTGCAGGTTAGTACTGATCCAGCTAGCTGTAACACTCAAGCTTCTGATACATTTGCTTCTCCTGTTCCATTGAATGCCAATCCAATGATTCTTTCTACTGTGCAGAGAGAAAAACAGGTACATTGTCCCTAATTCCCTTTTTCTGTTTGTGTTTGCATGATATGCTTCATAATCAAGTATTATGCCTTACAGAACTACTCGACTTTTGCAGAGTCTTCTATATGAAGGTGTTTCTACAGTTCCTCTGAATGCTCTTCCGGATTTTAGCCCTGTCCATATTGGACTTTCACCAACCACGAGAGGAGCTGGCGATATTAAGGTGAATAGCTATTTTAAGACAAAGAGAGAGTTGATGTTGAGGATGAAGAAATGGGCTTTAGAGTGGAAGTTTGAGTACAAGACTGTCTCTTCTAACAAGTCAAGAGTGCTTTTGAGTTGTGTTGATGAAAATTGCACGTGGAGGATGCGTGCTATCAAGCTACCTCTTTCAGATTTTTTCGTTGTTAAAAAGTATGTTCATGAGCATACATGCGATACAACACACAGGAAAGCCAACCACAGACAAGCATCTGCAAAGTTGTTGGGTTCTTTGATTTGCAGCAATTATGGAGAAAAAAAGGAAGGTCTCAAACCGAAACAGATCATTGAACAGGTCAGGATGCTGCATGGTGTTCACATCAATTACAAACAAGCTTGGAGAGTGAGAGAAGAAGCTCAGATTTTGGTTAGAGGGACTCCTGAAGACAGCTATTACAATTTGTCTAGGTGGTTGTATAAAATCACAGAAACAAACCCTGGTTCCTTGACTTATCAACATGTGGATGCTGCAGGAAAGTTCAAGTATGCATTTGTGGCTTTTGGTCCTTCGATAAGGGGATTCTCATTGATGAGGAGAGTTATTGCAGTAGATGGTACATTTCTGAAGGGAAAATTCAATGGGACTTTATTGGCAGCTTGTGCTCAAGATGGGAATTATCATCTATATCCTCTCGCCTTTGCAGTGGTTGACGCAGAAAATGGCGCCTCTTGGAAATGGTTCTTTAGAGGTTTGAGCCAGAAGATCCCGGACGCTTCGGATCTTGTTTTTGTATCAGACAGGGCTAACTCCATTTCTTCAGCGTTGGAGGATGTATATCCCTTATCTCACCATGGAATTTGCAGGATCCATCTGCTCCGCAACATCACTCCTACATATGCGAAGACTGGGTTGCTACCTCTGGTGGAAAGCGCTGCTGATGCCTATACGTGTCACGAGTTCTGGTTAATCTTCAAGGACATAAAGGATAAATGTCCTGAATTGGCTAAGTATCTGGAAGATTCTGATTTTAGGAAGTGGGCACGAAGCTATGCGCCTGCGAACAGGTATAATATCATGACTACCAACATTGCAGAGTCTCTCAATTCTATGTTGAGGATGCCTCGTGAGTTGCCCATTATCTCTCTCCTTGAAACTATCAGATTGACGATGACCACTTGGTTTTTTGAGCGACGCGAAGCGGCTGCGAAACATAAGCACCTGGTTACTCCAAAAGTTGTGCAGAAATTGGTATCTAGGTTAGGGGCCGCAATGTTGTTGAATGTGTATCAAGTTGATCGAAGCGAGTTTGAGGTGAAGAATGAAACAATGAAGTTTGTTGTTGACTTGGAGAAGCGGCATTGCACATGTAATGTTTTCGACATTGACAAGATCCCCTGCATCCATGCCATCGCTGCTGCTAAGCATATCAAGAGAGATGAAAACCTTTTTGTTGATGCTTCTCACTTGACAGAAACGTGGGCTAAAGCTTATGCTGAAAGCATACATCCTGGTGGAGAGTTGTCAACGTCCACCTATCCAGAGAATATTGATGAACTGTCTTGCCCACCTCCAGCTACCAAAAAGAAAAGTGGACGCCCTCCTACAAAGAGAAAGAGATCCGTTGGCGAGTTTGGGGTTCCTGGATCTAAATCTCAGTCCCACAAGTGCAGCAGATGTGGCACAGGAGGGCACAACAAGAGCACATGCGAGAGGCCTATAGGATGAAGTTCTACATTTTTATTGATTATTATTTGGATGTTGGCTATTTGATGGTTACATGATATGCACCAGACCATATACATTTTTTCTTTTGGAACCCTATCCCGAATAAGTATGATTTCTTCCAAATTTTGTAATATACAACATTATCTTTTGATCTCATTTCAATTCTTAGTTTAAACTTCTTTGCTAGAAAAAAACACAGTAATATTCAACTATTCTGGAATCCCATCCAGAAATCCCGAGTTCCTTTCCAAGGTTTATAATACAACATTTTCTGTTAAGAATATTTATGTGGAAAAGTGTAACAGATGATTCTCTTCGGTCTAGCGGCTAAAACACTTATCTGTCGAAATTGTAATGCTTGACTCGACCCGGGTTCGATGCCCATATTATTTTAAAAAAATTTAAGTTGAATAAAAATAAAAGAAATATATTACTTTACTTACAACATGTAATGACTGAAATCAACTTGGCCTAGTGGCTACTACACCTTAATTCCCTCTTTCCTCCTAGTCATCTCCAGGTTCGAATCCTAGTAGATGTGTATATATATTTTTTTTCCTCCAAAATTTGCAAATCACATTATCAAATTTTCCAAATATGTAGATATTAATCCTTAGTTTTGATCTCATTTTATTTTTTTCTAGTTTAAGAAAGAAGCACACTAATATTCATGTATATTATTCATGCATACTCTGGAAGCCCATCCTGAACTATCAAAGATCTTTCCAATGTATTATACTATAAATTATATGGCTAAATTCAATTATTTGGAAGCAACTAACAGATGATTCTCCTCAGCCTAGTGGCTAAACCACCAAACCTATGATACCGAAACATTTGTTCGACCCGGGTTCGACTCTCTTACGAGTAATGGTTGATTTTTTTTTTTTGTTCAAGCATATATCTCAGGAATCGAAGAGTCTCTTCCAAACGACATCGAGTTGCTTGAAGATATTATCAAAGCTGATGGAAAATTTGATTTTTGTAATATACAACCTAGGTTTTAATGCATTACTCTCCAAAACTCCAAATCACAATTGGAAATTTCCTTATTTTTTGTACTATACAATCTTATCTTTTGATCTCATTTCAATTTTAGTTCAAATTTCTTTGCTAGAAAGAAACACAGTATTATTCAACTATTCTGGAATCCCATCCTGAAACTCAGAGTTTCTTTCCAAAGTTTATAATATAACGTTTGCGGTTAAATTCATCTATGTGGACACTTATATCAGATGATTCACCTCAGCCTAGCGGCTACACCACCTATCTTTCCAAATCTGAAACACTTGTCCCGACCTAGTTTCGATACCCCTTGGAATCAGATTTTTTTTGTAAAATTATAGTTGAATACAGATAAAAGAAATATATTCTGTTACTTACTTCACCTAACGATTGAAACACACTTGGTCTAGTGGTATACCTTATTCCGCCTTTCCTCCCAGACATTTCAGGTTCGAATCCTGGGAGATGTGTATATTTTTATTTTTTTTTCTCCAAATTTTGCTAATCACAATTTGTACGGTTAAATATGTTTATGTGGAAAAATCTACCAGATGATTCTCCTCGGCCTAGCGGCTAAACCACGTATCTTTCGAAACTTATACACTTGTCTCGACCTGGGTTCGATTCCCCTTGGAATCAGATTTTTTTTAACGGTTCCTTTCTAAAACAGACATCATTTATCTCAGTAACCGTTCAATAATCGAAAGGTTGCTTTCTAAACCATTTTATAGTAATCGAAGGGTTACTTTTCGTTCTATATATACAAGGGAAGATATCAGATCTCTCTTTTACTGACTTTCATTTCTTCTGTGTTTATTCTTTTCTCATTCATCAAGTTTCAATGGAAGGATCAAAGAAGATGATGAAGCGTCCCATAAAGGAGGTTTACGGATCTGATGCTTCCGATGGTTTCAACAAAGGAAAGGCGGAAACTGTGGAACGTTACAGGGCTCTTCTTCGTTTGTCCAACGAACACAGGCTATCTGAAATTGAATGGCATCAGGCAGCCAGCAAAGCAAATTCCATTGCTTCCCAAATCGAGTTGCTTGAAGAGATTATTAAGGCTAAAGGAAAATTTGACTTCACTGCTGAGTTGGAAAAACTCAAAGAAGAACTCATGGAAGCGGATGGAATGCTTGCTGATGTGAAGGTCAAAGTTCCTGATTGGTGTAAGCTTGAGGAAAAGTGGCTGTTGGATGAGTAATCTCATGTTATGATCTTCTCTTTTTTTATGTTTTAAAGCTTATGTTTTAAGAAACCACATTATGATTTGTTTTAAGAAACCACATTATGATTTGTTTTAAGAAACCACATTATGATTTATTTTAAGAAACCACATTATGAGTAATCTCATGTTATCATCTTCTTTTGTGTTGTGTTTCAGTCAAAACAAAACAAAAACACTGATTAAAATGTAGAGGATTAGTGGTCTTATATCTGGCTAATCTCGGTTTCATATTCGTTTCTGGAAAGCCATCCTGAATTTGACATAAAATGCGGTTAAATTCATTTATGTGGACACATATATCAGATGATTCACCTAAGCCTAGCACACTTTTATTCATCTTTCGAGAGTTCACGAGTTCAATCCAAATCGGATCACATTCTTTTTCATTTTTTTTGTAAACATTAAAGGAATTTGTTTTTGGAAAGCTATCCTGAATACCTAAAATGATATCCAGATTATATAAATCTATCGTCGGTGATTAAATAAATTCACATTTACACTGTTATCGAATATCCACCATAGCCTAGTGGCAAGCCCTTCTACTCTTAGCGTACCCTTATCACACAATAAGCCGTGTTCGATACCCGTTGTGTATACTCACATTTTTTTCTGTTTTTAATTAAATATTCAAAAGTTAACGAGTTCAATTGACATCGGATCACATTCTTTTTCATTTTTTTTGTAAACTTTAAAGGAATTTGCTAGGCTATGGTGCATTTTGCTTTCTCACTCTTTTTCTGGAAACCCATCCTAAAAGTACCATAAGCATTTGACAATTCATCAAGACATCCTAAAAAATTTTCAATAACAATCTAAATGAAAAAAACGTTAGGGATAATTCATTACAAACTTAAACTTAAACGTTAGGGATAATTAACGTCAAAGTAGAAAAACAGAGTAAAAAACAGAACAAATATGACATTTTCACTTCCTTTGACCTTCCTGGAAATCTTTATCCATAAACTGGTCGAAGATCTCACAACATAGCTTGCTTCGTAAGTCCATCGCAGTTTCATCATTTATATTAGCCATGCTCTTCAATCCCAGTGACCTGCATTCCAGCATCTTCACAACAAAAATACCACAGTTGTATGGAAATTTTGTCTTTGGAAGCCCTTCTGCAAACTTAACTTGAAATGGACTGATATCTTCGAAATTAACCTCTTCACCAAGAAGTTCCATCTTTATGGCACTAATCAACACTGTCATAAATACCCAAAATTATACAATAAATTAATCACCAACAGACAACAAAATGAATATGTAAAAATGCATCACAAGCACAAGCAGCAAGAGACAAACTTTTATTTTCTAAATTAGCTAAAATTCTTTTTTCAGGATACGCATACTTTCACAATCCTATCCATAATCAATGTAACAATATAAATAAAACTGATTTTTCTACACTGAATGATAAAATTAATAAATCACAAAGAGTTTTTACCTGCCAGTTCTTGGATTTGATTAAGAGCACGTTTGATATTTGCTTTTGGAAGACCACAATGGAAGAGTGTGATTGTGTTATCAATCAATTGTATCTCCACCCCAATATAGTGATAGCTCAACTTATCTTCAATGACACCATATATAACATCAACATCTTCCAGCCATACCTTCTTTGGATGTATTAAACCTTTCACAAGTTCGCCTACACAGCCCTCCAATAACGTTTGTTTTTTCTTATGTGGCTTCCTGACAGATTCATAAGCGTACCCAACCACTTCTAAGAATCTGACTGGTACAAAGCATGCTGCTGGAAGATTGTTGTTGCGGAACCAAGCACCTTGCTCAACCCTCTTACAATTTAGCATTTCAAATGCAACATTTATGTGCTGCCAATGTAACAATATAGTTAGAAACTTCATATAGAACTGCTATAACATGGACATCTAACATAGCTCAACTCAACCTCTTCCTAAACATATGACACAATCAAATATCCACAAAGCATTATTACCACTCAATAAGAATCGAAACAGAGTTTGTAAATACAAAACTCAATCATATCCTTTTCCTAATCACATTGCATCATCCAGAACCACATTAATTATTAACATTAAATAAATAGAAGACAGAACAGAGTGTTGATTACCTCTTTGTTGAGATTCTTTTCTGCATCGTCCATTTTTTGAAAGAACTCTTTTTCAATTTCTCTTCCATTGATATAAAACGGTCTGTAGTTGATAAAATTAACTAGTATCAATCGAAACTTTTACAAAATAAATTAGGAATATTTATGCAAGGACAAAAAGTTGCTTACACACGATATATGCCCCGTAGATCCATCCAGTGTGCAAGCCTTGAAAACCGAGGAAATTCAGGTGTCACAAATGGATCAATTGGAAGGATTACCTCAGGTGTTACAGGCATAGGAGGGTTTCTAGGTCGTATTGGCCTCTTCTCTTCTCGCTGTAGAAAAGGAAGCAAATCTACTGGCTGAGCATTTGCTTTCTTCTTCTTCTTACAAGCGACAGCCTTCGCCTTCCCCTTTTTGAATGACAAAAATTCAGATACATTTATATCTTAATTCCTAGTATGATGTATAAATATTTCATACCTTTTTATCACCATCTCCTTCACTTGGATTCACACTCTGCGTCTGCTCTTCTTCTATCTGAAAAACAATACCGAGATATTAAACAAATGACATTATTTTTCAATTCAAGTTATCCAAGGCATTTGTTTTACCTTTTCTGTCATCTTCCAAACACCATCTACCCATTTTCTTGGTTTTCGCATCTCAGAATGGTTGAAGTAAATTTGTTCAGTAGAATTGTTCAAAGAGACAAAACACGTGCCATCAAACAAAATGACTTTAACTTTTCCAGCGCACCAGGCACCATTGTCGAACACCTCTACGTCATCCATTAGCTCATAACTTTTCTTCGCTCCAGGTCTCTCAGGTGGTGGTTGAGGACGTATTCTGTCAATTGATACACGTGTCTCAACACTCCTTTTCCTCTTCTTTTCGTCCAGAGACGGTGCGGAGTACTCAACTTTCACCATCTCAACCCCATCAACCAAATATGTTGCCAACACATTTCCTGGATACCATTTATGACAAGTATTGTCATCTTGTGATGAAATCTCCACATTTGCTCCGATCTCAAAGGTATTTTGAACTCTGCTTTCTACATCCTGTGATGGTTTAGATTCAAGGATATCCAGTCATTTTGATAGTTGCTTTATATTTATTAAAGGTTTTAAAATAAAAGTAATACCTTATTTTGCTCGTGAGTCTCCTGAATGTTTGGTGAAATGTTCTCATTCATAAGCTCGTGAGTCTCCTGAATTCAGGAATGGTTTCATGAACACGTACAAGGGCTTCCAAAAATTACTTGAAAAGTCCATTTTTTTAAAGAATGTACCTGTTGCGTCTGAATTGGAGTAAGGACTGGAGTCTCAATATTCTGTTGAGCTATTGGAGAACCAGGTGTCTCTTTCGTGATCTCATTCATAGGCTCTCGTGTATCCTGAAGTCAGGAATGGGATTATGAACACGTACAAGAACTTCCAAAAATTAATTGAAGTACAACCAAATTCATAATTTTATAAATACCAACAGTTTTCAAAATTATACTTGCCTCATTGTTAAGTTGTTCATCTGCTTGATCTGTATTGGCTTCACCTTGTCTGGAAGCCGTCTCATGAAATGGAGTTGTGTCAGTCTGTGCAAGTAGAACAAAAATTAGGAAGGCAATCCTAAATATGTATAACATCTTCCAAAATTACTTGACAACTCAAAAAAAAAACTGAATCAAGAACTAGATAAACATTAATTTTAATTTCCGAAAAAAAGTTACCTCATTGTTTGGAGTTTCATATGAAGTAACTCTTTGTAGTTTCTCTAGTTTTGTCACACGTTCTTTAATCTGTTTCCTGTCTTTTTCAATCAAACACAAACGATCGTTCATGATCCTTAAATTATCTCCCACCATCTCGCTGATTCTGTTGATCTTTGATTCCAAAGACTCCTCCTGATACGAAGAAGAAGCTTGACTCATCCCTCCATTCCCAAACAGTAAAGATGCTCTTCTTATTTGTTCATTAGCACCGTATAGGTCTACTGACATGTTTCGCCAATCTCTAATTTTAAACTTATAACCTCTCTTGGATAAATCGGCCATGTCATCCAGATCTTTATTAGCTTCGTCTTCCATGCAAACATCAGCTTCTGGATCATTAGGAATAGGAGGTAGGATGCATATGACCTTAAGCTGAAACCATAAAAATAATTAGCTTTTAAATGGAGAATCATAAGGCAAAACAGAAACAAGAAAAAAATAATGTAAAAACTTACATGATCTTTGATTTCAATTAGGAGAACATCTATCAGCTGTGGAGAAGCTATTTGAAGGTACTTCTCACACAAAAATATTGGGGTAGACGGTTGAACGCTCAGAATAGGAACCACTTGACTGAATGCATACTGTAGCAAAGGTACTGACTCAAGTATCCATATAAGAAATGCCATAGGGAATCCTTGCAAATCATAATTGTTTTTGTCGAGGCTTTTGTCGACAGCTCTCTGAAGTGATTTTAACAGCAAATTATAAGCTGTTCTCCCCCATGGGTATGTCATCAAGACATCCATATCCTGCGCTATTTTCACATAATCCAAAGTAAAAGTTGTGCCACCGTCGAGAAGGCTCTTCTGTAGTAGTATGCTCTCAATCAGGAGGAGCATTGCAAGGCAGAATCTCTCATCAGAAGCATCTTCTCTTGTGTTTCTGAGCTGCTTCTCCACGTCCTTTACTGTATGAGTACGCCCTTTTAGGAAGTCCCACTTAAATCTCTCGGTTTCCTCTCGTGGTTCTCTTGCTTCACCACTACATTTCAAACCAGTCACCATGTGGAATTCTCTTATAGAGAACCTCATTGGCTGAGCACCAAAATGGAACCAGGATTCGTGTCTCTTCACTGTCTTGATGCTTTTGGTGAGAACTGCGTGCACTATCTTAGCTGATAATTTCAAAGACCTCTCTCCAAGCTTGATCACCGGTCCCAAAAACGTCCCTCTTATTCTGTTGAACTCATCATTTCCTAGAATTTCCTTAACAGTTTTGATATAAGCAACTATCGAGTGTTGGTTTATCGATATCGTCTTCTCTGGCTCTGATCCAATCGGATATCTCAGCTCAGGCAGTGCTAGTCTTAAAGGTAATGGATCTCCCATCTTGTTTCAGGAAGGGTTTCCTGAAACAATACAAATCCTTCCTGAAGTCTATACACATGCTTTCACATGAACTAGAATTCTACCAATCATATTAGGTTAAAACGAGCAAGTCAATACACAAGCAAAAACCAGGAGACCAATCTCTCAGAAAAAAAAAACACATAAGGTTGAATCTGCAGGAAGGGTTTCCTGAAACAATACAAATCCTTCCTGAAGTCTATACACATGCTTTCACATGAACTAGAATTCTACCAATCATATTAGGTTAAAACGAGCAAGTCAATACACAAGCAAAAACCAGGAGACCAATCTCTCAGAAAGAAAACACACATAAGGTTGAATCTGCAGGAAGGGTTTCCTGAAACAATACAAATCCTTCCTGAAGTCTATACACATGCTTTCACATGAACTAGAATTCTACCAATCATATTAGGTTAAAACGAGCAAGTCTATACACAAGCAAAAACCAGGAGACCAATCTCTCAGAAAGAAAACACACATAAGGTTGAATCTGCAACATACCTTAAAGAGATAGAGCTCTAGAAATGGTTTTTCTCGGAGAATAGAGAGAGCTCGCGTAAAAGATCGAGAGAGAGAGAGAGTTCTGGAGATGGGTTTTCGTCGGAGATCGAGAGATATGGAGATGAGAGAGAGATTCGAGAGGCGGAGACGAGTGAGATTCGAGAAGTTTGAAACGGCGAGAGTGTTGAGACGGCAAGAGTTTTGTCTTTTTCCAATCGAAATGTATTGGTTTTGGAAACCTATCCTATATTAATTGGTTTAAGTATGCTTATGTAATATTCTTTAACAGATGATTCACTTCAGACCAGCGGTTAAACCGAGGCATTTCATAACACAAAAGTCTCTCTATCCCCGGGTTCGATAAGTGGTGGATTCAAAATCAATTTTAATTTTTTTTTGTGTTACAGTTTGGAGTTAAATACAATTAAATGTAATCCATTAACAGATGATTCTTCTTTGCCTAGTGGCTAAAATCCCACACTATCCAAATACGCAAACTCTCTCCCTCTGGGTTCGATCCTTTTTGGATCTAAATTTTTTTTTTTTTTTTGTCTGTAAACATCACAATTTTAAGCTTACAATTTTTTCTGGAAACCCATCCAGAAACATTATTTAACCTTCCAAGATATATGATACCCAATACTTGATATCCTCTTTCTTATCCAACAATTTTTTTTTGTCTGTAAACATCACAATTTTAAGCTTACAATTTTTTCTGGAAACCCATCCAGAAACATTATTTAACCTTCCAAGATATATGATACCCAAAAAAATACTTGATATCCTTCCAATCTTTCTTATGTAACCAGACGCCAACAACATAACAAAATAAACAGTCATAACTAAAACCGAGTCTTAACTAAAACAAAAAATGTTTTGATGCATCATTCTCATTTCCCAAAGCTCTCATCCACAAATTGGTTGAAGATCTCACAAGACAAGGTTCTCCTTAGCTCCAATGCATTGTCATCATTAATCTTTGTCATGTCTCCTATCTTCAATGACTGGCACTCCAGAATCTTGACAAGAAATATCCCACAGTTGAAAGGATGTTTTGTCTTGGGTAAACCTTGTGCCTGCTCAACCTCAAATGGAATCATCTTCACTTTATCTACCTCATCACCAGAAGATTCCACCAGCAGATCAGAAATCAACACTGTCATATTTAAAAATCAATATCAAGATAGAATCAGTTGAATATTTCAAACCAAGAAACAGTTGAATACATCAAATACAAATTGTTTATACATACCTGCCAACTTTTTCACTTGAGGAATATCAATGTTGTTGCTTTCCTTTTGAAAACAATCATATACTGTGATTCTTTTCTTCTTCAAATGAATTTCCATCCCAATCCAGACATTGCTTTTTTTTCCAAGAGTAATCCCATACACAACATCAACATCTTCTCCCCATGTCTTCTCTGGATATACCTTCCCTCTTACAATATCTTTAAATAAATCGTTGAAAATCTTTTTACCTTTGACCTTTTCTTTCTTGTAAGCCAAATCATGAGAGAGCAAGCAATGCAAGAACTCCATAGGTAGGAAGCACGCCTTTGGAATCTTGTAGTTGTGGAACCAAGCAGCATTCTCATTTCTTCTGCAATTTAGCATTGCAAAGGCTCCATCAATGTGCTGCAAAAAAAAATGCAAACATTATCTATTTTGTTACTATCTAATTCCTGAAACTAAACAAATCCTTCCTGAATTTTTTTTTTAAAAAAAGCTCAAGGCAAGAACATATGTAAAGAAATTACCTCTTTCTTAAGGTCCTTTTTTGCATTTTCCATGCTTTGAAAGAAAGATTTCCTTATCTTATTATCATTGATTGATAGGGACCTGCAGTCGATTAAAGATTCAAAGGAATTACTAAACCTTTTATACATAAATATAAGAATATATAGACAAGGACAGAAACATGCTTACGTTTCATGCATGCCGGGCTTTAATGTCATCCAATTTTGAAGCCTTGAAAGCTTATGTTCCGCAGGAGTTGAAAACGGATCAACTGCAGGTATAATCTCAGGTATTACAGTTAAAGCCGGATTTCTGTCAGACTTGAATGGAGTTTTTGTGTCTCTAGATCGTTTAGGCACCCTCTCGCTCCTTCTTAGGAAAACATTATCCATTCCTGAATTTTGTGATGAGGCAGCAGCTTTCCTTTTCTTATCAGGCTTCACCTTTAATCAAACAATAGACACCAAGCAAAATATTATCAAATTTGTTGCAATCGGAATTTCTGGAAACCATTCCTGAAACTAAAATGTATGTATATCAAACAATTCACGTGAAGTATAATTCAAGTTATGATTTACCTTATCTGCCATCTTCCAGACTCCATCTTTCCATTCTCTATGAATTCGCAAATCTGAATGTTTGAATAGAATAGTTTCCATAGAAGTATAGAGACACACCGAGTATGTGTTATCACCAAGTACCATGCTAATTTGTCCGCTGCTCCAGCCATTGTTGTAAAAGACTTCTACCTTATCCATCATCTCAAAGGATTTTTGGTCACTAGTTGGTGTTGCAGGACGTATTTTGTCAGCCGTGATAGTATCCTGAAGTTTCTGAAGTCTATGTTGGTCTGCGAAGAGTGTCGTGTACTCAACTGTCAGCTCCTCTAGTCCTTCACACAGTTTAAGATCAACAACCTTTCCTGGATACCATATTTCGTCATCAGTAGACAAAATCTCAACCTCTGCGCCTATTTGAAAGTGAGCTAGAAGCCTGCTTACTTCAACCTATGAAAAATGAAGATTCAGTAACATCAGCGGTTTCAAATTGTTAGAATAATAATTAAAGATCAAATATACTCGATGCATACCTCGTTTGTTTCTGAAAAATCTATAGCACTTGTCTGAAGATGCTCTGTTTTCTGAGTAATAGGCGGTATCTTCGAAACATGCTCAGTAGTAGGTTCAGTAGTAGGCTCTGTGGAAACTAGCTCAGTAGTAGGTTCTGTAGTATCCTTGAGATTTTCTTCTGCTTGATTCTGCTCTGATGGTGTCTCATCGGATTGCTCTCCCTCACTTGTCTGAAGGTGCTGTGTTTGCTGAGTAAGAGGCTGTGTAAGAGGCTGTGTAAGAGGCTGTGTCTTCGAAACATCTGTGGAAACTAGCTCAGTTGTATGTTTTGTAGTATCCTTGAGATTTTCTTCTGCTTGATTCTTTCTGCTTGATTGTGTCTCCTCTCCCTCACTTAGAGAAAAATATTGGGTCGCAGTTTCTGTCTCACTCTATAAGACAAAAGTAAATGGTAAGAGTTAGTTGAATAGAAAAATATTACATAAACATTTTAAATATTTCTTCTTACCAAAGCATTCTTATTTTCTTCAATAACTAGTGCAATTAGTGAAGACAATGGAGAGGAAGGTGTGTGATGCACAGCATGTGTATCCTCCTGTAATAACAATAAAATAAAAGAGGTAGTTATGAAGAAGTTTCTACAATTTAAAATTCAAGTTGTACTTATGAAAGACATTTCTATGCTTACCTTTTTATTGTTTGCTGAAATGATCTCAGTCAATGGCTGTGTAGCCTCATACGTTCCCTCTGTTACCGTCTGCAAAAAAACAAAAAAAGTCAGGAAGGGGATCAAAAACACGTACAAAAGCTTCCAAACATTACTTGAAATCTCCAAGATTTTTTGAGCATTTACCTGCTGTTTCTGAATTGGAGTAAAAACTTGAGCCTCAATACTCTTTGGAGATATTGGAGAAGAAGGTGTCTCATTCATTTCCAGTGTTTCTTTTTGCAAAACTTGAGTCTGAGCAGCAGGTGACTCAATCACAATCTGCAAAAAATATCAGGAAAGGTCATCATGAATACATTCAATTATAATTTCTAGAGTAAATATTACCTCATCATTTGTTTTTCCTTCTTCTTGATTAGTTTTGGGTGGCGTCTCATCAGTAGAGGTTTGTGTTTCCCTCTGCCAAAAATTAGAAAGGTCTATATATGTAAATCACCCAAAACTAATTGTAAACTCCAACTGTCATTGAGCATATACCTCTTTTGTCAGATTAGGAGTGAAAACTTGACTATCAAGGGCAGGCGTGTCATCCGATGGCTCTCTCTCAATCTGTAAAAATTATCACGAAGGCAATCCAGAGTACGTTCTAAAGCTTCCAAACATTAACTTAAAAATCCAAGATTTTTTTTTGACCATGCTGAGTCTGACTTGGAGTATAAACGGGAGTTTCAATACTCTTTGGAGCTATTGGAGAAGAAGGTGTCTCATTCATTTCCATTGTTTCTTTCTGCGAAACTTGACTCTGAGCAGCAGGTGACTCCTTTGTTAATTTCTCTCTCACAATCTGCAAAAAAATATCAGGAAAGACCATCATGAATACATTCAACTATAATTTCTAGAATAAATATTACCTCATCATCTGGTTTTCCATCTTGATTAGAATTGGATGGCCTCTCAGCAGGTGACTCACTTGTTTCTTTCTGTCAAAAATCAGAAAAGCCTTTATATGTAAAAAAAATCACCCAAAACTAATTTGTAAACTCCAACTGTGAAAACAATATCATTGAGCATATACCTCTTTTGTCAGATTAGGAGAGAATACTTGAGTATCAAGGGCAGGAGTGTCATCATCTGATTCATTCATTGTCTCCTGCAAAAATCAAGAATGCATTCAAGAATATGTACAAAAGTTTCCAAATATTACTTCAAAACTCAACAATATTTATTGGTTACATACCTCATGTGTCAAATTAGGCTGTTGAGACATTGGAGATAAAGGCGTCTCACTCGATGGTTGCGTGTAATCCTGCAAAAATCAGGAAGGCATTCAGGATTTTGTACAAGAATTTCCAAATATTTTCTTAAAATTTTTTGAGCATATACCTCATTTTGTTGAGACTTTGGAGATGCAGCTGATTCAATCATTGTCTCCTGCAAAAATCAGGAATGCATTCAAGAAGTACAAAAGCTTCCAAATATTACTTCAAAACTCAACAATATTTATTTGTTACATACCTCATGTGTCAAATTAGGCTGTTGAGACATTGGAGATAAAGGCGTCTCACTCGATGGTTGCGTGTGAGACATTGGAGATAAAGGTGTCCCACTGGATCGCTGTTTGTCAAATATTAGGAAGGCATTCAAGAATATGTACAAGATCTTCCAAAAAATACTTGAAAATGCAAATGTAAAAGAAGATGTTTTGAGAATTTACCTGTTGTGTCACGTTAGTGGGAAAAACATTGTTGTTTCCTTCCAACTCTGACACACGGGCTCTAAGATGCATGTTTTCTTCTTCCAGTAATGACATTCGATCCTTCATGCTCTTCAGATTCTCCTCCATTACCTCAATGATCCTGTTCACTTTTTCATTTACTGAATCCTCATCAATCGGAGTAGAAGCTTGGCCAGTCTCCTTATTTGCCATCATTTGAATAAGAGCATCCAATGTTTCAAATGTGTCTACACACCTATTTTCCCAGTCATCGGCTGTAAGCTTGTACCCTTTCTTTGTTACATCTTTCAGTGTTTCCAGCTCGTCACTATATTTGTCTTCAATGGAGATATCATCTTCTGGATCATGAGGAATAGAAGGTAGTATGCAATGGACCTTCAGCTGAGAGTATTTTAAAAAAGACCAATGAGAAACATATTAAAAAGAAGAAGCCAAATAAACTGAGAAACATATACTTGGAAAAGCTTACCTTTGTATCAGCTTCAACCTGTAAAACCCTATCAAGTGATGGATTCTCTACCTCAGTGTATTTTTCACACAAGTAAGTCGGCCCAGGAACCTCAACTGTTGGTACACACTTACTGAACTTATTCCTTAGCAAAGGAATCGACTCTAGTATCCAAAGAAGGAATACTAGAGGATAACCTTGCAACTCAAATTTGGATTTATTCTCCAAATGATTCGCGACAGCGTTTTGAATTGACTTCAGGAGCACAATGTAAGCCTCTTTCCCCCATGGATATGTCATATCCTGTGCATTTTTCGCATATTCCAAAGGAAAACTCCCTCCTTTGCTCTTCCGCAATAATATGCTCTCTACCAGGATGAGCATTGCGAGGCATACTCTCTCCTCAGAAGCATCTTCTCTTGTGTTTCTGAGCTGTTCCACCACGTCACTTAACTTATGACTACGCCCCTTTAGCAATTCCCAATTAAATCTATCGGTTTCCCTTCGTGGTCCTTCTAATGCACCACTACATTTCAAGCCTGTCATCATATGAAATTCTCTTATAGAGAACCTCATTGGCTGCGCACCGAAATGGAACCAGGCTTCATTCTCCTTGACAGAAACGATGCTTCTAGTGAGAATGGCGTAGACCATCTTTGCTGATAACTTCAATCCTCTCTCACTGAGCTTCATTATAGGTCCCAGAAATGATCCTCGGACTCTTATCATCTCATCTGATTTTAGGATGCTGTCAACAATGGAGATATACTCTGAGCCGGAATATTGGTTGATTGCTGACTTTTGCTTTGGCTGTGAACCAATAGGATACTTCAGCTCTGGCAGTGCTAGTTTTAGAGGTACTGAATCCCATCTTGTTTCTATCCTGCGTAAACATGGAAAAAAAAATTTCAAACTTTTCTGGAAGGCTTTCCTGAAATAACACAACAAATGCTTCCTGAAATTATTATAAACACTAGACAGTTTCACAAGCAACAAAAGACTCATAAGCAAATTCAAGACCCTATCAAAAACAAATGCTTCCTGAAATTATTATAAACACTAGACAGTTTCACAAGCAACAAAAGACTCATAAGCAAATTCAAGACCCTATCAAAAATATCAACATTCCTAATCAAAACAAGACTCAAAGCAAAAAAGTTTCAAAATGTGTTACCATATGTGTCAACATTCAATAGATGCAGCAACAAATGCTTTCTGGAAATCTTCTAAAAACATTCAATAGATGCAGCAAGAGACAACAAACTTTTATTTTATAAATTTGTACAAACACACAGAAGGTTGAATCTGCAACATACCTCAAAGAGATGAATTATGCTCCAACAACTTTGTGTTCCCACAATTCAAAAGTCTTTCATTTACTTCGCTGGTTAATAAGAAAGAGTAACAAACAAATCAAAATCAAAACGCAAGCTTCACAAATTTTAATTCAAAAACCCTAATTTTAAAAAGTTACATAGTGATTTGTGTCCGATTTTGAGAGTAGAGAGTGTGACGCTGATGATTAGATAGCCGGAGAAGATGATTAGCGAGCCGGAGAAGATGATTAGCGAGCCGGAGAAGATGATTCTCGAGCCGGAGACGATGATTCCCGAGCCGGAGACGATGATTCGCGAGCCGGAGACGACAGTGCCGGTGAGGGTTTAAAGATTCCCGAGCCGGAGACGACACGGTTCGAAGAGTCACGAGTGAAGAAATGAATTGTTTGTTTTTTTTTTATTCTTATAAGACAAGGGTAGTAGTAACATTTTGCCTTTTAATGAATGTCATTTTTGTGACTTTCATTTCCTGGTGTCATTTTTGTGACATAAACTTGAAAGGTGTTCTTTTGGACAATTGCCCTTCTTAAAAGGCTTTCTTTTCAAAAATTAGGTGTGCAAAGATATTATGTAAGCAACACTAATGTGACGAAAGATATTGCGCAAGCACAATGTGACGAGAGAAGGTAATATACATTAGTCGATGATGTTATTGTTGACAAAAAACATTAGCCGACGAATAATTGATATTTTAAATAATTTCTGACAAACAAAATTGGAGAATATTATTAAATGTTGTTTAATTTTGACCATGTAATCTCTGTTGTGTAAATTACTATATTTGCTGTTTTACAGTAGTACATTTACGAACATATATACTTTTATTTTAGATTTATTTCTCTCTTAATAAAAATAAACTTACTCTAAAAGAAGAAGAAGAAGAATTTTTTTTTTGAGAAACTGAATTATTAGCTTTGATGACCGAACTAGAAAAGACTAGATGACATATGTGTAAAACAAATCTCAGAATCAAATGATTTTAAGATTTTAAGAGACGGCAAAGTACTTAGTTCTTACTTCTTGTAATAAATAAACATGGTCATGACTCATGATTAAGACATGTAATTCGTGGGGAAGTAGTAATAAAGATTCAACGAGAATGTGGTTTATAACGTGGTAAGCAGGCGAAAAATAGTCTTCACTGATTTTTAAAACAGGCAAATAAATAATTAAAGAACAAAACGTGATGAAGATAATAGTCTGGTTAAGGCCAGATTAACAAAAGGCGACATATATATATACTTAAACCTATTGGTTTTCTAATGCGCTACTTGAAGTTTTTGAATCCGGCAGAACAATTTCTTTTTTTAATTTAAGAATGTCTTGGGTTAAAACAGCATGTTTTTGATGTAAACACCTATTTGAATTGGGTTGTCATGAAATATTTAAATAAAATTTATCTTTTTCTTGTGCAACAAAAAATTATCTTATGTTCCCATTCTTCTTCTTTGTAATTTTGGTGACGTATAAAATTTGTGACGTTAGATGATGCGTAATCATATTAATTAAGGTGTCGAAAATTTGACCTAGATTGGATTTCTTCATTGTGAAAAATTGATGTTAATACATATGTGGTTGCCACTAGTGAATATTCATTACTAATTATCGTGTGACAATTATCAAAAGAATTGTTTACATATAGTTCTAATATATGTATTTTATATATGATAGATAAGATTATACCGACAACATTAATAATCATAGTTCATTGATTAGTATTATGTTAGTGGATTTTTATCAAACAATATAAGAGCTTATAATTCTTTCAGTAACCAAATAGTATTAAATCTAAAGACTTTATATTACTTCATCCATTCTAATATTTGAGAACAATTTATTAAAAATTACTTATATATTTATAGCTTTTCAAGATCAATTATAAGAAGGCACATAATTATAACTAGATTTTTGCCCGCGTTTCAAAACGCGGAAGTAAATTTTATTTAAAGAATTATTTACTAAAAATTCAAATATTTATATATACATATTTTTATAAAAACATTTGCTTTTAAAGTATATATAATTAAACTGAAATTTATATAAATATATTTTTATAAGAATAGATAAAAATTATTTATATAACTTATCTCATAATAATGTTTCTTATATTTTAAAACATTCAAATTATAATATGAGTTTATTTTTAACTTATTATATTGGTCAAAATATATTATTACAATACAAATTAAATATATGCCATTTAATCCATCTTATACTTTATAAATATTTACATATTTATGAAATAATTCGCAAAAACCTTTAATCGTAAAACATGACCTATAGTTTAATCTACCAGATAATTAAATAATATTAATTCAACTAAATTTAGTATTTTAAGTATATAAAATTCAAATATAATAAATTATATTTTAATATTCAAATTCAAATATTTATATTAAAATAGTTATTTACTATTTTATATATATTAATTTAATAGGTTATTTTAATATTTAAAGATGTAAATTTATGAATGTATGTATTCTGTATATGTAATTATTTTAATTTTATAATTTATAAATAAATAATAAATGGATTAAGTTAGTTTATATTTATTAATTGGTGTAGTAATTTTTATTATGAATATGAACTATGAATATATAAATACTGTAGAAATGTTATTTCTTAGTCTTTAAAATACGACTTAATGATGAAAAAAATATTCATTTATAATAATAGTTAATATTAATTACGAATTTTATTATTAAAATAAATATATTTATATTTTAAGTTAAAATATATCAAAAGATATTATTAAAATGTAATCTTAGAAAAGATATAAGAACATTCATGACCCTAAAAGAAAGTTTCATGAGCTCAAACATCATTCATGTACCAAGAACGCAAAATTTAAAGGCGGATAATTTAGCACACAGTGTCAGGAAATAATTATCTTTCGTCATTCACATGGATGCGGAGTTACCGATTTGGTTTACAAAGTCAGTATGAGTCTGTTTAAATTGATGACTAAAAAGAACATTTTTTTAGATATTTAATTTTAAAATAATTAAATAATATTTATGGTTAGAGTATATATTTAATAATGATTTAACTTAGTTGTAGATAAAATAATAAAAAGTTAAATAAATGTAATTGTCCAACTATGAATTTTGTAAATAAATTTTTAGTAATGCCGTTTTAATAGTATAGATAGTTCAATCATCATCAGTTCCGAGTAGTCTATAATAGTGATTAGTTCAACTCATCCTCGAGCTAGTTATCGGTTTTAACAACATTGGACTATAAATATATATAAAATCAATTTTGAATACCCATATAGAAAGTTCTTAGAACCTAACAAGGAAAAAATAAAATAAAATTATATATATATAGAAATATTGGTATATTGATTCGAGAAAAGGGAATTCATTACGTAGAAAACGTGATTTAGATCTAGTTAGACCATGATGTTTCAGTTGTTGTCAGTGATGGATTTTTACCATTGGTATGAAAATGTTATCCGTTTTAATATTCTTAGATAATGTCAATAAGAGAATGTTATTCAATTATGTATTTTATAAAATTTAAACTTAAACACAATTCATCATTATTCGAATTATTCTAGATTCTGTTTTAAAATATATTATTATTAAATATATTATTTATAAAAATTATTTAATATTTGGTTTCATTTAATAAATATTTAAATTCATTCTTTTAAATCTAGGATTATTTAACTTTGAAGGATTTTAAACTTCTTTGTATTTAAATTAATATTAAATTATGCAATCATGTATTCTGATATAGTTTAAATCTAAACACAATTTATCGTTATTGAAATTATGATTCTTAATTCTCTTTTAAATCTACTAGAGTTTGACCCGTACGTCCGTATAATTATTTTGATTTTATAAATATAAACCTTTGATACTATCATAAATATTTTAAATATATGATTTAAATTTTAGTGTTATATATTATGTAACGTTATAATCTTATTGTTTAAGTTTTTTTATATGACATTATTAATATATAGTATTTTTAACACATTTGACTTTGTTATTAATTGTTATTACTTGCTAATATATTTTGAATTTAGTACAACAAATTCATAATCTGAAATAATCAAAAAGAGAATCTCCTTCAAAATATGTTTTTTTTTTAATTCAACACTTTGCATACAATATATTTTTAAATTTATTTTGTTATACTATAGAAAAGATATTTGTTTAAGATAATTTATATTTCCATATTGTGTTTAAAGAAATATACTTTAACATCTATCATTTTAATATTTTCTAGATTTTATAAGTAAATACGTTTTTCTATTTTGATATTATAGTCTTATTATTTTAGTAAATTTTATACATAACATCATCTATCATATTATTTTATTATATTTTATTGATATAAAATATTTTCGATGTCCTAGCTTTAAATTTTCTGATCTTGTGTTATTAAATTGACGTTTCAAAATATTCTATACTTTTGATTTTTACAACATAATATTTTCGTGTTGCATTAAAAAATTATAATTCAACATTTATGATTTTATCTTTCAAAACTTGGAATATTATCATTTTGAGTTTGAAACATTTATTTCAAAATTATATATTTGGTTAAGAGAAATTTGGAAAATTACACAACTATTTTTGAGTTTAGAATATTATATGACTTTTGACTATATATTTTTTTTTTTAAATTAACTCATTATTTTATAAAAAATATTTAAATTTTGGTAAGATTTATTATACTTTTCTTAACAGATTTTATTATAATTAAAACTAGATGATATTTTCATATTCATGCAAGGATATAAATATTTACAAAGTAAATATATTATAATAATTTTTAATATCTTATTTTATTTTAAATTAGTTTCTAATTTATATTGTAATGAATGTGCATAATTTATTTTAAATAATGTCATGTTATTTAGATCTATGTTTTAGAATATATAATAAGTTTTGTTTGGTTATTATTTGGATATATTGAATAACATCTAATTTATTAATTCAACCATAATTGTTTTGTTCAATAGATTAAAAAATTAACTAATATTGTTATTTTCATTTAGTTGATTCATGTCTTAAATTTGTAAATATATTTTAGTAAGACTATGCATAATCTAATATATTTTATTTTGAAAATCAAATAGTAAAAATAAACTAAAGCGTTGATCGATTCAAAGTTACATAAATGAATGAATACAACGACGATAGTCTTTTGAAACCTCATGAGTATAAATAAATTATTAAAAAAACTTAACTGTAATAGTTGATTAATATCTCGATAACACTGTTTGAGAATTTCATATTTATTAATATGTTGATTCGCTCTAAATTTATATGTATAAAATATTACTATAAATAATAATTTATTATTATCTTAGATACAATTTTGTTTTTGGATATAAGAATTTGGATTGGTCCTCTTATTGATTTTTGGGTGTATTGTGTTATATATTCTTTCAAATTAAATTTCAACTATTTTTAATCTAATTCAACCAAAACAAATTAATTTTATTCATTGTATTAGTTTGGTTTTTCATCTTTGATGTGTAAGTATATTTTTATTTTTGAAATAATATTGTATATGCTGGTTTTTAAAAATAAAATAAGAAAAAATAAAGTAATGATCGGTACGAAGTTACATAAAAATATAACCGGTAAATGTTTGGAGAATTTCTATGTTTACCGCTTTCTTGGTACCATTATACATGTTTACCACAGCTAAAGAAATATTTTCAAAAATACATTTTTCATTAGGTGGCAAAAGAATTTTATACTCTTGTTCTTTATATATATAATAAATAATTATGTTTAAAAAAAATGTTTTCAAATTATACTTTTAACAAATTCAAATTTTTTTATAATTTTTTTTGAATTTTTTTTGAATTTTTTTTCCGAAATAGTTTTTTTTAAATTTCTTTTTGATAATAAAAAATTATTTCTGAAACTATTTAATTTTTTGTAAAATATTTTTAAATTATTTATTTATATATTTACTAGAATCCTAAATTTCACATTCCAAAAACCCTACCCCACCACTCAACTCTAAACATGTCTTTTGCCTTTTATTAAAAGTGAGGGTAAAAGTGGTTAGTGTAAATATGAAAATTGATACTATGAATGTTGTGTTTCCCTAAATCTGTAAAGGGAAGATTATTTATTTACTTTAACATCTAGATTATTTTTGTAAATTTTTATTTTTATGAAATCACATTATATATAAATATACTTTCGTTTTAAATTTTATAAATGATTTCTTTATTATATATGTTATTTGGAAAAATACAAAATGAAACTTAAATAACAGAAAAATTAAAAAAATATATTATTTAGTAAAGATATCTCAATTTGTGTTATTTAAATTCTTTTTGTAATACTTTGAGTAATTGATTGATTTAAATAAAATACTTATTACTTTTAAAATATATATTCAAAAGGGAAAATTATTATTCACATTAAAATCATGATTATTTTGTGAACTTTCCTTTGATGAATCACATTATATAAAATATATTTTGGTTTTAAAGTTTTATAAATGTTCTTTATTATATAAGTCATTTGGAAAATATAAATTAAAAGGAAACTTAAAAAAAAGAGAAAATATTTTTTAATAATGACAATTAGATATATTTGATTCATTAAGAGTATCACTGTAATTAACGTTTGAAGAATTAATGTGTGCGTGACACATAAGAAACTGACTTCCCAACATGAGAACTAAAGGTTAGTTATATACTATTATATTTTGAATATAATCATTTTAAGATAATATATTGCTATGAGTATCAAAATAAATAAAAATATAATATATAGTTATACATATAAATTTTAACATATGTTAATAATTTTAATTTGTGTATAAAAATATTATATAGTTTAACTCGTTTTAACGGTGATGAACTGATGATAGTTAATTCAAATGAAATAATTTTTTTAAAGAAAATAGAATTTACCAGTTTCATATTGTTCTGTCAAATTTAATTCATATATCATTTATATTTTAATATAATATAGAATATAATTATGGGGAATATAATATTGAATATAATTATGGAGAATTTCCATGTTTAGCACTTTGTTGTTACCATTATTCATGTTTACCACCACTAAAGAGACATTTTCAAAAATACATTCTTCATTAAGAGGAAAAAAAATCTTATACCCTTGTTCTTTATATATATATATATATATATATATATATATATATAATAATTATTTAAATAAAAAATAATTTTTTTTATGTTTTCCATAATACTTTTTCAAATTCTAACATTTTATAATAAAAAAAATTCGATTTTTTTCTAATTTGTTTTTTTTCAAAATTTCTTTTTGAAAATCAAAAATTATTTTTGAAACTATTTTTAAATTTTATTTTCTATTTTTAAGTATTTATTTGTATATTTATTAGAATCCTAAATTTCACATTCCAAAAATCTTACCCTATCCCTCGACTCTAAACCTTAAGTGTAGATTAGTAAACCTTAGAGTTATAAATGTATTTTTCCTCTTTAAAAATGAGGGTAAAAGTAGTTATTGTAAACGTGAAAAGTGATATTATGAATGTAGTATTTTTGGTAATTTCCCTATAATTAGAACATTTACAAAATATCATATATTTTACTTTTGTTTATAATAAAATTAAATTTTAAATAACATTGACCGTAGTAATATTTTATTACTAATTAAAAATTAAAATGTTTATATAAATATCTAAAAACTTTAGTAGGATTTTGTAAGATTTTCTCAAAATATTTTGTTATAGCTAAGAAAATTTAAATTTATAGTTAAAATTAATTTATTATTAATATTTTTATTGATTATTTAAGTTTTCTATAAATATATATTTGATTGATTAATATAAATAATCAAATATGTCATATATTTGTCAACATTAGATTAAAATAGTGATTCTATTTTAATATAATAGAGCGTTATTGGATATGTTATTTATAAATCTTATATAAAATTTGGTGTTATTCAATGAATTATTTAAATCCAATTTTTTTAATCTAGTATTATTCAACTTTTAAAAAACTTATTTCTATGTTAAATTGATTTCAAATCATTTGTTGTGGAATCTCATGAACAAATATCTGAAATCAAAATGTAAGGCATATTACACAGATTTTAGAATTTTCTAACATTAAACTATCTTAAAATTATAAATTTGATGGATTGCATTGATAATTGATTTTAGATTGAATAACACGCCTAACTGAATCTTCTGGATTAATTATGTCACGGCTTACCAGTATAGTATATATACATTTCTTTTATAAATACAATTATTCATATTATATGTTCTCCTATGTATTACTAGAGAATCATTTAAAAAGTTGTAACCTTAAGTTTGTATTAATTAAAAAATACTTTTGATTAGGTGTCACTTAATTAGGGTGTCAATTAGGCTTACGTGACAGCATAAAAATTATCAATTAAAAAATTAGTAAGTCTAAAATCCAATTGTTAAGAAAACTTATATTAACCCAAACATAAAAGTATATGTTAGACTTAATACTTGACGATTTCATTAACTTAATACTCGGACTAATATATATATACCGTATATGGAACACATTGAAAGAAGTTTTTATGATTATGTCATTCGAATATGAGCGTATCATGCATTCTACAAATCATTCGAATATGGTTTCGTTTGGAAATTTGGTCATATCATGCGTTCTAAATATCATAGAATGAATTAGCAGTCTAATGTTTTTTTTGTATAGTAACATTATACATTGTCTACAATCAGTCTAAATTCATATAAAGCCGAGGAGTAGGGTGTGATCTGCGTATAATATTCAAGCAGTGGTTGTATCCGAATATATAGAATGATGGAATATATTTCAGACTAATATCAATGGAAAAATAATGAATATCCGGTTTATACTATTTTGATGTTGGTTAAGATTTATTTAAATTTTAATTTAACCAATCTGTAATCAATAAATAATATCATCGTATCAAATTTATGGACTGTGTAACACACTCATATACTTAGGGGAATTTAGGTAATTATATATTATGTCTTTAGTCAACAAGGAAATACATAAATACACAAAGCTAGATCCACAAAATATTATATACATCAAAAATATATGCTTAATCGTCAGTTCACCTTGAGCAAAAAATGGTAAGTTATATTCAATACTAATAAAACTTTGGCACCAAGTAGTCAATGCCCAAAAAACCCTGAAAACTAAGGAAAAATATATATTTGATGTACAAAATAGTTAATGCTCTTATACGAGAACTTAAATCTAACAAGCAATCTTATATAAACTAGGGGTTGTTCTCAAACCAACATTCTTCGAGCTATCTATTCAGCTTCAGATTTAAAGAAAAAAAATGTCGTCTTCAAATATTAATTTAAAAATCGGGTTTGTCAATTTTTTGTTGTCTTAATATGGCCTATAAGTATATTATTTACTAACTATAGGTTAACCCAATCTGTATTTTTTTTATATAGGGGATTTTCCATTTTATGTTGTTAAATAAAAAAATTAATGACATTCCAAATTCTTACACTTAATTTTGATTATATTCAAATCTTAATCAACGATATGTTAATAAAAAGCAAAATTACATAATATCTTCTATAACTTTCATATTTAATATAAATACAAATAATATAATTATATAGTTTTCAAATACACTAAAATAAAATGTTAAAACACTACTAACAAAAAATGTTAAAACATATTGATTTTGTAAATTAGATTTTGTTGAAAATATTCTTACGCTTTTAAAACGTGGGTTAAAATCTAATTTTAGTTAAATTACGGTTGGATAAGTCATATTTTAATTGATGAAACGAGATATTTAAACGATATGTGATTTCTACATCAATTTTTGGATGAATGAAATTAAATTCGTGATGTTAACTACATAACATCATTAAATTGAGGGATGTTGTCATGCATAACATATACGAAAGGTATACATTAGTTTAATTTCCATGGTTAGCCATGTGATGACCAATACTTCATGTAGTCAGCGATCATTTTTTTTATATATATATACATTTATTTTATAAATGAAATTATTCATATTATATGTTTGTTTCTCTAAGATTGAGCAACCTCACTTTAGAGACCAACGAGACTTGTGAAACGTGCACAATCACATTATCCACTAACCCACAAGAAGGTCCACCACTTTCCCTCATTTGTTATTCTTGCACATCAAGAAACCAAACTACTCGATCTATATATTTTAAATATCTGATATGTGACTTTTTTTGGTTTGAGTCTAAATTTATTTGTTAGCCTTTCCGCATATAATTTACGAACATGTAAATGCAAAGTGAAATGCAGATGAAAATTAATTTGTGTAAATTTTGTTTCTTAATTTTCGTATCTACATTTTCAGTTCGTACAAAAATACTTGACAAAACAATGCTTTTAAACTTTATAAAAAGATATGTTCATATATAAACGGAAGCACATATCTTTGCCTCATTTAGATGGTGGTGTGAATCTTGCCACCCATTTTGTCTTTGAATTGAAAAAAGTACATATCAAGGATCCAACACTAGTTGATATTAAAAAAAGCACTAATACAATTTAAAAAATAAATAAAAGAATTAAAAAAACAAAAATTACAAACGGACCAAAATGTGCCACACCTACACCTTCCATGATCTCCTTCTCTCTTTATCCTTTCCTTTATAAATGAGACCCTGTCTCATAACAAAATCATTTGGCAACAAAAGTCTCAGCTTGTACATACACATCTTTCTTTTGCATACCCCCCAACACTTCAATGGAGAACTCCGTAAACAACTGCGTGAGACAAAAGGTATTCTCTAATCACCAAGTCAGAACGATACACGAAGAAGAAGATCAAAAGGAGGAGAGTAGTTGGCTAATCTACTTTGAAGACATTGATCACGAAGACGAAATGGTCGAAGAAATGAGTCATTACTACGATAATGATTCATCGATGATCTCAGACGCTGCATCTCCTGTCCACAACACAAAGATATATAACGTTGCTCGTCGAAAGGCTAATAGTACTAATACAAACCCTAAAAAGAGACGTATCATCCATCAACACAAAAAAGAAAAACAACAAGAAAAAGGAGATGAAGACGAAGAAGAAGACACAGCCTCTTCTCCTTCGAATAAAACTAAGGTTGGATATATATCTGAGTATATCTTAATTTGTGGAGTTGGTCTTTTCGTTTTGTTAAGTTTCTAACATTTTTGGTGTTTAATCAGGGTTTTCATGTGTTGGATGGTGGTGAAAATAATGTAAATGTTACATCAGAGGTAATATACAAGAAACATTGTGTTGCAAGAGACACAAGATCGAACATAAATGAAGTAATAAATGAAGAATTCTTATCCGCAGAACTGAAGAAGAGAGGACTTTGTCTAGTTCCTTTATCAATGTTTTCTAATTTTATTGCTTGATGATTCTTGTTTAAAGAAAGGGTTTTTAACTGTGATCATTATTTTTATTCTTCTGATTCTTTGATGTAAGATCTTTACTATTATTGACAAGTAAATATATAGAAAATGGAATACAGATTGCAAATTTAACACTTTGGAAATGTCTAATCTATGATCAAAGTGAGACTGAGCTTATACTTTATACCATCTTTTATTTTATTTTTTTTTTTTATTTTTTTTTTTTTGTGCACCAATGTTTTCATTAAGAGATTCAAACCGTTACAAGAATAAAAACAGCATCGTACAAACCACGATGTGCGAACTGATCAAATAAAACCCCGACATTTAGTTCAAAGGAATACAAGGATAGATACACAAACTTAAAAAAGTTTGATAAAACATTATGAAAGATATAGAAGTTGCCACCTACGATCAAATCTAAGGAAGACTCAAACCGTACTTCTAAATCTTCAAGTAACACACGATTAGTCACAATAGCATATGACGTCGCAACACCTTCCAAAACCTCGACTCTCATCGGAGAGAGGGTCGTTGTATCTACCGGCCCCAAGTGGACCATCACATAAGATAACAAACGGTTAGGAAATTGGTAACTTTTTCCGGTTAACACCGGAAGAGGATCACCTCTTGTAAAGAGGGATTTTGATGGAACAATTCTCTCCTTGGAGAAGGAGGATGTGGATAACAATCTCTCTCGGCCCTGACGATTGACTCTCGGCCATATCTCTCGGCTCTCGGCCTCTTGTAAAGATGGATACCATCTTTTATTTACAATTCTGCTATATACACTGTTTAATTACTATAGCCTGCATCTGAGAATATAGAGGGGTTATAAAATGATAAAAGAGATGCGTTTCAGTTTCTTGTTTTGTTTCCGAAAGATTCTTTATTTTTTGCCATCAACGAAAAATTCTTTAATTATTAGAAACTGGAGTATCACCTCAAAAAGATTTCCAACAGGTCCATGGTCACATATAATAACAGTCAGTTGTTCTAGCATGGTTTGGCGCTAACTTAGTTGACAAGAAGGTTCCATAACTTTCCTAACTAGTTTGTGTCTAACCATTTGAGGTGCAACTTTTCCAAGAGGATATCATGGAAAGAAAACAACAGTGTAACATATTATCAATATTTTGGGGAGATTTATTTTGATCTTTACATATGTAGACAGCTTATAAGATACAAAGTTCATGGTGATAGTATTTGAAAGATATGTCAAATGAGGAAATCAAATGGTGAAGATAGGTTTCAAGTCTTCGCTATAAAAAATATTGACATGAAGAAATAAAACCAAGAAGTTTTTATCTACCAAGGTCTGCCCAAGGTTAAAGCAAATCAAGTAAGACCTGCCAGAATGAACAGTACCCGCAGAGGTACAGTAAAAACATACATATAATTAGCTTCCTTAGTAAGCCAAGGGTGTTTGGCTACTAGAGTAAACTTGTTCTATTATGCTTCTTCTCTTGATAACCTATTGTAATGATATGTTTCAGATCTAATGAAATTATTCTCTCTTACATTTTGAACTCTCTTATTTTCTTCATGTTCTTCATTCTCCAGAAACTAATATTCTACTACATCTCATATTTTCACAATTCTAACATGGTATCAGAGCCTTATGCTCCTGAACCTCACAAACGCTTCTGCAAGTCTATCTCTTTCTCAGATTTTCTTCAAAATCTGTTGAATACATCCTTTTATCCACTAGTCCAAAGGTCTTCCAAGAGAGAAGAACCTCACCAACACTAAAAATAGATGAGTATACCTTATTATCTGGAATCAAGAAAGCTTCAGCCATATCCAGAAAGCTTCATCAAGTCCAGTCTATCTCAAAATTACTAGGAACAGTCTATTGTCCACTGGTCCATATCTCTCCATGAGGGAGAACTCAAATATGGTGTTGGTTCCAGAGTACAAGAAGGCCAACAACATAAGAAGCGCAATATGCGAAGAAGAAGTGATTTGAATCTTGTTAGGAATGTAATCAAGGAATTTGAGCATCCATCGATTCAAGGAAAAACCATGTATTCATCTGTCATTGGTGTTTCAAATGAAGGAGGAACATGGAGAAGTACTGATAGTGCAGCCAACACTGATGGTCCAGCGACCATGAGTGACCTACATGCCTTTATCAAAGCCTTTATCTCATCCAAGAAGGCAGGTACACACTCTCTTGACTCTAAACCTATCATTATAGATTCAGGAGCAAGCCATCATATAATTAGTGATAGGAACTTGATTAGTGATGTCCAGCCTGCCTCAGGGAATGTTCTTATAGAAAGTGGTGATAAGGTTAAGATACAAGGGATAGGAAACCTTAGGTTGTTTGATAGGGAACCAACTGCCTTGTATATGCCTCAGTTTACATCAAATCTGCTATCAGTGAGGAAGGCTACGGTTGATCTTAGTTGTCAGGATGTCTTCAGACCAGATGAGGTTGAATTTCAAGACTTAAATACAGGCCATGTGATTGGAAAAGGGCACGTTCACAACGAACTTTATCATCTTCAGAAGACAGGGGTGTCTAGACCATCTACTTCTTGTTGTTTGGCCAGTACCTCCAGCGTGGTTGATAGCACATTATGGCATGCTAGGCTGGGACATTCTTATACCAGAGCCCTAAACCTGATGCTTCCAGGTGCGGTCTACAAGAACGATAATTGTGAAGCTTGCATATTGGGGACACATTGTAGAGCAGTCTTCCCATAGTCTAGCACCATATATGAAAGATGTTTTGACCTTGTTCACTCTGATGTATGGACTGCTCCGTGTGTGTTCAGAGAGAACCACAAATACCTTGTCACCTTCATTGATGAGAAGTCCAAATACACTTGGGTGACACTGATTCAGTTTATGGACATGGTGTTGGAAGCTTTCCAGAATTTTCATACCCATATATGTAACCATTTCAATGCCAAGCTGAAAATTCTAAGGTCAAATAATGGTGGAGAATATACAAGTCAGGCATTCAAGCAATATCTTGCTCAACATGTGATTACTCACCAGACAAGTTGTCCTTACACTCCTCAACAGAATGGAGTTGCTGAGAGGAAGAACATACACTTGATGGAGGTAACAAGATCAATGAACATCAATGTTCCAAAAAGATTATGGAGTGATGCTGTGATTTCTGCTACTTATCTGATCAATAGGACTCAACTAAAGTCTTCAACGACCAGTCTCCATTTGAGGTCCTAAACAAGACCAAGTCATCTTTGGACCACATGCATGTGTTTGGGTGCCTCTGTTTTGTGATGATACCCGGGGAGCAGAGGAACAAGCTTGATGCTAAAAGCTAAAAGACTATGTTCATTGGTTACTCTCCAACTCAGAAGGGGTATAAGTGCTATGATCCAGAGTCAGAAGGATTATTGTCTCAAGGGATGTGAAGTTTGTGGAATCAAAAGGGTACTATGATAAGAAGAGTTGGGAAAGCCTTCAAGATCTATCACAAAGACCTTCAGATAGGGCAAACAACTTGAGAATTATTTTGGAAAACTTAGGCATTAGCCAGCCTCAGACCAGTGGAGTACCAAGAACTTCTACAACACCTCTAGATGTTGATGAAGATGCACCAAGGGTAGAAACAGTCCATCCTGATCCAGAAGGAGGCAATGAACCTGAATCACAACAACAAGAACAACAACAAGATGATTCAGCCGCAACACAAGATCAAGATGGAGCTGAATCTGATCAGTCTAGTAAAGATCAGTGTAGTGGAGAACAAGGGCAGGAAGAGGCGGTGGTAGAAGTGCAATAGATTCAACCTTTAAGAAGAAGAACTAGAGAGAAGAAACCATCCAAGTGGGTCGACACAAAAGTATACTTCAACAGCAATGCAGTGGCTCATCCTATCCAAGCAACCTGTTCTTTGGCGAGTTACCCTCAAGAGCAGATAGTCTTTATCAGCAATCTGGATCAAGAGTACATTCCAAAAACTTATGAAGAGGCAATGGAACTTGATGAGTGGAGAGATTCAGTTGGAGATGAAATCAATGCCATGATCAAAAATGATACTTGGTATGAAACTGAGCTTCCCAAAGGAAAGAAAGTAATAACAAGTCGCCTTCTCTTCACCATCAAGTACCTAGCTAATGGGAAACTAGAAAGGAAGAAGACAAGGCTGGTTGCAAGAGGATATACTAAGTCTATGGAGAAGACTATATGGGTACCTTTGCACCAGTAGCTAAACTCCACACTATAAGGATTCTTCTTTCCTTGGAAGTCAACTTGGAGTGGTATTTATGGCAGATGGATGTTAAGAATGCTTTTATCTAAGGAGAATTAGAGGATGAGGTTGACATGAGGCCACCTCCTGGTATGGAAGATCTGGTTAAACCAGGGAATGTCCTTAGATTGAAGAAATCAATATATGGATTAAAGCAGTCACCAAGAGCTTGGTATCACAAATTATGCACAACTCTCAATGGAAGAGGGTTTGTGAAATCAGAAGCTGATCATACTCTTTTCACCCTCACAAGCAAACAAGGAATTGTGGTGCTTCTGATCTATGTAGATGATATCATAATCACATGAAGTGACAAGGAAGATATCATCACAACCAAAGCTTTTCTTAAGTCTACTTTTGATATTAAAGATTTGGATGAGCTAAAGTAATTTTTAGGGATATAAATATGCCGCTCTAAAGAGGGCCTTTTCGTATCTCAAATAAAGTACACACTTGATATGTTAAATGAGGCTGGAGAACTTGGAAGAAGAGTAGCCAAAATACCACTTGAAGAAGGGTACAAAGTCTTGCGTGAGGGAGAGTTTGAAGACACACTATTTGGAGACTTCAAGCTCTTTAGGAGGATGGTTGGAAAGCTGATCTATCTTACCATTACAAGACCAAACATCTGTTTTGTTGTGAACCAAGTCAGCCAGCATATGCAAGCACCAAAGGTCCATCATTGGAATATGGTGGAAAGGATCATACGATACCTAAGGGAGGCTCCATGTCAAGGTGTTTGATGGGTTGCAACAAGAGCACATAGATTGTGGGATATTGTGATGCAGATTGGGCTGGTGATAGAGTGGATATGAGGTCTACTACATGTTATTACACCTTCATTGGAGGCAATCTAGTTACGTGGAAAAGCAAGAAGCAAAAGGTGATATCATGTTCAAGTGCTGAGGCAGAGTATAAAGCAATGAGGAAGCTGACTAGTGAGCTCATTTGAATCAGAATGCACTGTGATAACCTGGCAGCCATTCATATAGCTTCAAATTCAGTGTTTCATGAAAGGACAAAACACATTGAAGTGGACTGTCACAAGGTGAGACAAGCTGTGGAGCAGATCATTCTACCTTGATACACTAGAAGTGAAGACCATCTAGCTGATATCTTCACCAAAGGAGCAAGTACTAAGGTCTGTTAGTTCATTCATCCGAGATTGGGACTCATAGACCTGACTAGATCATGATCCCCTTAAGCCATGAAGTATTTACTCTTTTTCTTTTGTGTGCTTTTTGTTCCATTGGATTTTTTTAACACAAAAGGTTTTAACGAGGGATGTCTTCATGTGTTCCAAGCTTAGCCATACCTTATGGTAAAGCTCGAGAGGGAGTATTGACATGAAAAAATAAAAAGAAGAAGTTTTATCTAGCTAGGTCTGCCCAAGGTTAAAGGAAATCAAGCAAGGCATGCCAAAATGAACAGTACCCGCAAAGCTTAAGTAAAAACAGACAGATATTTTATTTTAGCTTCCCTATTAAGCCAAAGGTGTTGGGCTACTAGAGTAAACTTGTTTTATTCTGCTTCTTTCTCTTGATAACCTATTGTAATGATATGTTTCAGATTTAAGGAAATTATTCTCTCTTTCTCTAGCTCTTACATTTTGAACTCTCTCATTCTCTCTCTCTCTCATTCTGTAGAAACTAACATTCTACTACATCTCATATTCTCACAATTCTAACAAAAAATGTATGATTTGCATATACCCATGGAAAAAGCTGAAATTTCCGTAGCAGTTATGGCATCCGCAAACAAGGTCCATAAAACTCACAGAGCTAGTTCTGATTATTTCTGAGAAATGGTGGCACGACACCAAAACCTTCGTTTTCCCTTGGGGTGACAACCACAACACTTGAAGATGTAATGGTTCTTTAAGGTAGAATTCTCTGTTTTAGGTTTGAACATGTATCTTTCCTTGTGTTGTGGTTTAGCTATTTGTGTGTCCATCTACACTTTTAACATCTCTATGAAACTATTTTTCCAATCGTTGTGCATCTTTCAACTGGTACACAGATCCCTCTTGCTCCACCTGTTCTTGCACATTATAGATTTCACCAAATCGAAGACAAGATTGATCTTAGTGCCTTGTTTAAGTTGGTCCAAATTTAGACATGGGAGAGATTAAGGAACTGCAGCCAAAGATTGGCTAATTATGATGACGTGAAACAAGCTTTTGTACTAATTAACATCTATTAGAGTCCCAGAAAATAATCTGTTTTTATAGTTATGGAAAGCTCATTAAATTGTGGTTTAATAGAGTAACATTAAGCCAGGCGATCAATTAGTAAATGGGGTTTCTTCTCCCTAACCAAGAGAGACAATATCGGTTAACTTGAAAATTTGTGAAGACTAAGTTACTTGTAGGGGCTGTGCGAACGAAAACCTTCTATTCCACAGATAATGACGCAGGCTCTCTACCTGAGAAGACCTTAGGCTAAGCTCCCTTCTTTAAGGTGCAATGAAGTCCCTAGTCTAGGTCACTCATCTTTTTGTTTACGAGTTGACCCTGTCTAGGTAAGTGATTTGCTCAGTGACGCGTGTCTTATTTATATCAAAGTTCCAACTTCTCCTCCATTTCTCATAACCGATATGTGCGATCTTTGCTAATCTCACACTATCCCTCATTCTTGTTATTTAAAGACGCACAGCTTGCCGTTTCAATGCTCCCTTTTTTGAACGGTGTGTCAGATAGGTTTCAAGGCTGGGCAAAAAATCCGAATCCGAAGAACCGAACCGAATTCGATCCGTTAAATGTAGTACTGAACCCGAACTAAAATTAGTTAAATATTCAAATGGGTTCAAAACTTTGGTAACTAAAGAACCAGAACCGAACTCAACCCAACCGTAGTATTTTGGGTATCCAAAATAAATTTATGTACTTAAATATATCAATTAATTTAATATTTAATATATAAAATAATTCCAAAATATTAAATATATATACAAATAGTCAAAATTAAATATCTAAAATATCTAAACAATATTCAGAAAATCAAAATTACTTGAAATATCTATTGACCCTCTATCCAAATATTCAAGACAAACCAATTTATATGTTGAGTTTAAGTATCTTGACATACATTATTCAAATTTATATGGAATATATTATTATTTTAAATTCTGACATATTTAAATTACATATGAATTTTAATTTTTTAAAAATAATTTAAAATTTAAACAGGTTATCAGAATCCGGACCGAACCCGAAAAGATCCGAACCGAACCTAAATCAAAATTTATAAATATTCGAATGGGTGAAACCTTAAACTCCAATAGTACGAAACCCGAATAGAACCTGTCATGTCCCCGATCCTAGATAGGATAGTCCGGGACAGATTGTGGTACGAGGCGATGTACTGGATGTTGGGGTCAAAAACAATTATTTCGAAATCAACGGCTATGATTATTTCTTATTCACGGATTTCTCGCAAAATATTCACTGAAAGAAAGATCGGAAGTGAACGAACGAGCGAATCCCGCACAAAAGCCACTCGCCGGAGAGCTGAACCGTCGCGTGGTTGTGCTCGCCGGCGAGTTCGGCCGTCACGCGAGTCGGCTAGCCCGGCGAGCTGAACCGTCGTGTGGTTGTGCTCGCCGGCGAGTTCGGCCATCACCCGAGTCGGCTCGCCCGGCGAGCTCGACCTGATCCCGGCCTGTCCGACTTACTTCGACTCCTGTATCTTCCGTATAGCTGTGATATCCGACCTTCGAGACCATATACTTCTCGTTTCGTTTTGATTAAAGTTATTCTCGAAGTTTTATGACCAAAACCGAGAAATCGTATAACCGCAAAAAGGCCTAAGAACGGTCCGCAAGGATCCAAGCTGGTCTAGTGGCCCATCTACGCTCTCGGAAGGGATTCGAGCCCATAAAAGTTATGACGGTTTGTCCTAACTCGCAGAAATACGATAAATCATAAGTTTCCAAACATAAATGCAAAGATTCGAGGATAACTATCAAGATCGACGAAAAATGGAATATTTCCGAAAGAGATAGACTTGGGCCCGAAGGCGAAGGATGGGCCACCGACCTAGAGCGACTATATAAGGAGAGCAGGAGGAGAAGAAAAAGGGATCCGAGAATTTAGACTTAGGGAACTCCTGCTAGCTTAGAGAACTTAGGGCTTAGGTGGTTAGACTAGTACGACAAGGTTTAGGACGTCTTGGCCGCCTCTTGTCCTGTTGTTCTGATAGTTAGCATATCTCTACTCCTCTCGGAGAAATCTTGTATTCATACTATTCAATTAAACGCCTCTGAGCGATTATCTATCTTTTTATCGTTCTAAAGTGATTACGTAGAGAATTCGGACCTTCAAGGAAAAACGGGTTCACTCGGTTTTCCTCCATTATTATTTGTTATAATTGACGGTGTGAATTTCGGTTCCCACACTGGTCAGGTCATATGACCTTGAGACAAGCATACCATGGTCCGAAATGATGGTTAAGGACGTCAGGCAGGTAAGACTTAACCAGGATACGATGGAGACAAGGAAATAAGAGCTGGACGAGTGATCCGGGAGTTGGACAAGGTCCGGGTCAAGCTCAATCAGCTGGGTGCAGCTTGGAGCTAGCTCACCTGAACTTAATCAGCTCACTGGAGCTGAAGGACTAGCTCACCTGAACTTAATCAGCTCACTGGAGCTGAAGGACTAGATCACTGAGCTGGGGAAGCTGTGGGTCATCTAATCTCAGCATGGCGGAGTGTTTTGGTCCGGACCAGTGTGGATGGGTCGGAGCAGTTACCAGACGGTTACTGGACCGTACCGCCGGTCCGTGTGGGACGATGGGTCCTTCTTGGACAACGATCGGACCAGGAACTTTGGAAAGGTTCCAGCAGTCGGTTTTTGATGAAAGGAACCGACAAGGGGGCAGTTACGGACGGTTACCATGCGGAAGGAAGAAAGGGAACAGTTGCGGACGGTTGCTTCTTCCCTTGGAACCGATTCGGCCTTGGGCAGTTACGGACAGTTAAGTCCGACTTCCTCCTATAAATACCTGTTGTTGGGGTCAAAATCGGTCACGACGGAATCGATGTCCAAAAGTCCTTGGAAAAACCGAATCTAGGTTAAAACTTCAAAAGCCGAGAAAACGAACAGCTGAAACGGATCACCCGGCGAGCTCGGCCGTGACACGGGCCAGCTCGCCCGGCGAGCACGGCCGCGTTGCCAGTCGAGTCGCCGGCGAGCTTGGCCATGACACGGGCCAGCTCGCCCGGCGAGCATGGCCGCGTTGCCGGTCGACTCGTCGGCGAGCTCGGCCGTGACACGGGCCAGCTCGCCCGGCGAGCACAGCCGTGTTGCCGGTCGGCTCGCTCGATCGTGCCACGGATCGGCTCGCCCGGCGGCCACGGCCAATTCTCTGTGTACCATTCCGAACCCGGTCCCATCCCATAACCATGCATCTTCGTCCGAAGTTTCCATAACTCAGTCTTCGGGTCTGTGGATACGACACCAATGTTTCGTCTAAAAAACATCGTCGAAAGTATTCGGGAAGTTGGGAAGGTTAACTTAACACCAACTGCCTCGGCTATGCGAAGAAACAGGGTTCCGTTGGAAGAACCATGCCTATACCAACGGCTACTTCACGAGTAAAATCATAAAAACGCTAAAGTCTCGATACGGCCCAAAGAGGGTCCGAATTGCGGACAACGGCCCATCTTTGGTCCTAAAAGACTTGAACCCAAAAACTGGTATGACGGTTTATCGCGTCCGCGGAAAGAGATAAATGTCAAATTTCCGAAGATAATCACAAAGAAGAAGGAAATATGGAAAAGCCCGCTTCACGACAAATCCGGCCCGAGAAGAGGTAAACCGACCTAAGGAGGAGTATATAAGGAGGACCTAGGACGAAGAGCATGAGGGAGAGCATTCTAAGAGCAAACTTAATACTTAGAGCAATTTAGGCATTTTTCCGTTTTTACTATCGAGCTGCGACTCGACTAGGTTAGAACTTAGGTGGCTAGACTAGCGAACATACCGACAGCTCTCGTGGCCTAGGATCTCACCTGTTGTTCACGCTCAAACGCGAATTCTGAAATAAGACCTCTTTGTTCTCTTTTCGCTCTTTTACGATTTATTATTTTCGAATCTTTTATATTGATTGTGTTATGCGTGGCCCAGCAGATAACCGGGACCTTCAGGGAATGCTAGGTTAACTTGGCTTTCCTCCGATTAACTAAACTCGACGGTGTGAATTTCGGTTCCCACACCTATCTCTGAAAGTCGAATTCTTCATCATTTTCCTTGGGGAAACTCAGACAAAATTCTGAGAGAAAGATAAAGAGAGAGAGAGACCGTCGGTTTGGCAGTTACAACCGTGTGTGGTGGTTCTTTATCATTTCCGGTGAGAGTTTGACCGTGGGAAGCAAGGCGTGATGGATACTCGACTGAGAGAGAAGGAGAAGGAGAAGGAGAAGGACTTGGACCCAGGAGAGCGTACGCCTAAGGTCAGTGGTGTGGTTCGCAAACCATCGGACATAGCCGGCGGTTGATCCGTCCGTGCCTATGGTCCGATCTGTTTTGTTGGTTACACCCATTTCCACTTTCTGATTATTCCATCTAATATTCTGGATAATTATAGTGTGGTCTGATGGATCAGACTTGATGGCACTGAACCAAGGCCTTGGCCGGTTCAGGAATGATGTCCATGGCCTTGGTCGGTTCAAGAATGATGTCCATGGCCTTGGCCGGACTTATCATGGTCGAGATCTATATGATCGCGACCGAATTGATAAATTCTGACTTGACCAATCTCTTAGGTTGGATTTATCTTGAATTATCATGGTTTTTATTGAGTTTTATCGAATTGATTTAGAGATGGTCAGTTTGGCCGGTGTGGCTGTTCGTGGTCGAGATCTATAGGATCGAGACCGGTTCTGTGAAATCTGACTTGACCATTCTCTTAGTTCGGATTTATCATGGATTGTCATGAATTTTAATTAGTTTTTGGAGCATTTTCGAAATTGGTCAGACTTGGGCCTGATGAGCCGTTTGTATGCTTAGATGTAGAACCAACCATGCAATGATAGATCTTTGTGTTAAGTTATCTGATCATATGCTTGTGTGTTGTAATTGTGGTTCCAGGTACATACTTGGACCGTGGTAAAGGAAAGGGACTGTGAGGACTCTAGCCGTGGGAAGATATGTGGTGATTGGGTCTTTGTTGATAGATGTGAAGTATTTGTAACCTATTGTGCTTGTTGTAAATTTATGATAGCCTAGTGTGCAACTTAAGTATGATGAACGAATGAATGATGTATGGATCTATTTTATTATCTATAAAATATCGATTTGCCCTTATATGAATCTGATTGTCTAAGTTAGAATGGATGAACCTCAGAACACTGAAAAATACTTAGAAAAATATAGCACTTGAACTCGGAAATAAAAGAATCAAACTGAATGGAATTGTTAAGTAAGCCGCGGTCTGGTTGGGTTGAGGAATCCAGGATCGGGTCTTACAAGTTGGTATCAGAGCATGCTTGATTCTTTGATTAGTTTGGGTTATTGGGATCACCACACATCCGACTGTTGAGACTCGCGGGAAGGTTGTTTGTTTACTAGTATTGACAGCTTGATTGGTTAAACTTAGGATTGATTGAGGTTTTGGTTTTCTGTTATGAACTAACCTTTGTGTGTGTTTTGAATCCTAAGGGTACCAAGAGGAAGTCAAAGAAAGGAAAGGAGGCTGCTGGAGCATCCGGAAATGTTGAGGCTGTTGGAGTCAATCAGACTCAGGTGTTTCCTACTGATGTGTTGCCAACCCAGTTGGGTACGGTTAACATTGGAGCCGGATTGCCGCAGGAACCAATCCTTCCAACTGAGGTTCAGGTGGGGAACGTTGGAGATCAGCATGACCAGGACCAGGAAGAACAAGGGGAAACTTCCCATACTGAAGAACAGGTTGGTCTTAACCCCACTGGTGCTGCGGTTGATGATGAGACCGGTCCGGATGTGGAAGTGGCAGAGCCGTCCATGAAGGATGTGCTGGAGGCTATGAAGCTCATGGGTGCACAAATTGTGACTCTGACCCAGGCGTTCGCACCTTTGGTGAATTCCTCTGTGGGTCAGGTTACTCCTCCGGTTCGTGCGGCTCCACAGGCTACTAGTGGACGTTTGAGATCAGTGGCTGAAGTGGTGGAGATCGATCCACCGGACAGAGTGGCGGACGAGGTTGATTACCTGAGGATTTTGGAACGTGTCTCCAAGCTGGGGACCAAACACTTTGCTGGCAGTGTTGATCCTATTGAGGCAGACGAGTGGAGGAGCAGATTGGTACGTAACTTCCGCTCCACTCGCTGTCCTGATGAGTACAAGAAGGACATAGCTGTTCACTTCTTGGAAGGTGATGCTCACAACTGGTGGTTGGCACTGGACAAGCGTACCAATGGCACCATTGAGCGTTATGCTGACTTTGAGGTTGAGTTCAACCACAAGTACTTTCCTGCTGAGGCGTGGGATCGTTTGGAGTTTAAGTTCTTGGACTTGACGCAAGGCCGCAAGACAGTTCGTGAGTATGAAGAGGAGTTCAACCGGCTCAAGAGGTTTGTGGGAAGGGAGTTGGAGGACGAGGCAGTACAGGTCCGCAGGTTCATCCGGGGCTTGAGAGCCGAAATCAAGACCTACTACTCGGTCTGCACCTTCCGCACTGTGTCTGAGTTGGTTGAGAAGATGGCAATCCTTGAGACTAACCTTGCTGATGAGGCAAAGGTGAAGTCTAGAAGTCATGCGGCTTCTAGTGGATCTGGTGGTGACCGGAAGAGAAAGAGAGACTCGGCTGAAGAGGGTAAAACCTCAAGTGGTAGGCCAGAGTGCTCTAAGTGTGGAAGACGCCATGGAGGCAAAGTGCTGGAGAGCCATGGGGGCTTGTACTCGTTGTGGTAAGATGGATCATGCAGCTCGGGACTGTCCGGGACTGGAGCAAGGCCAGGGACAGGGTTCGGGTGGTGGTGGTACCTTTCACTGCCATGGCTGTGGCAAGGCCGGACATCTCCGTAGGGACTGTCCCAAGTCACAGGGTGGCCAGGAAAAGAGCCGTGGAGAGGCAAGCAAGCCGAGCCAGAACCGGGGCCAGTCATCCACACCAAGGGTGTATGAGCTATCTAAGGACACATATGAGGCTGGACCGTTCAAGGCGATCACTGGTAAAACTCTTGACTTATTCTTTTCAATTCAGTAGAATTGCATGGTATGAAACCTAGGATGGTTAGATACTTTGAATGGACCTTGTGTAGGGACCTTGAGTATTGGTGGTGTGGAAACACATGTACTTTTCTATACTGGTGCTACACATAGTTTTGTGAGCCCAGGAATGATCGGAAAGGGTTTTTTTCCGGGTAGGAACTGAGGATGAACCCTGCATAGTGAATGTAGCTGGTGGCCAACAGATGCATTCATTAGGGCAGATTAAGGGGATTCTGGTTGTGATCAAAGACAGGGTAATGCCTGCGGATCTGATTATTGTCCACCTAAAGAATCATGAAGTGATCTTAGGTATGGACTGGCTTGGAGAGCATAGGACCACCCTTGACTATCGCCGTGGAAGGGTGCAGTTTGAGATGGGTTGTGAATCCCCGGTTAGCTTCTAAGGCCTATGTCCGACCCCTGGAAATATAGTGGTGTCAGCAGTCCGAGCAGAACGGATGCTTGAGAATGGTTGTGAAGCCTATTTGGCTACCATTACCACTAAGGAGGTCGTTGGGGGTGGCGACCCGGACGGGATCCCACTTGTCAGTGAGTTCGAGGATGTGTTTCGGGCGCTACAGGGGATTCCCCCTGATAGGGCTGACCCGTTCATAATAGAACTGGAACCAGGGACCGGCCCAATGTCAAAAAGTCCCTACCGCATGGCTCCTGCCGAGATGGCCGAGCTGAAGAAACAACTTGAGGAGTTGTTGGATAAGGGCTTTATACGTCCTAGTGTATCACCTTGGGGAGCCCCAGTCCTCTTTGTGAAGAAGAAGGATGGAAGCTTCAGGTTGTGTATTGATTATCTGGGGCTGAACCGGGTCACTGTGAAGAACAAGTACCTATTTCCTCGGATTGATGAGTTGTTGGATCAACTCCGTGGAGCTAAGTGGTTCTCCAATATTGACTTGGCCTCTGGATATCATCAGATTCCAATCGAGCCAAGTGATGTGAAGAAGACGGCGTTCCGGACCCGGTACGGCCACTACGAGTTTGTGGTCATGCCATTCGGACTGACCAATGCACCAGCTGCCTTTATGAAGATGATTAATGGTGTATTCCGAGAGTACTTGGATGAGTTTGTGATCATCTTCATTGATGATATACTCGTGTACTCCAAGACAAAGGAGGACCATGAGAAGCATCTCCGGGCAGTGCTGGGACCCTTGGAGCAGAAGCTCTATGCGAAGTTAAGCAAGTGCAGCTTCTGGCAAAGGAGTATTGGATTCCTTGGGCACATTGTGTCTGATCAAGGTGTGCCCGTTGATCAAGAGAAGATCAAGTGTATACAGGAGTGGCCGCAGCCAAAGAGTGCTACGGAAGTAAGAAGCTTCTTGGGGCTGGACCGGCTATTACCGGAAGTTTGTCAAGGGATTCTCGAGCATAGCTCAACCCATGACACAACTGACATGCAAGGACGTGAGGTTTGCATGGTCTGAGGCATGTGCGAAGAGTTTCACAGCCCTGAAGGACATGTTGACCAGCGCACCGGTCCTGGTGTTGCCTGAGGCGGATCAGCCTTACGTGGTATATACTGATGCATCAATCACTGGAATGGGATGCGTCCTGACACAGAACGGGAAGGTGATAGCCTATGCTTCACGGCAGTTGAGAAAGCATGAAGGCAATTACCCAACCCACGATCTGGAGATGGCAGCTGTGGTGTTTGCTTTGAAAATATGGAGATCGTATATGTATGGTGCTAAGGTACAGATACTCACGGACCATAAGAGCCTGAAGTATATTTTCACTCAGCCTGAGTTGAACCTTAGGCAGAGGAGGCGGATGGAGTTTGCTGCAGATTATGATCTGGACATAGCTTATCATCCTGGAAAGGCTAATCTCGTGGCAGATGCCTTGAGCCGCAGGAGAGCGGAGGTATCGGCCGAAAGGGAGGCTGATGAGTTGGAAGGGATGGTACGGTAATTGCATCTCAACACCCTGGTTAGCCATGATGAGCCATTGGGGTTGGAGGCAGTGGACCAGGCCGATCTGCTTACCAGGATTCGTCAAGCACAAGGCTTGGACGAGAACCTCAAGAAGGTTGCTTCCAATGACAAGACGGAGTACCACACGACAAGCAATGGTACCATCTTGGTCAATGGAAGGATTAGTGTTCCTAATGATAAGGAACTGAAGGAAGAGATTATAAGACAAGCTCATAAGTCTAAGTTTTCTGTTCACCCGGGGTTGAACAAGATGTATAGGGATCTGAAGAGGTATTATCATTGGGTGAGGATGAAAACTGATGTGGCTGAGTTGGTGGCTAAGTGGCCAACCTGTCAACTCGTGAAAGCAGAGCATCAGGTTCCCAGTGGTCTGCTTCAGAACCTACCCATACCAGAGTGGAAGTGGGATCACATCACCATGGATTTTGTGACCGGTTTTCCCACTACCCGGAACCGGAAGGATGCTGTATGGGTTGTGGTCGATCGCTTGACCAAGTCTACACACTTTCTGGGCATCCGGAAAGGAGATGTTGTAGACCAGATTGTGCGGATCTACTTGGATGAGATAGTGCGGTTGCATGGTGTTCCAACAAGCATTGTCTCGGATAGAGATCCAAGGTTTACTTCTTACTTCTGGCAGGCTTTCCAAAAGGCCTTGGGTACCAGAGTAAATATGAGTACAACATATCATCCGCAAACGGATGGACAGTCGGAAAGGACGATCAAAACCTTGGAGGATATGCTGAGGGCGTGTGTCTTGGACTGGGGAGAGTCTTGGGAGAAACACTTGCCTTTGGTGGAGTTTGCTTACAGCAACAGCTTCCACACAAGCATTGGCATGTCGCCATATGAGGCATTGTATGGAAGACCTTGCCGGACACCCCTATGCTGGATCCAAGTTGGGGAGCGCAGCATGTTGGGACCTGAGATTGTAGAGGAGACCACTGATAAGATCAGGTTGGTCAAGGAAAAGATGAAAGAGGCGCATGACCGCCAGAAGAGCTACGCGGACAAGCGTAGGAAGCACCTTGAGTTTAAAGTGGATGATTTTGTGTATCTCAAGATGATTACCTTCAAGGGTAGGACCAGGGTTTCTGGAAGAAGGAAACTGGATCCTAGGTACTTGGGACCGTTCAGGATCATTGAGAGAGTGGGAGCCGTGGCATACAAGTTGAATTTGCCATCGGCCATGGATGCATTTCACAATGTGTTTCATGTATCCCAACTCCGGAAGTGCCTAACCGCCCAAGACATTGTGATGCCTGAGATCCCTGCTGATCTTGGTAAGAATTTGACCTTGGAGACTAGGCCAATTCGAATCATTGATCGGTCAGAGAAGACAATGAGAAGGAAAATGGTTCCCATGATTAAAGTGGAATGGGAGTTCAAAGGCAAGAACATTATCACTTGGGAAACGATGGCCAGGATGAAGGCTCAGTACCCGGAGTGGTACAGCCAGTTCCTTCCTGATGAAACATCCAACTTGGATTCGGGGACGAATCCATTGTTAGTGGGGGAGACTTGTCATGTCCCCGATCCTAGATAGGATCGTCCGGGACGGACTGTGGTACGAGGCGATGTACTGGTCAGGTCATATGACCTTGAGACAAGCGTACCATGGTCTGAAATGATGGTTAAGGACGTCAGGCAGGTGAGACTTAACCAGGATACGATGGAGACAAGGAAATAAGAGCTGGACGAGTGATCCGGGGGCTGGACAAGGTCTGGGTCAAGCTCAATTAGCTGGGTGCAGCTTGGAGCTAGCTCACCTGAACTTAATCAGCTCACTGGAGCTGAAGGATTAGCTCACCTGAACTTAATCAGCTCACTGGAGCTGAAGGACTAGCTCACTGAGCTGGGGAAGCTGTGGGTCAGCTCATCTCAGCATGGCGGAGTGTTTTGGTCCGGACCAGTGTGGATGGGTCGGAGCAGTTACCAGACGGTTACTGGACCGTACCGCCGGTCCGTGTGGGACGATGGGTCCGTCATGGACAACGATCGGACAAGGGACTTGGGAAAGGTTCCAGCAGTCGGTTTTTGATGAAAGGAACCAACAAGGGGGCAGTTACGGACGGTTACCATGCGGAAGGAAGAAATGGAACAGTTGCGGACGGTTGCTTCTTCCCTTGGAACCGATTCGGCCTTGGGCAGTTACGGATAGTTAAGTCCGACTTCCTCCTATAAATACCTGTCTCTGAAAGTCGAATTCTTCATCATTTTCCTTGGGGAAACTCTGGCAAAATTCCGAGAGAAAGATAAAGAGAGAGAGACCGTCGGTTTGCCAGTTACAACCGTGTGTGGTGGTTCTTTATCATTTCCGGTGAGAGTTTGACCGTGGGAAGCAAGGCGTGATGGATACTCGACAGAGAGAGAAGGAGAAGGAGAAGGACTTGCCCCCAGGAGAGCGTACGCCTAAGGTCAGTGGTGTGGTTCGCAAACCATCAGACATAGCCGGCGGTTGATCCGTCCGTGCCTATGGTCCGATCCGTTTTGTTGGTTACACCCATTTCCACTTTCTGATTATTCCATCTAATATTCTGGATAATTATAGTGTGGTCTGATGGATCAGACTTGATGGCACTGAACCAAGGCCTTGGCCGGTTCAGGAATGATGTCCATGGCCTTGGCCGGACTGATCATGGTCGAGATCTATATGATCGCGACCGAATTGATAAATTCTGACTTGACCAATCTCTTAGTTGGGATTTATCATGAATTATCATGGTTTTTATTGAGTTTTATCGAATTGATTTAGAGATGGTCAGTTTGGCCGGTTTGGCTGTTCGTGGTCGAGATCTATAGGATCGAGACCGGTTCTGTGAAATCTGACTTGACCATTCTCTTAGTTCGGATTTATCATGGATTGTCATGAATTTTAATTAGTTTTTGGAGCATTTTCGAAATTGGTCAGACTTGGGGCTGATGAGCCGTTTGTATGCTTAGATGTAGAACCAACCATGCAATGATAGATCTTTGTGTTAAGTTATCTGATCATATGCTTGTGTGTTGTAATTGTGGTTCCAGGTACAGATTTGGACCGTGGTAAAGGACAGGGACTGTGAGAACTCCAGCCGTGGGAAGATGTGTGGTGATTGGGTCTTTGTTGATAGATGTGAAGTACTTGTAACCTATTGTGCTTGTTGTGAATTTATGATAGCCTAGTGTGCAACTTAAGTATGATGAACGAATGAATGATGTATGGATCTATTTTAACTTCTATAAAATATCGATTTGCCCTTATATGAATCTGATTGTCTAAGTTAGAATGAATGAACCTCGGAACACTGAAAAATATTTAGAAAAATATAGCACTTGAATTCGGAAATAAAAGAATCAAACTGAATGAAATTGTTAAGTAAGCCGCGGTCTGGTTGGGTTGAGGTATCCAGGATCGGGTCTTACAGAACCCTAACCGACTGGATATCTGAGTGTCCACTATGCGATGGGTTTCTATTTGTGTATTATATTCGTGGCAGAGAGTCAAAACTGAGAGAGAGCTTATGACAATGATTTATTCATTCCATTTTATCATTACAGCTTTGCTATATACACTAGTTATTCTGGTCTCACTGCACCTGGGAGCTTAGGTTTCTCGGGTGCTCATTTCTTTTCCGGAAGCTTCTCCAATCAACTCAGGTATCTCCAACAAGTCCGTACTCAGCTACGTACCTACATTTTCATAGCCACTCACACCGACGTTATTTTTGAAACTGCAGCTTTTTATGAAACCACAAGGCACAAACGGTGTTGTTTTACTGGTCAAAGGTCAAACTTAATTTTATTATTTTAATATTTATTTTAAAAATAAAATAAAAAGGTCAAAGTTCAAAGATCAAAACTGATTTACTTCCCTTCGATACTAGGATTAGATACCATAATTATAAGAGAAAAAAACAAAAATAGCACTAAATCAAGTTTTTGTTTCCAAACTAGCATTCAAGGTCAAAAGTCACAAAAATAACACTTAATGTTTTATCAAAAGTCATAAACTTAGGGTTTAGAGTTAAAATGTGGGGTTTATGATTTAGGATTTAGGGTTTAGAGTTTAGGGTTTAGGGTTTAGAGTTTAGGGTTTAGGGTTTAGAGTTTAGGGTTTATGGTTTAGAGTTTAGGGTTTAAAATTTAGGGTTTGGGGTTTAGAGTTTAGGGTTTAGGGTTTAGGGTTGAGAAATGAGGTTTTGGGTTTAAGATTTCAAATTTTGAAATATAAAAAAATTAAAATTTTCAAAGGATAAACTTATAAAGATGCTATTTTGGTCATTTTAGTTTTTGATTGCTATTTTTGTGATATAAACTAAAAAAAATGTTATTTTGGAGATTTGCCCAAAATTGATTTACTTCCCTTCCATACTAGGATTAGATACCGTAATTATAATTCTATGATATGATTCCTTTCTATTTTATTTAAGAAAGAGAATTACAAATATATAAACTTTAAATGCTGAAAAATCTTCATTCCGTTTAAGAGAAAGATAACATTTGAGTTTCGTTAAGTTGGAATCATACAGGAACAGGTTAAGAGAGAGAGAGGCAGCCATGGTTTCCACCACCAAGATCAAGTCCGTTGATTTCTACAGGTAACCACCCTTTCTTGCATTTACTCTCTTGTGTCTCAATTCTGATGATACTATTGGTTTTTGATTCACGTGCATAAAGTCTCGACCTTTACTCTGTATATTTGGATAATTACTCTGAGAATTGTATACTTATGCTGAGTGTGATTTTGTGTTGTTCTTCAGGAAAATCCCAAGAGATTTGACAGAGGCATCTCTCTCTGGTGCTGGATTGTCCATTGTAGGTGCCCTCGCTATGATCTTCTTGTTTGGAATGGTAACCTCTTTGCCTTGTTTCCATCTTCACAATTTTACTGTTGTGGCTGTGAAGAGTATCATATGCTTCTTGCATTGTCCGTCCGTTGATTCTAGCTAATGGTTTAACTTGCAGGAGCTGAGTACTTATTTGGCAGTTACCACTAATACATCTGTTATAGTTGACAACAGCTCTGATGGGGACTTCTTACGCATTAATTTCAACGTCAGGTAGAATTAAACAACAACCAACATGCATCAGAGTATCCATTGTTTTTCTATAAGGCTGGTCATTTCTTGATAAATTGACCATTTTTTGTAGCTTTCCTTCCCTCTCATGTGAATTTGCATCGGTTGATGTCAGCGACGTGTTAGGAACCGTAAGTTTCTGTTTCCAATTCTCAGTCTTGTCTGATGATTGTTGTATATACTAAAATAACAAAGTTTGTCATTACAGAGAATGGTTCTTAGACTGTATGTCAGATTATGCAACTCATTGGTTATGTTGTATAAGCTATGGTTAATCTTTGTTAGTAAATTGTTCTTTTTTTTCAGAACAGGTTGAATCTAACGAAAACGATTAAGAAAGTCCCTATTGATCCGCATTTAAGAGCCACTGGTGCAGAAGTCCACTCCACCTCTGGCTTAGATCTCATCAACCATGGAGACGAAGATCATGGAAACAATACTTATGCTGCTATTCCATTAACTGGTGCTACTTTTGACAAGTTTTCACATCAGTAAGTTGGCAACTTATTAGTACCTGTCCAAGTGTTCAGAGATGCACAACTGAAATGGAACCTTCGTTGTGCAGTTTTCAAATCTTGGTTGTTAATTTCTATGCGCCATGGTGCTACTGGAGTAATCGCTTGGTAATGTTGGTTTGATTACCTATGTTGGGTCCATAAAAATATGTAAATGCTTAGTATTTTACAACGTTTCTTTTGTTCTCTCTGCTAAACATTTTCAGAAACCATCTTGAGAGAAAGCAGCTGAAATAACAAGACAAAGGTATGTAGTTCTGTTTTTTTTTTTTTCTTTCTGTTTGTTACTAAACGTTGAAGAATCATCAAGTTCATGCTTTTCTGATGATTTCTGTTTGGAATTGCAGATATAATCCTGAAACTGATGGGCGTGTTCTTCTAGGAAGCGTTGATTGCACAGAAGAAACTACTCTATGCAAGAGGTATATATACCAAGTTTGATGTTTTCTCATCTTTTTTTTTTGTTGTAGTTTAATGTATCAAATGAAAATTTTCAGGAACCATATACAAGGCTACCCATCTATCAGGATTTTCCGCAAAGGCAGTGATCTTAAGTGAGAAAATTGATCTTCATGTCATCTACTTAAAACCATTTATTATTCTCTCTTTCTATAACTCCACATCCTCTTTGATGATAATGTTCACTCTCAAATCGTTGTGCAGGGAGGACCATGGCCACCATGAACATGAATCTTACTATGGAGATAGAGACACAGAGAGCATACTCAAGGTAATACTAATCTCAATTAGATTCAACCATTAGGAATGAATATATGATTGCACCAGTTTGTACAAATTTACAATGATTTGTTTCATCCAGATGGTGGAAGATCTGCTCAAACCTATCAAAAAGGAGGACCACAAGTTAGCTTTAGATGGTAAAACTGATAATGTGGCTTCAAGTATTAAAAAGGCACCAGTTAGTGGTGGTTGTAGAATCGTAGGCTATGTGCGTGCCAAGAAGGTAAAAGTGAAGTTATCAATGTTCTAGTTTTTATCTTCTAATGGTGTGCCATTTTGGTAGTGATATTGGTTTTTGATTCAGGTCCCTGGAGAAATCATTATCTCAGCTCATTCAGGAGCTCATTCGTTCGATGCTTCTCAAATGAACATGTCTCATTATGTTTCCCATCTCTCCTTTGGTAAAATGATTTCAGAAAGGTTGTTGACTGATATGAAACGCTTAATGCCTTATCTTGGCCTAAGCCATGACAGGCTTAATAACAAATGGTTCGTAAATGAAGGACAGTTTGCTGCTAATGTTACCGTAAGTCCCACAATTTTTTTTTTTTTTTTTACTTTCCTAGTCGGGGTTTACACTTTTAACGTGTGAAAATACAGATCGAACATTATCTTCAAATAGTCAAAACAGAGGTCGTTTCAAGAAGATTCGGTCAAGAACACTCAGTGATTGAGGAGTATGAGTATACGGCTCATAGCAGCGTGGCTCATGGTTACTATTACCCTGTTGCCAAGTTTCGCTTTGATCTCTCTCCTATGCAGGTTTCTCTTCTCTTTCAGCATTTGATCTCTCACCAGTCACCAATGTCAATTCATGCTCTTCTCTCTTAAAAACCTTCCCTATGTTTTTTGCAGGTCTTAATAAGTGAGAACCCAAAGTCATTCTCACACTTCATCACAAATGTTTGCGCCATCATAGGTGGTGTTTTCACGGTATAGTATTTTTTTTTGTTCATTCTCTCAGTCTTAACTTTGTTTCATTTGCTTATGTACTCCATGGTGACTGTATGATTCTGCTTGTTGGGTTTTAGGTTGCGGGGATACTAGATTCGATATTTCAAAACACATTCAGACTGGTGAAGAAGATCGAGCTTGGAAAAAACATTTGATCAAGAGTGAGTGAGTGGTTTAGATGTTACTTCTTTTCAGTTTCTTGTAAGATCTTAAAACCATTAAAAAATCTCAGTTCTTACATACCTTGTAGACTATGTTTGTTTTGGAATATCAGTTTCAGAGGATAAGGAAACAATGTTGGCTGTACATCTTTATTTCTTCATGATTCTTGATCTTTTTTAATCTTTTCCATTCATATTTGTATATAGGTCTAATGGTATTATGTGTTAAGCTAGATAAGCTTCCAACCTAAAATCAATTGTGGGATATCTATCTTATATATTACCAAAGATCCCTTCCAACTACTGATTTGGGATATTTTGTGTCTAATACGCTCCCTCGAGATGATGGCTCTTTGAGCGTCAATTTCGGAATGCTCGGACAAGGATCGATGGACCAACTTTTGGGTCAGATCGACGTTGATCGGGTTGGACTGCGTGAACCTGGCTCTGATACCATGTTAAACTAGATGGTCTTCCAACCTAAAACTAATTAATGATAAGAGGAGTGACTCATCTATCTTATATATAATGTTAAAGATTCCTTTCAACTACCGATGTGAGACACTTTGTGTCTAATATTATAAATAATGTATATCATTTACACTAGCTGAAAAGAGAGAACAATACACACACGCGTAGACACTTATTTATTATTTTACTAACAAAAATGAACAAAGAAAGAAACAGAAGGCAAAGCATAAGGAGTCTAGTGTAAGTGATAGAGCACTGTATTTTTCAATATGTATAATATTAAATGTATTACACTCTTAGCTCGTTGGATACACGAGTCAATCCCAATCTCATGTTCATACCAAAGACTCAAATCTTCTAAAACAAGCCGAACATCTAACAACTTTTGGGCAAAACTTGTAATTTTTTCAAATCATCATTAAATTCGTGGGCGGCTACGGTGTCGATCGATACTTCGAGTACGGTGTCGATCGATGCTTCTCCTAGAAACAGCCTCCGACTTCAAATCTTTCCTCAAATCTCCAAAATGACCCAAAAGTTCCAATTATCTCCAATAAACACCTAGACCTGAAAAATTCTAAAACAACTCCAAATGCATATAAAAGACTCTAAAAACATACTTATATCATTGTTGAAAATAGATAAAATCCATGACATATCAACTCCTCCAAACTTATCATTTTGCTTGTACTCAAGCAAAATTTAGAATAAATCCGTGGAAATAGTTTGAAGACACAGAGACTCACCAGCTCTTAAGAACACAACTTTTATCTCACATCTTTCGCAGCCACATCTGAGGTATTTCCACGTACTTTGGACTAGCTTAGCAAACTGCATACACACAACTTACCAGATACCATCTGACATATCCCTCTCCTGACCACATTTCTTACATATAAAGGTGTAGGCTTTATCTTGGGAATATCGATCATAGAACACATAGATTCTTACTCAAACAAGTATTTGAATCACATGTAATTTTATATGATCCCTTTCTTCTCTATTTTCTCTCCTCTCTGATTCTCTTTTTCTAATCCTTGATGAACAGTGATTGTGCTACATTGTAGCACACTAATGCTGCTACAGTTCCAAACTTATCATTTTGCTTGTACTCAAGCAAAATTTAGAGTAAATCTGTGGAAATAGTTTGAAAACACAGAGACTCACCAGCTCTTAAGAACACAACCGGGGGGGGAGAGAGAGAGAGAGAGAGAGAGAGAGAGAGAGAGAGAGAGAGAGAGAGAGAGAGAGAGAGAGAGAGAGAGAGAGAGAGAGAGAGAGAGAGAGAGAGAGAGAGAGAGAGAGAGAGAGAGAATGGAATCAAATGCACAAAGCTTTATCTTTCAAACATGTAGGGTGAATCTGATCAAGTGTATAACAATCCCAAAACAAGCAAATTAAATTGATTTGGTTGGAGGTTAACTTTGGTTTCTTCAGACTTCTCAAGACGTGTGGATGTTACAGGCGTGTTGATCTGCTTTGACTTTTCCATTCAGTATAATCTGAAGAAAAACAACTCAGAATGGTGCTAGAATGTGGCTAAGTGGGATTGTTCCAAGAAAATGTTCATAATCTCCAACTGACTCTGTTTGACTCAATAAAAGAAATTAAAATGGAACGTTGAAAATTAAAACAAAACATAATACTAGTAACTACTTCTCCAGATTTAAACAACATTGTCCCCAGTGTTATTCAGCCTAAGTTTGGTTGATGAAAGATAAAACTAGTATGTGGCTGATTAAAGACAGAAAATTTCGTACCTCTCTGTCTCGAGTGTCACCAAGACTTAAACAACACTGTCAAGACTTAAACAACACTGTCCCCAGTGTTATTCACTCTAAGTTTTGTTGATGAGAGATAAAAATAAAATTTCGTATCTCTCTGTCTCGAGTGTCGATCGCCACCACAAGCATGGTGTTGATTGACACTGCTGAGACAGAAAATTTATGCGCCCATTTCAACGTATCAGGAGAGTAGCTCGTCAGTTTTGATTCATCAGCAAGCAAAGTTAGCACTCGAAGGCACAAAGCTTTATCTTTCAGACATGTAGGGTTAATCTGATCCAGTGTATAACAATCCCCAAAAAAGCGAATTAAAGTGATTTGGTTGGAGGTTAACTTTGGTTTCTTCAGACTTCTCAAGAAGTGTGGAAATTACAGGCGTGTTCATCTGCTTTGACTTTTCCATTCAGTATATTCTGAAGAAAAACAACTCAGAATGTGGTTAAGTGGGATTGTTCCAAGAAAATGTTCATAATCTCCAACTGGCTCTGTTTGACTCAGTAAAATAATTTAAAATGGCACATTGAAACTTAAAACAAAATATAACATCAATAACTACTTCCCCATACTTAAACAACATTGTCCCCAGTGTTATTCAGTCTAAGTTTGGTTGATGAAAGACAAAAATAGAATGTGGCTGATTAAAGACAGAAAATTTTGTACCTCTCTGTCTCGAGTGTCGCCCAGACTTAAACAACACTGTCCCCAGTGTTATTCACTCTAAGTTTGGTTGATGAGAGATAAAAATTGAATGTGACTGATTAAAGACATAAAATTTCGTACCTCTTTGTCTCGAGTGTCGATCGCCACCACAAGCGTGTTGTTGATCGACACTGCTTAGACAGAAAATTTATGCACCCATTTTAACGTATCAGGAGAGTAGCTCGTCAGTTTTGATTCATCAGTCAGCAAAGTTAGCACTGTTTGACATCCAAACGCACGTTAGGAACAAGAAAATTAATATCACTTAAACTACCCCAAGGAGTGACTTGTACTCTCTCAAATAAGAGGTCCAGTCGTAGTTCTTAGGGATCGAATCTACAAGGAGCTAAGACACGCAATAGATCCTAACTAGTTTATGATTAAGATAGGTAAACAATTAAATAGTAAATAGCAGAGGTGAACAAGGCAGTTGTTCGATTGATTGATTGGTTGGTTGTAAACAATTATGAGAAATAGCTAGATTTAGGGTTTCAGGTAATTGAGATTATAGTGATATAGATGCTAAGGTTTTCAATCCTAGAACACGGATTCTAATTGCAAAGTATTCCAGCTTCCGCGTGCGATTAAATCCTATTGACTAAGTCTATATCTCACCCATCGCTTGTTGATATAGTTCGAACGTCGATCAATGCTATGTGACTAGCGTCGCTCGATGTTTACCTAAGCAAGCGTTGCCGAGCTGTTTGATAGGTTCGCTAGTTTGACTAAATTAGATGTTGCTTGTTTCTACCAATCCTACCTCAAAGGAATTAATTCAGGTAAGAGACCATGCTTTCTCTTGCGCCTAATTATCCTAAGTTCAGGGTTCTAGTTAGCTATTCTAGAACACAATCATTAATAACAATTCCTATAATATGAAATCTTTGTCACCTTAGCGTATCTATATTTTGGGATAATCCCTCATAACTTTACTTCTAACCCTAATTTTTACAAAGTAACTACTTAGACATAGCAAAACAGAACATAACAAATATTTGAATAAACTGCATAAATAAAATAAGGTAGAAAAATTGGAGTTCCAATACAAAGCTCTAAAGGAGTCTTGAATCTTCTCTCCAAAGTGTTAAAAACCCTAAATATGATTTACTGTGAAAAGTACAAAGTATGAAAGCGTGTGTTGCCCAAAACAATGGTAGAGCACATAAACATTAGGTTAAAATTGGCCAGGGGTATCTTGTAAATGATGTGGAACTTGGGCCATAAGTCAGCTGAGAACCAAGTTGGCCCTTGTGCGCTTCGCTGTCGATCAACAACAAGAGTTATCCGTCAATCGACGTTTGACTCTGAATGTCGACTCGTGACTGGTTCTATGGGCAGCAACGAGTTTCTTCTAGCTTTATCTCCAAAATGCTCCAAAATCACCATATATCTCCAAAACACTCATGAACCTGTAAATACTCTAAAAAGACTCCAAAACATAATAAATAACTCCTAAAATACTTATATATCATGGCTAAAAATATGTAAAATCCATGGTATATCTACTTTTCCAGACTTACTCGTTTGCTCTCCTCAAGCAAAACAAGAGCAGTCCTAATGAAAGAGCTTTTGAACACAGCAGGGACTCACATAATTTAAAATCACTACTCTCACTTCTGCAAATATGAAAGGTGGAAGTGAATCATTACTAACCTTGGATGATTCAATGTACCACGCTCTAACTTAGTCACCATTACCATACATCACACAACTCCACTGATAGCGCCTGACATACCCCTCTACTGACTTCATTAAAGTAAATGTGTAGGCTACATCTTGGGAGTATCGATCAAAGGATACATGGAATCAACTCAAAAAAGTATCTGGACCTACAGGTAACCCTTTCCGGTTTTCCCACTCTCTTCTCTCTTCTCTGAATCCTATTTTTTTATATAGTATATATAGTATTACTGGGAAAAGTTGTAGAAAAATAGTGGGGTCATTGATAATGTATCTACCCCTCGCTTCCAAACAATGTGTGATCATTCTATTATAGAATAATGGCGTCGCAGGAAACATTCCTACCCCTCTAAACCGCAAGAAATCATTTCAATATTTTGTAAATATGAATGCCAAAGAGAGGTGGATGGAGAACCAGGGACACTAAGTCAAATACCTTCCAGACTTGCAAGAGGACTCCGATACAATGTATACCAAGCCCCAAAACAAGCAAGTGGAGTAGACTAAGGTTGGAAGTCAGCTTTGGTTTCTCTAGACATTCTTAGTAAGTGTGGATGTGAGTAACACGTGATACACTGGGGTGTTTCCATCTAATACATCCTGCTGTCAATAAATCTAGATGGTGCTAGAGAGTGGTTAGAGTAGTAGCTAAATTGTAATAAGATCATAATCCTTTTCTTGACTCGAAAAAGCATATTGAAAACATTTTTTTTTATAAGACTCAAACTAAACTAGTATCAGTAAACCTCCCTCCGGACTTAAACAACATTGTCCCCAGTGGTTATTCAGTCGAAGTTTGGTGAGAACATAAATCGAAAATACTTAATGTAACAAGGAAAACAATATACCTGCCCAATGATGCCAGTGTCGATCGACACAAATAAGTGGCATTCGATCGGTGGCGGTGGTGTGCTGTCGATCGATATCGACTGTGTCTCATCGGTTGATGCTTAGAGCAATCGTCTCCTCGGATCTAAATTTTTTTCTGAAACAAAGTAAACACGAAAATAAGTAAAACTAATCAAAGAAAACTTAAATAGTCATTTAGCTTGACTTTTGGAGGTGGTTTGGCTAGTAAGGAGGTAGGTGACTACTTGTTGGGAAACAAGTGTCTACATCTTCAAAGGACATATCGAACCAGGTACCAACAAGGATTTTGATTGCTTCTTCACCTTTGGTTTTGTGATCTTGCTGCCTCTGAATAATCCATTAAGTATAATCCAATTTTTGCTGCAGCTCCTCCATTGTTTTGCTGATCCAAGCAATGTTGTTGTGGAGAGGGTGAAAGAGTATGTCCATTGTTTGTTGCATCTTTTCGTACATCTTATCCTGGTTAGACATTGATTTCTTCATGATTTCCATGACCTCATCTCTAGTGTATTTGTATTCTTCTGGTGAAGGTGTAGGTATGAGATGGATTCCGGGCATCTGAAAACGTCCCTCATACTGTGGTAGACTCAGATACTTCCTCCTGATTTATCAGCCATCTCCAATATTGCGTCTATATCTTCCTTATAAACATTGATGATCCTTCCATCCAGTGCATGTGTGTTGCCATCTTCATCTATGTATACTCTATACTCGTCTGGCTGTACGACACGGATCATCCTTTTTGAATGGGTAGAAGTGTGTGAAGCTAGGTTGGTAGTAATCATTCTCCCAACTGTCGATATATCCTTCTGGAAAATCGACTATCTCATTCGCAAGATAACAGTCGATCGGTGCTTCTAAAGCTCTGTCAATCGTCGCTTCAAATCTACAATCGAACGACGGCTCAGGTTGAGTGTCGATTGATGCTCCATTATCTGATTCACGCTCAGCTCCAGAATCGGAGAACAGACTGCTATGATCATCTCCAATCTCCATGTAGAACGTCTGTGGCTTGATGTTGGGGTCAAAAAAGGTAATCTCGAAATCAACGGCTAGGATCACTACTAACGTAAAGCTTCCCCGGAACTACTTCGAGAAAGTCGAGAATCTATGAAGACCCGACTTCTTTGAATAACTCCTGGGAGAGAAAGCCGAGGTTCGACCTATCCCGACCCGCTCGCCTTGGCTTATCCCGTCCCACTCGCCTTATTGCGAGTGCGGCCTTGCCCGGCCCGCTCGCCATATGGCGAGCCCGGCTTGTCTCGGCCTGCTCGCCATATGGCGAGTGCGGCCTTGTCCTGGCCCGCTCGCCATATGGCTAGTGTGGCCATTGTGGGAATCAAAATTCGCACTGTAGATTTCCGTTTAAATAAGGAAACTAGGAAAACCCTAATTTCCCAAAGGTCCCGGATATCTGCTAATACCACACGTCAAGCAAATCAGAACACGATAATGACAACGAAGAAGTATAAAAATCGTAAAAAGAGAGCAAAGAGAAGTCTTATTCCGAATTTGCGTATGAGCGTTTACAACAAGGTATAAGCCTGGGCTCGAGAGCTGTCGGCAAGATTCCTAGTTCTAGCAACCCTAAGACGGCTAAACCTAATTGAGTCGCAGCTCGAAATAACAAAAATGGAAAGTTGCCTAATTGCTCTAAGTGCTAAGTTTTCTCTGAAAAAGTTCTCTCCCTTTATGCCTCTCGCCTAAGACCCCTTATATACTGGCTCCAAGGTCGGTTTACGCCTTTCCTCTTCTGCCCTTAAGCCGCCATAGCATAAAAATGGAGATATTCCATTTTTTCCGATCTTCGTAATTATCTTCAAAATTTCGTATTTATCCGCGGAAACTCGACATTTATCTTCCCTTGTGGACCAAGCGTAAACCGACATGCGGTTTACGGGCTGTTGGTTAAGAAATTGTAAGTTGGGCCTCGAGTTGTGTCTTAGATCCCTTTGGGCCGTCTTTCGACTCAAAGCGTTTATTACGGCTTCTTTCGATAAAGAATGAACTTTCCGCGGTTTTTACGGTAGAGTCTGATTGATAACTTAGAAATGGCGGGGAACATGAGATGGGTCGCTACGGTATTCGGGAGATAGCATCGAAGGGTAGACGAGAATGCATGGACAGATGTCGTATCGACGTTTCGGAAGAGCTCGGTCGCTACGTAGCGAACGGGCTCGACCGGAAGAGCTCGGTCACTACGTAGCGACCGAACTCCGGCTCGAGCCCGGTCGCTACGTAGCGACCGAGCTCCGGCTCGAGCTCGGTCGCTACGTAGCGACCGAGCGGAATGGGCGTTTGGTCGCTACGTAGCGACGGAGCTTTGGCTCGAACTTGGTCGCTACGTAGCGACCGAGTGGAGCATGCGTTTGGTCGCTGCGTAATGATCCTTCTCGAGCTCTTGTCCGATGATTCGCGTTTCTTCCGCAAAAGTTTTTCGTAAAGAAGAATCTATTTCGAAAACATATTTGTCGAAGAATTTTTCTACGTTTTTCTTCTTCGGGGATTTTGACGGTAACTTCGTCGTAACCGTTTTTGACCCCAACAGTTAGCCCCCCAGCACATTGGGAACGTGGATTTCTAGAGAGGTCGCAATGCGTGGTATGGCGAGTTTGGACGAGATTGCTGTATGGGCGAAGTTCGTGTCCAAAAATCCGCAAGTAAATAGTAATTTCTCATGCCTATAAGAAGGGAGGTAACTTCTTCATAACCTTCACACTTACTCATTCTTATAGAGAGGTTTTTCTTGAAAAGTTCTTTCTCTTTCTCTCTGTCATTTCCTCCTTGATTTTAAAGAAAAACACGAGATGTCGAGTAAGAAGAGGAGTTCGAAGAAAGGGTCTTTGCCCGCGAATGTTTCTGAAGAGCTTCGAGTGCCGAAGATGGAATTCGTTCCTCATTCGGTAGACCCCGCCGAGAACGAGGCATGGTGGGTGGCGTGTTACGGTTTGATCACGCCTCCCATAGAAAAATCGTTCCCGGTCATGAACCATCGCCCGGTGGAGGCAGGTGCACCGAGTAGGAGCACTAGCGGATTTCTCGAGGTCATGCGGTCGTTCTACCATTTTTTGGACGCGGTGGAATTCAGGGTTCCTTGTCAAGGAGAGTGCACTAGTAGTCCCCTGGAGGGGTTCTTTACTTGTTACGAGGCATTTGTAGTGCGTTGCCGTTTATGGTTTCCGATCCCCGAGATCATCGTCCGTGTGTTGGGTCGTTTCGGGGTGGCGATAAGCCAACTGAATCCTCTTGGCATCCAGCACCTCATAGGGATCCTGGTCCTGAGCTACGAGCATGGTCTTTCTCTCACCGTTGATCACTTCGAAGCGCTTCTTCGATTACAGATCATTAGGGAAACGGACACGTACAGGCTGGTTCCTCGGAACTTCATGTCAATGGTAAAGGGGTTCACTTCTAACTTCAACTCGTGGAGGAAGTTTTTCTTCTTCGTTCGTGTAGACGCAGCGTCCGTTGAGGAGAGTTGTATCCCACTATTTCGGAGGTTGCCGAACGATCGTCCCTCTATCAACCCTCTTGCTCCGTTTCCTGAGGACATTATTGCGATGAGGGATCTGCTCAGGAATGGTCCTTTTTTCTGGACTTCTTTTACGCCGAAGAGAGTTCGTAAGGCGTTGAGGTTTGTGCATCCTGGTCCTGCTTTGGGCGGAGAAACAAGGAGTGATTCCGAACCTGAAGACCAAGGTCCCAACGCCGGTCCCGACGCCGCTCCCACTATTGTGACGGGGCCGAATTCTTCGAAGGGGAAAGATATTGATCTCGGCGACCTGGAGTTTTCGGTGGACAATTGCATGCTTCCAGGATGGGATCCGAACCTTGCTTTCGGCGATGGAAGTGGTACGAGCGAGGTCCATATTCCGGACTTTGACGATTTCTTCGCTGGTCTTCCGTCGGGCTTTGACGCTCCTCAGGCCACGAGCGAGTCAGGGAGGCCGAAAGTTGTTTCGGAAAGATTTCGCATCATTAACGGGGTATAAATTTTAAGAATTCTGACGATCGTTATTATTATTTTTTGCTTATAACGTGTCAATCGGTTTACAGGGTTTGAACTTGCTTGGATCAGCCATTGAGGCGAGCCATAGAGAATCCATGATCTATCGCTTTAAAGCGGAGAAGGCGGAAAAGGATCTTGCTCGCATGCGAGACGAGATGTTGGCGCGAGACGCTCAACTCGCTGGTGATCATGCCAGGGCTGTTCGCAGGGCGGAACGGAAGGGCAAGAGGGAAATTGTCGAGGTGATGAAGACTCACGCTTCTCAATTCCAGGTTGAGTACGGGAATTTTAAGGGTGCTTTCAACTCGCTGGGCGACTTCAGTGAGTGTCGCGGCTCCGTCGGGAGCCTTTGGAAGACGCCGGAAGATGACTAAGTTTTCGAGAGGGAGATGAAGTTAATGAAGGGTGGCATGAAGGATCATGCTCACGCTGAGGCGACCATTCCTCCGATCGACGGGAAGATCCAGGGATTCTGGGATCCCATCCCGGTTTCCCCTGATACCATAGAAACTACGGCTGATTTTGCCGGTGACGATGAGGAAGTGAACTTTCCCGCGGATGCATTCGGGGTTTCCTTGTCTGGGAGTTTTAACTTTGACCTGTGAGTGTTTTGACGGGAAGGAGTTTTTCCCTTTATCTAGTATTTAGCGGCCGAGTGTGGCCTTTGTTCATATATGTCTGGCTGAGTGTGGCCTTAAACTCCTACCTCTATGCGGTTTATATAATGGATGTCTGTTTGGGTTACTTTGTTTAGATTGGGTTTGAAGTGAACATGAGTTGTCGTCTCATATTTATCTTCGTTGAGGCGTTCAATCTGTTAGTTCGTTCGAGACGTGAGTTTTCGTAAAAATTATTTACGATTTTTTAGGAACGTTGAGTTATGAACGAAGAGACATGTTTTAGGAATCTCGTATCGTTTAGATATCATGTCTTTGAGATATTTGAGACCAATGCGATGGGTTTAGGGCAAGACCTAGGTTTACTCTCGGTTTTAAGGTTTGTGCGGTGACTAGCCGGCTATCGGTTTTCCTGTTGCGATTTCTACCTGATTCATACCGATTTAAAGTCCGCGATAGGTTCTCGGCTTATACGACTTGTATGGTACGAATCGAGCATCTTTCCAGAGACAATTTTTAAGCCAACTGGAAGTGCTAAACCAAAATTTTGGATTTTTTTTTGTAGCGCGCTTTCGTCCTTATGTTGGACGTTTGAAGATCAAAAGAGTGATCAGGTTGCGTTTGTTTAAGACGGCTGATGTGTTCGTCGGGGCCAATCGACGAACGAAGTGTAAGATTTGTAGTGGTCGCGTTCAGACAATTTGTTCGTATCATCTCGATTTTTAACTTGGCGACGCCTCGCAGTTATTTCGAAGACTATACGTATATTGCTGAAGTGAGATTGTTTTGCGATTTTGTCTTAAAAAGAGCGACGAATATTTCGTAAAATTTTTTGAAATCTTGATAGAATTCGATTACAATAACGCATCTTTTCCTATGTGGGAGTATACGAGTATACGCACCCACTCCCCCCCCCCTTTTTGGAGAGGGGGATAGCTGAACTCGTCTTTCGACGAGCTGCCTACGTACCCCTTTCGAGGATCAAGCCATCTCGTAGTTCTGTTTTATGCCCCGAGCATTTTTACTCGGCGGTTGTCGCCGTTCTGACCGCCTTGATCGAGATGATCGTGGCAGGGTCAGTGTTCTCTTCCGAATGTTGCGGTTGAATTGTAGTGTCGGCTCTGGCCTCTTGTTGAGTTTCGACGCCCGAAGCGTCTGCGTCGGCAGACGATGTGAAATCATCTTTTCTCAAAACGTTGTTGGTCCAAGATTTATCGATCTTCGTGCATTTGCGATTTGCCGTTGCAGAGGTTGTCATTTGTCTTAACTTGTGTTCTGGGAGGAAGCACAGTCGACTGTTTCTGACATCCCCAGATAGATGCGACTCCGTTTGGGGTCGGGAATTTGACGCCCAGGTGGTACGTCGACGGAACGGCTTGCATAGCATTGAGCCACGGGGTTCCCATGGTCACGTTGTAGATGGCAGGATGATCGACTACCGCGAACTCTACGATTTTTGTGACCTCCTTGGCCATGACAGGTAGCTGAATTGATCCGAGGGTCATCGATACTTCGCCAGAAAAGCCTTTGAGCGGTTTCGGAGTTGGAGTTACTTCTCCGAGTTCAATGCTCATCCGATTGAGAGTATCGCGGAAGATTACATTTACCGTGCTCCCCGTGTCAATGAGTACTCTTCCGACTTCCAGATCTCGTATGACGAGGTCTATGACGAGCGGATCGCAGTGAGGCTGATCAATCCCGCTGGCTTCCTCCTTTGTGATGGTGATTGAGCAGTTCTGATCATCTTTGGTAGGAGACCATGTAGGCCAGTTTGCGCTCGACTCCGCCTTCCGCTGGTAAGCCTTGATGGCGGAGACCGTATCGTTGCAGAATTGCGATCCTCCGATGATCATGTTGACTCTACGACGATTGTTATCGTTCCCTTTGTCGTCTGGCCTCCTACCGCGTTTATCCCCGGATTGGTTTCTTTGGGGAGATCTCTCCGCGGGAAGATTTCTGTCCGGCTTCGGGGGGCGATCGGTCTCGAGGATGAGATCTTTCATGCTGGTTACTTCCGAGAGTTCTCCGGCTAGTAGCTTCGCGGCCAGCCTCGCTCCCAAGACCTTGCAGTTAGTCGTGGAGTGTCCTCGGGATTGGTGGAACTCGCAGAAGGTGTTTTCATCATATCCTTGGCTGCGAGTCCACGTATTACCCGTGGTTCGGTCCTGGTCTGAGCCGATCGCGTAATTATGTGCTCCTTGGAGTTCTTCCCCCTCGTGATGGACATACTTGTCGTTACGAGGGTTCTTCTTCCTTGTTTTCGGGTCTACATCTTTCGAGGACTATCTCGCCGACTTATGCTTCTGCGATAAGATTTTCGTTTCTTCCTCGATCATGGTGTAGTCCGTCGCCTTGTGGAGGGCATCTTGGATCGTCCGCGGTTTTTCAAGGGATATCCATTTTCTGAATTTCGACTTGTACCAGAGCGCCTTTCTGAGCGCGTCGATGGCCACCTTGTCGCTTATCCCGCTGACCCTGGACATCACCAACTTGAACCGGCTGATGAACTCGCGGAGGGGTTCCTCTTCCCTCTGGGACAGACTCCAGAGATCGACATCGGAAGTTTCTCTAGCTTCGGCTCGAGCTCGGTCACTACGTAGCGACCAAGCGGAATGGGCGTTTGGTCGCTACATAGCGACTGAGCTTTGGCTCGAACTCGGTCGCTACGTAGCGACCGAGCGGAGCACGCGTTTGGTCGCTGCGTAACGATCCTTCTCGAGCTCTTGTCCGATGATTCGCGTTTCTTCCGCAAAGGTTTTTCGTAAAGAAGAATCTATTTCGAAAAAATATTTGTCGAAGAATTTTTCTACTTTTTTCTTCTTCGGGGATTTGGACGTTAACTTCGTCGTAACCGTTTTTGACCCCAACAGCCATGCCCGGCTCGCTCGCCAAATGGCGAGCACGGCTTGTCCCTGACCGCTCGCCATATGGCGAGTGCGGCCTTGCCCGACCAGCTCGCTATATGGCGAGCGTGGCTTGTCCTGGCCTGCTCGCCATATGGCGAGTTCGGCCTTGCCCGGCCCACTCGCCATATGGCGAGCGTGGTTTATCCCAGCCCGCTCGCCATATGGAGAGCGCGGCTTGTCTTGGCCTGCTCGCCATATGGCGAATGCGGCTTGTCCCGGCCCGCTCGCCATATGGTGAGCGCGGTTCGTCCCAGCCCGCTCGCCGTATGGCGAGCGTGGTCTGTCCCGACCCAATCTTAAACGTCAGTGCCATGCGTCCTCGTGGCTATACTCTCTGAACCCGTGGCCGAAAAAACTTAGAAACCGTAAAACAGCCCAAAGAGGCCTAAAGACGCGGCTAAAAAGCCACTTGCCATTTTAGACGAGTTAGAGCCGAAGACTACTATGACCTTTTATCTTTTACTCGCAGGAAAGGATAAATGTTAAGTTTCGAGGATAAATGTCAAGTTTCCGAAGATAACTACAAAGATGGGAGGAAAATGTGATATGTCCACAAAGGGATAAACTCGGGCCTAGAAGCAAAAAGGAAAGTGGCCACCGACCTTGGATACAAAGATAAGGATAGCTGGAGCAAAGGGCGCAAGGATCCGAGATTTTAGACCTAGAGAACTCTTGTTAGCTTAGAATACTTAGGATTTTGGTGGCTCGACTAGCGAAGTCATACTTATAACGTTTTTTCCGCTTTGTTCTAGGATTCTATTGTTAACAATTCTCTATTCATCTTTTTCTCAGCGAAATTCTGTAATTGTACTCTTATTAATCAATAAAACGCCTCTGAGCGACATTTTATCGATATCATGTTATCCATCTCTTTTTCGATTTCGTGTGATTACGCAGATAGTCCGGACCTCCAAGGAAAGTTAGGTTTACTTGACTTTCCTTCATTAACTAAATCTCGACGGTGTGAATTTCGGTTCCCACACTTAACAACTCTCACTGGATCATAATAGCCATGAAATCTCTCACAAGTACAACTTGTTAGTCTTGCATTTTGCAAACTGCTCCTACAGTAGCCATGAAATCTCTCACAAGTAGTAGAGAATAATTCCAGTTAAGCTTGATATCCAAGATACGTAAGTATACTGGAACTAGGGCATTACCAATCTTCACCTCAAGGTTTCTGATGATTCCTCTGAGTTCCTCTTAGAATAGTCCACAAAAGTGAACAAATCCTTTGAAGGCTCTATCTCCAGACCCAGATGGTCTGCCATCACTTTTGGTAGAATGCTGACTGAAGAACATGTGTCGCATAGCGCGCTAGGGTAGTCACTACAAACTTTCCAGAATCACTCTTCTTCTTCAGTGTAATCCTATGTCTCATCTTCTCTCTGACCTGATAGAAGATCCTCTCATGGTACTACAAATTTTCCAGAATCACTCTTCTTCTTCAGTGTAATCCTATGTCCCATCTTCTCTCTGACCTGATGGAAGATCCTCTCAAAGTCCTGTTCAGCCTCCTTGGTTTCTCTGAAGAACATCAACAATCTGTGGGTAAAGTAAGCCTCATTGAATGGCTTATCCGTGGTTATCCTGAGAAACCTTTTAGTGAAGTTATCCATCTCCTTCTCATTAGCTCCTCTCTTCAGATGCTTGGGAACTTTTTCCTTCCTTCTCCTCAAGGTTCGTCCTTCAGTAGTCTGTTTAACCACCATAGGCTCTGATGCATCTTCAGATTGATGACTGTTATTGTCTTTTGATGTCTCTGAAGGTTTAGATGGGTTTCTGAGTGCATTTAGTCTGGCTACATCGATGCTAGGTAGCCGCACTCGGTAAACGAAAGGCTGGTGTCGATTGAGGGACTCATGTCGATCGTTGCCTAACTTCTGGTGTCGTTCGGTGGCTGATTGTTGTTGCCAATCGATGTCTTCCGTGGTGACAAGGTAGGGTTGGGGTGGATGAGGGTGTCGATCTGCGAACTCCTCGTGAGTCATGATCCTCATTGCCTCACACGATGCAACGGATTCCATAGGAGGTGTTGATCGATGCTGGACAGGATATGTTGGTTGGTGCTCGGATGACTCTGTCGGTCGATGCTCCTCTCTTGGTGTTGATTGGCACCAGTGTGAACTGCCGAAACTCATAGAGCTCTCAACTTCAAAGTCACCCTCTTGAAGCTTCCCATGCTTAATCACTTGCCATAAATCATCATCTATGATGGCACTCACGTGGTGTTTTAGTGCTTCTTCTCCTTCACCCTTGACTGAGGCCTCTTGCCTCTTAACATCTTCTCATCTCTAAACCACTTGAATCTCCAACTTCTTCACATGTGTGCTCAAAGATTCAAACTTTGTATTCATGTTGGTGTAGGCATCATCTATCTTCCCATTGAAACCCACTGTCAGCTGCTGTAGGTCTTGAAGAACCTGATCAACCTTTTCTTCAATCTTTCTCTCCTGGGTCTCTGGCGGTGGTTTCTAGTAAAAAGAGTTTCAATAGGGTTTAATGATGTTGTTTTAATTGTTGCTGTAGGGTTTCTGGAACTTCGAACTCTGGTTGTAGTTGCTCATCTGTCCATTGCCATAAGAGTTTATGTATCCACTCTGATTCGCAGGCCTCTGATGAAGTTCACATCTTCCTCGGCATTTTTGTCACTGTTGACGTCTACAGTGTCTACATCTTCTGCAAAACTAACCTGCTTCTTGAGAAGCTTATGAACACTATCCAGCTTGGGCTTTACGTCGTCCAACTGCTCATTCCCAGGAGTAGTGGCCGAAATATTCCTCTCAAAGTCAGTGTTCTTCGTGCTGTTGGTGGATGCCAAGTTCTTAATGTGTCTCACAGCCTCTTCTGGATTCACAAGGTTGAAGTTTCTATAACGACCCGGTATCTCTAAACCGGGCTTGTAAATTTATTTGAATTAATTACTGAACCAAACCGGGTGCATTTATATAAGTTGTAAGTATCTCCCTCTAGCTAAAACCTAAAACTCAGCCGCCAGCGTTGAAACATGTGAGTATAGAGAAGTTGCCGATACGTCTCACCACCTACGTTATCTCCTTCTTCTTAATGGATTTCTCTTGGTGTAAAAGGAGAACCATCAGCCGTGTATCACCACCATTGTCCACCTCTTCTTATCGCTGGAGCCACCGATCATCACCAACTACCACGGCTCAACGACTTGAGTTATCACAGTCCACCGGAGAGACATGCCGTGATCATTGCCGTTACATCACAACACCACCGTTCGTCAAAGTCGTAATCAGAGGATCACCATCGTCATGATCATCTAACCGGAGGAGGGTCTGAGATCCTTGCCACGCCAGAACCTTTATCAACCCTCGTCATGACATGGTGGAGATCACCAACCGTTACCATCAGATACATGGCTAAGGAGTTGTTTTGCGAGAGGTTTCTAGTACGATCCAGGGGATTATAGGGTGCGCGCCATGTATTTTGGGATAGATCTCATTTCCAGGAATCTGTAGCAGCAAACGGAATCGAGATCGGAGTTGTGCAACAAAAGTTATTGCTGTTGCTTCTTGGGCAAGAATAAGCTTAAGCTGTTGCGCTGCAGAGACAGTTCCGACCAGTCTCAGTGTAAAGGTGAAATGGTCAACCTAATCAAAATATTTCAGTCTGGAATTTTGTAAGTAAATAGTTAACTATTTTATCTATCATCTCCAAGAAGCGGATCGTTATTCCGAGTTATATTCTGAGAGTTATACTTGTTTTCGCGAGGGGATCTGCTGCAGTCTTTGTTTACGGCCAGCCTGGAGCTGAAGCCATTTTTGCTTATCAAATGTTGTCCGATCGGAGTAAACTCGGTGGCTACAGAAAGAGGACATATAGGAATACATTCTGACCGGAGGGATTGAAAAGTTAACGAGAGTTCTGGAGTTGCTCTATTTTAGAGCCGTCAAGGTCCATTATGTGTTTTGTCAGATTATCTTCAGAACCCGTGGCAAAGGTGAGGGTCTATTCCGTAAATCCCGTACTAGTGTAGAATTCTCTCTATCGTAGTTTAGATTTCGAATCATGATCCATCTGTTTGAATTGAGTCTTGATTTTTAGATAGTTCATTTACTGTAAACTGGAACTAGGGGTCTAGAGGATTCAACTGTAAACTGGAACTAGGGGTCTAGAGGATTCAACCGTTGTGTGATGTTAAGAGATGCGATATATATATGTATGTACACATAGCTATGAGTATGGACTATGTGCGCGGGCGGGGGCTCAGAGATGTCGGGGCTAGCGACGCTACTTGATTGTGCGGGCAGGGGTTCCGAGCCGTCTGGACTTGCGATGCTACTTGTGCGGGCGTGTGGTGCAGAGACGTTTGTACCATGGACGCTACTTGAGAGGGCGGGGGTACAGAGACATACTGTACTAGCGACGCTACGTATTATATATCCATATGAGGAGATGCGGGGTGTATGGATTAGCTATATGCTATCATCGCATTGTTTGTGTTGTGTTTGTATGATGCTTTAGGCGTCTTGTTTGTTCATGTTAGAGCTAAACTTCCATAGTGGGAGTTCTATTACTCAAGTCAGTGGTTTGCGTGTTTAGCATCCCATACCTCACGGAGCAACTCCCCTGTTGCTCACCCCTCTTTCTTCCCCTTTTAGATGAGACTGACGAGCAGGAGTGATTGCTATCGGGCTGGTGCTTTGGGAGTTTTATTTTGTTTCTTTTTCAGACTTGCGGTTTTATGTTTTTACCGATATTTTCGGGATTTATTACGTTATTTGGATTTATGGCTATTTAGTGGATTTATGCCTTTGGAGTTGACTTTTGAGAAGTAATATATGGAGATTTCAGACTTTTTATTTATCTAAGTTATTTCGGAAAATACGGGTGTTACAATTTGGTATCAGAGCGGGGTTCCGTCCCGGCTCCGACCCGGGATGGCGATTTGTTGGGACATGATTTCGACTCGGTTTTGCTCAGTTTTAATTCGGTTTAATCGATTTTAAAAGATTTTTGAATTTGGGGATTTGGGAGTTTTAAAAGAAGAAAAATACAGCACCTTTCCGTTCAGTGACTTCTAATCCAATTGTCTTTTTATTGACGATGAGTTTACTCATCGTCATCCGTTCTCTAGCTAACAAGGTTTCAGCCAGATGTTCGAGAGATGGATGATGTCACAGTTTGATAGATTGCTCAGGTGTGTATCAGCTTCGTCTGTCATGTTCGGAGATTGTCCTCATGTGGATATGTGATGTTGTTGCCACCACCCAAACTTCAAGCCATCGCTCCACGAGTTGTTATTGGAGATTATGTGGTATGAGATGTGAGCCATGAGTTGGCATGTGTATGAGTATATTTACTGCCTTGGAGGCATGGTTATTTTGTAAACTCGTGGGGATCACTTTTGGATTGGGGTGCGACAGCTTGTGTTGTGTGATATTGGAGTTACGCTTGGTATATTTTCCAGTTTTTGGCAGTGTTGATCATTTCAGAGATGTGTCAGTTCGTACAGCCTACATAGAAACATTGGGAGCTATTTATATTGATTGCGGTGTACTAGTTATGCTTGGAGGGCCGATTGGTTCAGAGACTCGTTAGAGATGGAGTTGTGTTTTGCGATATCATTCTTGGGATGGACTTGTTATCACGAAATCGAGTACTTTTGGATTGCCTGAGGGCAAGAGTTCACATTTCTGGAGTAGAGCAGATTTTAATTGCATACATGCTACATGCAGAGGAGTTATTGGATATGGGGAGTAAATGGATTTTGGTGATCATTTCGATGGTCTACATGAGTTGCCGGATCTTCTAGTTATTTCAGAGTATGGAGATGTATTTGAGGCCTTTAGAAGGGCTGTCACCAGCCAGAGGAGATGTTCTTACGATTGAGTTGGAGTCAGGGACGACTCCGGTTTTACGAGTTCTATACCGATTAGCGCCAGCAGAGATGGCTGAGCTGAAAGAACATATGGAAGATTCATCTGACAAGAGATTTATCAGGCCGAATAATTCGCCGTGGGGAGCACCAGTGTTGTTTGTAAAGAAAAACAAAATGATGGAGTTTCAGGCTTTGTATCGACTACATAGACTTGAACATGGTAACCATCATATTGATGAGTTGTTGAATAAGCTGCATGGAGGTTCATGGTTCTCGAGGGTTGACTTGGCATCAGGACATCATCAGATTGCTATAGTTGAGGAGTATGTACGGAATGTGGGTTTCCGTATACGTTATGGATATTATGAGTTTTGGTGATATCATTTTGGATCGACGAATGCACCGATAGCATTTGAGAAGCTTATGAATGATGTATTTCCCGAACACTTGGACAAGTGCGCGATTGTACACATCGACGACCCCATTGAGTTATTCTTGGAATAGAGGGAGCATGATGAGCATTTGCGGATTGTGTATTGATGCATGAGGATCAGGTCATTCCATATACATTGCATTAGTTGAGACCTCAGGAGACCTACTACCCTATCCATGATTCGTAGTGGCTGCAGTGGTATTTGCGTTATAGTTTTGGGGATTGTAATTGTACAGGAAGGAAGTTCAGATTCTCTGGATCATTGGAGTCTGAAATCTATCTTCATTCATTAAAACTTGTACTTGGATAGTGCAGTTGGATTGATTGCAGGCTACAATTTGGATATTGCATACCATCTGGTAATGCCAATCAGGTGGCAGATGCCTTGAGTAGACGCATGAACGATGTTTCAGGAACCAAGGAGGTTCAGGAGCTGACTGGGACACTTGCTAGTCTCAGATTGTGTGCAGTTACCGCAGAGGGAGAGACTGCTGGTTTTGAAGCATTGGAGCATGCATATTTATTATGGAGGATACGCAGAGCTCAGGATAGTGATGATGCTTTGGTTAAGCAGATTAAGATCGAGAGTATTGGATATCATAAGTGTTGAGCGGGATAGTTTTGAGCGGGATGTACCTGTACCGAAACCGAGTTGTGTGTTGGACGATAAGCTGTTAAGAAAAGGGATCTTACAGCAAATACATCACTTGTGTTTCTCTACCCATCGGGAACACCAAGGGGTACAAAGATATGAAGTGTTAACTATAATTGGTCTAGTAGGAAGAGAGTTGTAGCTTCATTGCGTCACAGTGCCAGACATATCAGATGGCTATGACAGAGGATCAGTTATCTATCATGTTATTTTTGAGCTTGCTTTTGCCGGAGTTGAAATGAGGCATGGTGATTATGGACATTGTTATTGGATTTTAAATCACCATAAGTGGAAAGGATGCTACATGGGTAGTCATGGATAGACTTACCAAGTCAGCCCATTTCCTAAGTAATTAAGAAGACATGCAGAGGTAATCAGTTGAAGCTGACCTACATTATTGAGTTTGAGAGGTTTCATGGATGTCAACATTCTATCGGATTGGGATTCAAAGTTCACGTCTACATTTTTGGAATCATTCAGAAGGAACTTGGGACAAAGATCCACAGGAATACAACTTATTATCAACGTACAGATGGTTAGTCAAAGAGAACTATTCAGACTTAGAGGACATGCCAGATTTGCGTATTACAGTGGAATGGAAGATTGGAAAGCATTACATCTAGCAGAGTTTGCCTACATCGACAGTTATCATTCGAGTATTGAGATGGCACCATATGAGGCACTTTATGGTAGGCATTGTCGTACACCACTTTATTGGACAAAGTGGGGGAGATACGAGACGTAGAACCATCAATGGTTCAGGAGACAGTAGAGCAAGTTGAGATGCTTAAGGTTCGGCTTAAAGAAGTCCATGACCGTCAAAGGCTTATGCAGATAAGCGCTTTAAGGATTTTGAGTTTTAGGTGGGCGACTTAGTATACCTGAAAATGAAGATATTTCAAGAAAGATTTGAAGTTTCATTTGGATGAATTTGTTTGCATGAAAATAAAGATATTTCTAAGAAGAGTCAAGAGTTGAATGTGGAAGAAGCTTAAGTTGAGATATATGGGACCGTACTCCATTGTGGAGTAGATTGGAGTAGTGGCTTATAGATTGCAGTTATCATCAGAGTTGTCAGACTTTCATGACGTATTTCATGTGCCAGTTTTGAGAAACGTTGTGGGAGAGCCATAGCTCATTTTGCAGCCGCCGAGAGAGAAAAAAAAATTACATGCACCTTGCCGCCCAATGGATATTATAAATTGGAAAGGGAAAGAGGTTCAGAGAATGATGACAATGTTTTCAAAGTTTGTTGATAGAGGTACAAGATTCAGAAGGAGACTTTGGAGACCGAGACTCAAAAGAAAATTGATTATGCAGAGTTTTCTTTTTTTTTTCAGGATGATATTGGACACCCAGCACATGATTTGAATTCGAGGACGAATTCTTTGTTAGTGGGGGAGAATTGTAACGACCCGATATATCTAAACCGGGCTTGTAAATTTATTTGGATTAATTACTGTACCAAACCGGGTGCATTTATATAAGTTGTAAGTATCTCCCTCTAGCTAAAACCTAAAGCTCAGCCGCCAGCGTTGAAACATGTGAGTATAGAGAAGTTGCCGATACGTCTCACCACCTACGTTATCTCCTTCTTCTTCTTAATGGATTTCTCTTGGTGTAAAAGGAGAACCATCAGCCGTGTATCACCACCATTGTCCACCTCTTCTTATCGCTGGAGCCACCGATCATCACCAACTACCACGGCTCAACGACTTGAGTCATCACAGTCCACCAGAGAGACATGCCGTGGTCATTGCCGTTACATCACAACACCACCGTTCGTCAAAGTCGTAATCAGAGGATCACCATCGTCATGATCATCTAACCGGATGAGGCTCTGAGATCCTTGCCGCGCCGGAACCTTTATCAACCCTCGTCATGACATGGTGGAGATCACCAACCGTTACCATCAGATACATGGCTAAGGAGTGGTTTTGCGAGAGGTTTCTAATAACGATCCAGGGGATTATAGGGTGCGCGCCCTGTATTTTGGGATAGATCTCGTTTCCAGGAATCTGTAGTAGCAAACGCAATCGAGATAGGAGTTGTGCAACAAAAGTTATTGCTGTTGCTTCTTGGGCAAGAATAAGCTTAAGCTGTTGCGCTGCAGAGACAGTTCCGACCAATCTCAGCGTAAAGGTGGAATGGTCAACCTAATCAAAATATTTCAGTCTGGAATTTTGTAAGTAAATAGTTAACTCTTTTATCTATCATCTCCAAGAAGCGGATCGTTATTCCGAATTATATTCTGAGTGTTATACTTGTTTTCGCGAGGGGATCTGCTGCAGTCTTTGTTTACGACCAGCCTGGAGCTGAAGCCATTTTTGCTTATCAAATGATGTCCGATCGGAGTAAAATCGGTGGCTACAGAAAGAGGACATATAGGAATACATTCTGACTGGGGGGATTGAAAAGTTAACGAGAGTTCTGGAGTTGCTCTATTTTAGAGCCGTCAAGGTCCATTATGTGTTTTGTCAGATTATCTTCAGAACCCGTGGCAAAGGTGAGGGTCTATTCCGTAAATCCCGTACCAGTGTAGAATTCTCTCTATCGTAGTTTAGATTTCGAATCATGATCCGTCTGTTTGAATTGAGTCTTGATTTTTAGATAGTTCATTCACTGTAAACTGGAACTAGGGGTCTAGAGGATTCAACCGTTGATTGATTGCGTGATGTTAAGAGATGCGATATATATATGTATGTACACATAGCTATGAGTAGGGACTATGTACGCGGGCGGGGGCTCAGAGATGTCGGGGCTAGCGACGCTACTTGATTGTGCGGGCAAGGGTTCAAAGACGTCTAGACTTGCGATGCTACTTGTGCGGGCGTGTGGTGCAGAGACGTTTGTACCATGGACGCTACTTGAGAGGGCGGGGGTGCAGAGACAGACTTTACTAGCGACGCTACGTATTATATATCCATATGAGGAGATGTTAAGTGTATGGATTAGCTATTTGCTATCATCGCATTGTTTGTGTTGTGTTTGTGTGATGCTTTAGGCGTCTTGTTTGTTCATGTTAGAGCTAAACTTCCATAGTGGAAGTTCTATTACTAAAGTCAGTGGTTTGCGTGTTTAGCATCCCATACCTCACGGAGCAACTCCCCTGTTGCTCACCCCTCTTTCTTCCCCTTTCAGATGAGACTGACGAGCAGGAGTGATTGCTATCGGGCTGGTGCTTTGGGAGTTTTATTTCGTTTCTTTTTCCGACTTGCGGTTTTATGTTTTTACCGATATTTTCGGGATTTATTACGTTATTTGGATTTATGGCTATTTATTGGATTTATGGCTTTGGAGTTGACTTTTGAAAAATAATAAATGGAGATTTCAGACTTTTTATTTATCTAAGTTATTTCGGAAAATACGGGTGTTACAGTTTCCTTCAATAGAAGTGTCCAGAGCCATCTGATATGCCAACACGATGCCTCAGAAGAAAGTGTTGAGCAGTTGCATTTCATTGAATCCATGGTGTGGATAATCTCTCTGATAGGACTTGAATCTCATCCAAGAGCTTTTGAATGATTCCATAGGCCCCTGTGTGAATAGACAAAATCTTGCTTCTCAACACTTCAGTGCGTCCCTCATCAAAGAAATTACGCAGGAATGCGTTCTTGCTTCAATCCAGGATGTAAGAGATCTTGGTGGTAACTGCTTGAGCCAGTTCGAAGCGTCTCTAGCTAGTGAGTACTTGAAGAGCTTGCAAAAGAGGTAATCCTCAGGGACTCCAATGGCTTTAATGATAGAAACCAAATCCTTGAACTGCTCTAGATGGTCCATAGGGTGCTCATGTGGGAAACCACATTAGGGTGTCTGTCCCACAAGTGTAAAGTACTGAGGCTTCAACTCGAAATCGTTCCTCTGAATCGCTGGATGACGGATAACAGATCTGTTGGCGTAGTTTTGATTTGAACGGTTGCAGTCAGCCAACGTTCAGGGTCGGGCAGCCTGCACATTATCATCATCTACAGCCTGAGCATCGGCTGCATTGGCATCAACATCAAGATCAGGGATTACAACCCTCTGATCATCTAACCTCTGACCTGCTGCATTACACAGATGACCCTCCTGGTGATATACCATGGATGTTACCCGTTTTTAGCCATGGTATATAGGTGTTTTTAAATACCTTATAGTTTTTTGGAATCTTTTTAGTATGTTTTCAGGTTTTGGAGTGATTTGGAAGAAAGTGGTGATTTTGGTGCATTTTGGAGGGAAAATGACAATGGTCCGAAGTTGACCATCGACCATGACTATCGATCGATGGGCGAAGGCAACAATAGATCGACACAGACCATGTGGTGTCGATCGACGGCGAAGCGCGCATGAGCCAGATTGGGTTCCAACCGACTTAAAGCCCAACTCCCACAAGAATTACCATATTACTCATGACGAGTTTTAACCTAATATTTATGTGTTGTGCCATTGTTCTAGGCAACAAACGCTTTCATACTTTCTACTTTTCATACATCAAAATACTTAGAGTCTTAGGTTTGGAGAGAAGATCCAAGAACTCCTTCAAAGCTTTGTGATTGGAACTCCAGTTTCTTTACTCTGTTCTATTTATGCAATTTACTTATTCTATTGTTATGAATGGCTTAGCCATGCCTGAGTAGTTCATCTTGTTAGATTTAGGGTTCAGATATTCATGACGGATTAACCCAAAATATAGAATTGCTAAGTGTCAGGATATTAATCAATTAAACTGTTCTTAATGCATGTGTTCTAGAATAGCTAACTAGGACTTTTCCTATAGTCATTAGGGCACATTCGGAAGTTTGGTTCTTTGTCTGAAATATTTTAGGTTGTGCTAGGATTTCTAGAAACAAGCGGAAGCTGATTTAGTTAACCTAGTGAACACGTTCAACCCGTTCGTAACGCTCCATGGAAGGAACGTCGATCGACAACTCATTAGTTGTATCGATCGACGGGCTGAAAGGTGTATCGATCGACACCCCGTTATTGGAATCGATCGACACTTTCTCAGGACCGGCAAGCGACATCTGAGGTCCTAGATCCGGCAATAGATAGTCTAAATATACGGAAGTTGATCAACCATTCTTATCTGTTTGAGTTCTAGAATATCCATATATCCTTACTAGTCTATATCTCTATAATCATGATTGTCTGAATAGAAACCCTAAGTCTAACGTTTCCCATATCGGTCTTAAAACCCAATCAATAAATCGAACAATTACTTGTTCAACCCTGCTATATCGTTCTCCTTGTTACATTCAGTATTTATGATTTTTATTCTCACCAAACTCCGACTAGATATTCACTAGGGACACTGTAATTTAAGTCTAGGGGGGAGGTTTACTAATATTATTTACCTATGAGTTTTTAAAATGTTTTTATAAAGTTTTATTGAGTCAATAAAGGGACAATGAACTTCTACAATTTTCCTTACTCATCTAACCACTCTTTAGCATTATTCGTAGATTTATTGACTGCAAAATGTACTATAGATGATAAAGTGGATCAGCCTGCTAGTTATTCACACTTGCTGAGAATGTTTGGAAGAACCAATGCTGACCTCCATCCTAATTGAGCTTAACTTGCTTGTCTTGGGGCTTGGTATACATTGGATCAGGATCCTCCTGCAAGTTTGGAAGGTAAAAAGTCTATGTGTTTCTAGTTCCCCTCTCTCTCCCCTTCAGTTGTAAAAAGGATTAGAACATGATTTGGTGGCTACAAACATTAAAGCTTGATTCATAAAAATTCTAGAAAGAGATAAATGTCAAAAAGAAGTGAACATGATCTGGTGGCTAAAACCATTAGAGTTTGATTGATGAAAGTCTGTCCAAATATCTCAGTCAATTAAAAAAATAAAATGATACCCTTTAAAAAAGGGAGACATTGACTGAGAAGAAGTGAGAAGAGAGGGAGGAAAGGAATTGGATGAGACTACATGTGTGTTTAGATACTTGCTTGAGTTGATTCCATGTGTTCAGTGATCGATACTCACAAGGTAAAGCCTACACCTTTTTATTTATATGCACTAAATTAGGTCAGTAGAGGGGTGTCTTACAGACATGATTAGTTAAAGTTGTTGGATGAATGGAATTGGTTGCAAAGCTAGGATATTGCATAGAAAGTACTTCTAAGTTAAAGATTTATTTGATGTGGTTGCAATACTGTTGAGGTGATGATAGTAAGTTCTTAAATTATGTGAGTCCCTGCTGTTTCGAAAACACCTTTCAGAGAGACTGCTCATTGTTTTTGCTTGAGGACAAGCAAAAGAATAAGTCTGCGGGTGTTGATATACCATGGCTTTTAGACATTTTTATCATGGTATATAGGTGTTTTTAAATACCTTATTGTTGTTTTGGAGCCTTTTAATTATGTTTTCAGGTTTTCGAATGATTTTGAGGAAAGTGGTGATTTTGGTGCAGAGAAAATAACAAAGGCCCGAAGTTGACCATCGACCACAACTATCGACCGATGGGCGAAGGCAACAATCGATCGACACACACCCTGTGGTGATGATCGACGGCGAAGCGCGCATAAGCCAGATTGGGTTCCAGCCGACTTAAAGCCCAAGTCCCACAAGAATTACCATATTACCCCTGACGAGTTTTAACTTAATATTTATATGATCTTCCATTGTTCTAGGCAACACACACATTCATACTTTGTACTTTTCATACAGCAAAATACTTAGAGTCTTAGGTTTGGAGAGAAGATCCAAGAACTCCTTTAGAGCTTTGTGATTGGAACTCCAGTTTCTTTACTCTATTCTATTTATGCAATTTACTTATTCTATTGTTATGAATTGCTTAGCCATGTCTGAGTGGTTCATCTTGTTAGCTTTAGGGTTCAAATATTCATGAGGGATTAGCTCAAAATATAGAATTCCTAAGTGTCAAGATATTAATCAACTAAACTGTTCTTAATGCATGTGTTCTAGAATAACTAACTAGGACTTTGCCTATAGACATTAGGGCGCATTCGGAAGTTTGGTTCTTTGTCTGAAATAGTTTATTTTTTGTTAGGATTGCTAGAAACAAGCGGAAGCTTATTTAGTTAACCTAGTGAACACGTTCAAACCCGTTCGTAACGCTCCCTGGAAGGAAAGTCGACCGACAACATATTAGTTGTATCGATCGACGGGCTGAAGGTGTATCGATCGACACCCCGTTGGTGGAATCGATCGACAGTTTCTCAAGACCAACAAGCAACAGCTGGAGTCCTAGATCCGGCAATAGATAGTTTAAATATACGGATGTTGATCGACTATTTTTTCTGTTTGAATTCTAGAATATCCATATATCCTTAGTAGTCTATATCTCTATAATCCTGATTGTCTGAATAGAAACCCTAAGTCTAACGTTTCCCATATCTCTCTTAACAAAAAGTTGGCTAGAACAATAAAACATCGATCAGTGTCGATCCCGACAAACTGCGTTGATGCCGATAGACAGAGTATCCGAGGAGTCGATCGGCAGAAAAATTATGATATCTGTCGACACTCGCTCGCGGAACCTGCAAAAACCCAATCGATCGCAAATCAAAATAGAAAGGTGTAAGAATCAATAATATCAGTCCATAATCCGTATTCTATCATTTCAGCAACCTCCAACATTTTAAATCGAGCCTAAATCCCAGTTCTAGTTCAAGTCTCCTATCAACCCTAAAACCTCTCAAAATTAGAAGATTTGGAGAACATACCTTGTAGATCGATTGAATGAGTGAACTAAACTGATAGAGAACTGAAAATCTAGTGGATTAGGCTTAAGATTCAGTGAAATCGGTTAAGAAACAAGAGAGAAATCAAGGGGCGAATGTTCGGGTTTTCTGGGAATCCAAGTTATGCCGAGTTAATAAATGCCTGTGACTCGACACGTGGTGTCGATCGATGAGACAACATAGATGACGACCGAAACCTCTCGAATATATTAAAAGTATTTTAATTTCATTTTATGCCTTTTTTAAACGAAATTAAATCTTATAATGCAAAAATTTATAATAACTTCTAAATTAATCCTATAATCTAAAACAATTAGTGGGTTGCCTCCCACCGAGAGCTTGTTTTATGTCGTAAGATTAACTATCAAACCAAATTAATATGTATTTGGGAGTCTCAGATGCATAACTCAGTGCCCGGTATTTCTGCTCTGTCCCAATAATGTTTTACTCTCGGTCCGTTTCCCAGGAACTCATATCCCTCAGAGCTAATTAGGGTAGTGGATCCATAGGTTTGACTTCCTTTACTGTGAAAGGACCTGACCAAGAACGTATTTTTTCCAAGGAATAGGTCAAACGAGAGTTGCATAGGAGCACTTGGTCATTTGGTTTGAAATGTTTGGAGAGAAATTTGTTATCGTGATAGGCTTTCGTCCTTTCCTTATTCAGCTTTGAATTCTCATAAGCGTGATGCCTAATTTCGTCTAATTAGTTCAACTGCACCAGTTTCCTTACGGCCCGTGCTGCCTTGTGTTCTAATTCTTTACGGCCCGTGCTGCCTTGTGTTCTAATTCTACCGGTAGATGGCATGCTTTCTCGTAAAGTAGCTAGGTGGAATGGTGCAGTTACGAGTGGCATTTTAATGCGGTTCTATAAGTCCAAAGCGCATTATCTAGCTTTGTAGACCAATCTTTTCCAATTTTTCCTACCGTCTTTTCTAAGATTTTTTTTTATTTCACGGCTGGAAACTTTTACTTTCCGCTAGTTTGCGGGTGGTTGGGTGTAACTACTGGGTGATGTATTCCATGCTTTTAAGCAGTTTTTCAAACACTTTATTGATGAAGTGGGTTCTTGAGTAGCTTATAACAACTCGAGGAACTCCAAATCTTGGGAATGATATTTTTGAAAATTTTAACGACCACAACAACATCATTTCTCAGGGATGCTATTGCTTCTACCCATTTAGATGCATAGTGGATATCAACTAGGATATATTTGTTCCCAAAATAAGAGGAAAAAGGGCCCATAAAGTCGATGCCCTAGCAATCGAACACTTCCACTTCAAATATAAAATTTTGCTGCATTTCGTGTCTTTTGCTGATTTTTTCTCTTCGTTGGTAGCGATCACATTGTGTTATATAAGCTTGTGCATCACGAAACATGGTTGGCCAGCAGAAACCCGCTTGAAGGATTTTAGACACTGTCTTAAAACTCGTGAAATGTCCAGTATAATCAGATCCATGGCAGTGGAATGAGATATCTGGAACTTTAACTTCAGCAACACATCATCTTTATAATGCATCTGAACAATGTTTGTAGTGGTATGGTTCGTCCCAATGATGTCTCCTGATTTCTCTCAGAAATTTCTTTTTGGTGTATCCTCAAATTTTTATGGCTCTACGTCAGAAGCGAGATAGCTTACAATATCAGCATACCAAGCCTATTTGAGCTGGTCTTGTCTTACGCACAAAACCCCCGACTTGAACTTCTTCCTTCGGTAGAATCTGACTCGGATAGCCCATGGTTGTAAGCAATGTTGACGTTTATGTCAACTATTAATTCTTCGTGATGTGTACGAGTGTGCTGGTCGTCTATGGTGTCGATCGATGCTTCCTACGAAGTATTGGTCGACATTTCCTCAGACCTCATACAGATATTGCCAATAAACGTTGATTCTGTTCAATAAACGTTTTCCGTGGGTAGGAAGTCATCGATTGGAACATTGTCATCAACTAGAATTCATGATAGATGATCGGCAACTCCATTTTCTACTCCTTTCTATCCTTGATTTCTATATCAAACTCGTGCAGGACCAGGATCCATCTCAAAAGTCTTGATTTTGCGTCTTTCTTTTGCATTAAGTATTTCAAATCAGCGTGATCGGTGTGGACAACTACTTTCGAACTGACTAGGTAGGGGCGAAACTATTCGAATCTGAAAAATACGGCTAGCAGTTCTTTTTCTGTTGTTGCAAAATTTCTTTGTCCATCATCTAGAGTTCTACTGGCATAGTAGATGACATGTAACTTCTTATCCTTTTTCTGGCCAAGAACTGCGCCTACAGCGAAGTCGCTTGCATCACACATTATTTCAAAGGGTAGGCTCCAATCTGAAGCTTGCACGATTGGGGCAGTCACTAAGGCTGACTTGATCTCTTCAAAAGCTTTTAAACATTTTGGTGTGACGTCGAATTTAACTTCTTTGCACAGGAGAGCTGTGAGGGTCTGGTGATATATGGTGTTTTTAATACCATTATATGTGTGCTTTGAGCTAATTCTCAGTCCTAATTCGTGTTTAATTGATATCATTCCAGGTTTGGAGCAGGTGAAAGAGCAAAGAAAAGAGATTCAGGAAGTCAGAGGTCGTTTTGAAGGATACGATGCGGAACATCCATCTAGAACAACCCGAAGATTGTTCCCAAAGAGAACAAGCGTCTGCCTGTTCCCGATCATTAAGGAAACTTCCTATTCCGGAAGTTTGCCCTAGATTCCACTCTCTCTTATCTCTTTACCACCAGCGCCTCCATATAAAAAGGCCTATGCTATCATTTCTTTTTCTTACGCTAGTTTTTACAAGAGACCTAGAACTATTTTCTTTGGATTAAGCAACTTGTAAGGGAGAAGGCTTCATCCTCACGAGAAGATCATCCTGAACCCTAGTCTTTCTACTTTATTTTATATGCAGTATTATTCAGAAACCATGTATGCGTCATCCTGCTTTATGATTGAGTAGTAGGCTAAGCTTGCTTAGGGTTGTAGGGTGTTAGCCGCATGAACTGAACACAAATAAGTGATCTTAACTGTTCTTCATTCATATTGTTCTTACTGCTTACATTGAATTGATCACTTAATGTTTGATTTCTGATTTAATCACCTAGCTAACCGCTTAGGAGATAAATTGACATATATTGAATGAGCTTTGTATCCCTAATCAGCGAGAGTAGATATTAGGGTATTAAGTGAACTAATCAGATCTTGTCTCTAAGGCCTGTTATCGCGTCTTGTTCCGAGTGAGAACTTAGGATTCAAGACCGATCTGCAAAGGGAGCAAGACAACGATAGTGAATTGTTCTAGCCGAGTGATCTGAGTTCTAGACTGCACCTCATTGCACTTGAATAGTTGTTCAGTTTTGCATTGACACCCGATTAATAACCCTAAGCCGGCTTTATTTAAATCTAATTTGAACCATCTAGGTATTCTAGTTACTTGCGTCACAATTAATTCTCAAAACCCCACTTGTTTCTCAACTTATTATTGAACTCATAAGAGTAAAGAGTAAACTGGTCCTCTGGATTGAATCTCAAATATTACAATTACCACTGTTAACTTGACAGTTGAAAGGATTCATTTTTAGTGTATCAAGTTTTGGCGCCGTTGCGACGGGGACTAAGCTTTTACCTTTATTTTTCGGTTTAATATTTAGTCTGAGATATCTAACTTGCTCTACTTCTTTGTTGGAACAGATGATCCAAGTGCATGACCAGTAGACATACTCGGAGCAACGCACAAGGACCACTACATCAACTGACCAACGACGAACTCACAAGATTAGAAAGACAGAACCGCCAACAGCCAAGAACAACCGACACCAACATGGGTGATCACGGCAATATGGATGACCTCACTGCTGCATTGGCACTCATTCAACAACAAATGCAGAATCAGCAACAGCAGATGCAGCAGATGCAGCAAACCATCCAAAATCAGCAACAAGCTGCTCGGGAACAAGTAGCCGAGAACGCCGCGCGAGAGGAGCGTGGTGCTCTTATTTGGGAGCGAAACCTTCCGCGGAACTTCGCTACAAACCGCTCTCCCATTAACCCTCCACCCTGTACTCGACAAGATTATGAGATCAAACCTGCACTGATAGGTCTAGTACAGAAGAGCACGTTCAGCGGCCTCACTTCAGACATACCAATGGACCACATAGAGGCCTTTGAGAGGATTTGCAATTTTTCTCGCTCTAATGGAGTGCCACCGGATTATGTCAAATGCACGCTGTTCCCATTCTCTCTCGAAGGGAAAGCTTCTCGTTGGCTGCAATCTCTCCCAACCGGTTCTCTAACCTCATGGGACCAGGTTCAATCATCATTCCTGAGCCACTTCTACACCAAGTCCAAAACTGCGGCTCTGAGGCATAGAATCTCCAACTTCAAGCAGAAATCTGATGAACCTTTTCATGAAGCTTGGGAAAGGTACAAAGAGTACCAGAGAGAGTGCCCACACCATGGGTTTGATGACGATTACATATTGGAGGTGTTCTACGATGGAATGAGCTATGAGTTCCGGAACACCCTTGATTCCTCTAGTAACGGAGACTTCATGACTCAAACCACACCTGGTGCGTTCGCGCTGATTGAGAACATGGCTTCGAGTTCACTCAATAAGAACAAGGAGCATGATCGCTCCAAAAGTGTGAACAGTATAGATGACCTAGCGGCAAAGGTGGACCAACTGCTTAAGGGAAACCAGAGCCAGGTTTTCATAATGGAAGAAGCAACTCCTGAGAAGAGTGCAGGCGACAAGGCGTTTGAAGCTGAACAAGCAGGAGACGATCAGCAGGAAGTGAGCTACGTAAATGGGCAAGGGTGGCAGCTGAAGAATTACCACCCAAACCCTAATGTAAGGAACAATCCATAGCTTTTCTGGCCTAAGCAGGACAAACCAGTTGATCCGGCGCAGAGCAACCAAGGTCAGTATGCGAGGTATCAGAAGAACTATCAACCCCGAACCTATGTTCTAAGCCAATCACAGAACAATCAACCTCAGATGCAGAACCACCAAAACAACCAGGTCGCTACTTCCACCCCTGTCGCTGTTCCGCAAGATGAAACTAAAACCATGTTGCAGCAACTCCTCCAAGGACAACAGCTCCAAGGGAAAGCTCTGAACCAGGTCACTACCGAGATCAATACCAGAATGAACCACATGTTCGGAGATTTGAGCACCAAGTACGATAATGTCGCAAGCCATATGAGACAGATGGACATTCAGATAGCTCAAACTGCTGAGAGTGTCAAGAGGCAGCAAGGTACTCTACCTGGTAAAACAGACAAAAACCCCAAGGTGTGCAATGCGGTTCAGCTAAGGAGCGGTAAGCAACTTTCCGAGCCAGAAAGGAGGAGGTTCACCGCGGCTGAGAAAGGGAAGCAGAAAGAGTCGGAACAACTGCCAGCCGATCAGGCAGATGAGAGGAATACATAACCATCACTTGAAACAAGTTCGCCAGGGCCAGAACAACCAGCTGAAGCGGTGCGCCCGATCCCAGAGGCTGTTCCTCCTCGCGAATACATTCCTAAGGTCCCTTACCCTGTTCCAGCAAGGGCCACTCGTAAGGACAAAGAGGAAATGAAGTGCAGGAAGATGCTGGAGGACCTAACCGTCCGACTCCCCTTGATGGATGCAATCCAGATGATGCCCTCCATGCGCAGCTTTATGAAGGGATTGATCTCAGATAAAATATCAGAGGAGAGCGAGTTCATGACGGTTTCCAAGGAGTGCAGCGCAGTGCTTCAGAACAGGCAGATAAAGAAGCGAGGAGACCCCGGCAAATTTGTCCTCTCTATCCAGATTGGGAAGACAGTTTTTGCATGCTCCTTGGTTGACCTTGGGTCCAGCGTGAATCTCATGCCTTACTCTGTGGCTCGACGTCTAGGATACACGCATTTCAAACCAACTAAGATGTCATTGGTATTCGCAGATAGATCAGTCAAATCCCCGGTTGGTATTCTAGAGGATCTCCAAGTAAAGGTCGAGAACACCTCTGTTCCAGCAGACTTCGTTGTTCTAGAACTGGAAGAAGAGTCTAAAGATCCTCTCATCTTGGGAAGACCATTCTTATGTACTGTTGGAGCCATCATTGATGTGCGACAGGGGAAGATTGATTTGAATCTTTGAGACATAGTTATGCAGTTCGAGATGGATGAGTTGCTAAAGAAGCCGATGTTGGATGGGCAGACCTTTTAGGTTGATGAAGGGATTGATCCGCTCCAACCTCGAGAAGGAATGATCGAGGAGATTCTTACCGAAGACCCACTGGAGCTTGCACTAGTGCGAGCCGAGGCCGAGCAGAGTGTCGTGAATATTGATGCAGATGGGTATGCCAAGATGCTTGACTCCGCAAGGAGTATGGGAAGAATGGTAGCAAGTTTAAGTCTGGGGGAGGAGAGCAACAGGGTCGAAACCACTCCATCTAGAGCGGCCCCTACACCGAACTCGCCTGTTCTGTCGAACCAACTAGAGGATCCCTGGAGCAAGCTTAAAGCTCCCAAGGTTGAGCTAAAACCTCTTTCAAAGGGGCTCAGGTATGCTTTCTTAGGTCCAAATTTGACATATCCTGTCATTGTCAATGCTGAGCTAAATAATGTGGAAACTGCATTGCTTTTGTGTGAGCTTAGGAAATATCGTAAGGCATTAGGATATTCGCTAGCTGACATACCTGGCATTTCACTTCATTTATGCATGCGTAGAATACACCTAGAAGATGAATCAATGACTTCTGTCCAACATCAGAGGAGGTTAAACCCGAATCTAAAAGATGTCGTTAAGAAAGAGATTATGAAACTTCTTGAAGCAGGTGTAATATATGCCATATCTGATAGTAAATGGGTCAGTCTTGTTCATGTAGTACCTAAGAAAGGTGGGATCACTGTTATCATAAATGAAAAGAATGAATTGATCCCTACTAGGACAGTGACAGGACATCGCATGTGCATTGATTTCAGGAAATTAAATGCAGCAACTAGAAAGGATCACTTCCCACTCCCTTTTATTGATCAAATGCTTGAGAGATTGGCTAACCACCTATATTACTGCTTTTTAGATGGTTATTAAGGTTTATTTCAGATCCCTGTCCATCCAGATGATCAGGAGAAGGCGATGTTCACCTGCCCCTACGGAACGTACGCTTACAGGAGAATGCCATTCGGCCTGTGCAATGCGCCAGCAACATTTCAGCGTTGCATGATGTCAATCTTTACTGACCTGATCGAAGACATTATGGAAGTTTTCATGGACGATTTCAGCGTCTATGGAAGCTCCTTTAATGTCAGTTTGTCAAACTTGTGCAGGGTACTAAAAAGGTGTGAGGAGAAACATCTCGTGCTCAACTGGGAGAAGTGCCACTTCATGGTCACAGATGGGATTGTTCTGGGGCACAAGATCTCCGAGAAAGGAATTGAGGTGGATAAGGCAAAGATCTAGGTGATGATGAGTTTGCAACCACCAAAAAATGTGAAAGCTATCAGGAGTTTCTTGGGTCACGCTGGGTTTTACAGACGGTTTATCCAGGACTTCTCAAGGATAGCTAGACCACTCACCATACTGCTCTCCAAGGAGATCAAGTTCGATTTCGACAGTGAGTGTCTAGCTGCGTTTCACACCATCAAAGGAGCTCTAGTCAGCGCACCTGTTGTGCAACCGCGAAACTGGGATCTCCCCTTCAAAATCATGACTGATGCAAGCGACTTTGCAGTTGGAGCAGTACTTGGGCAGCGCAAGGATAAGAAACTTCATGTGATCTATTACGCGAGCAAAACTATGGATGAAGCTCAGTGAAGATACACCACAACAGAGAAAGAACTCCTGGCTATTGTTTTTGCATTCGAGAAGTTCAGATCCTACCTGGTGGGATCTAAGGTGATTGTGCACACAGACCATGCTGCTCTTAAGTATCTCCTCACAAAGAAAGATGCGAAACCGTGGTTGTTAAGGTGGATTCTTCTCCTCCAAGAATTCGATCTTGAGATAAAGGATAAGAGAGGAGTCAAGAATGGGGTTGCAGACCATCTGTCCAGAATGAAGATTGATGACGACACAACTCTTGATGAAGAACACCCAGTGGAACACGTCAATGCGATTGGTCTGCGTTTCGCGGAACAACCTCTGCGAATCACATCTGACTGCTCTAGCATCGCGAAACAACCTCTGGGAAGGAGATCCGATTGTTATCACGTCGCGGAACATCTAGTCGCCGTGATCCAAAAGCAGTACTCTCACCTCCCGTGGTTTGCTGAGATTGCGAATTTTCTTGCTGCTGAAAAGCAACCCCTTAAGTTTACTGGGAACGACAAGAGGAAATTTTTAAGGGAGGCGAGGCGTTATGTTTGGGATGAACCGTTTTTGTACAGACATGGCAAGGATGGCTTGTTCAGAAGGTGTGTTCCAGAGGCAAATATTCCAGGAATCCTACATCACTGCCATGGTTCATCTTACGCAGGCCACTTCGCTACATTCAAAACGGTTTCAAAAATCCTTCAAGCAGGTTTCTGGTGGCCAACTATATTCAGGGATGCTCAAGCCTACATAGCCAGGTGCGATGCATGCCAACGACTTGGGAACATCAGCAAGAGGAATGAGATGCCTCAGAAATACATTCTAGAGGTTGAGGTGTTCGACTGTTGGGGAGTCAATTTCATGGGACCATTCCCTTCGTCCTTCAAGAACGAGTACATCCTCGTCGCCGTTGACTATGTATCTAAGTGGGTAGAAGCGATAGCAAGCCCTACTAATGATGCAAAAGTGGCGACTAAGATGTTCAGCTCCATCATCTTTCCGAGGTTTGGAGTGCCTCGAGTCGTCATTAGCGATGGTGGAACACACTTCATCAACAAGGCATTTCAGGGCCTCTTGAAAAAGAATGGAGTGAAGCACAAGGTGGCAACCGCTTATCATCTGCAGACGAGTGGACAGGTTGAGGTTTCCAATAGGGAGATCAAGAGCATTCTCCAGAAAACTGTCAACACTTCACGAAAGGATTGGTCACTTAAGTTGGACGATGCATTATGGGCCTACAGAACAGCCTACAAAACGCCGCTGGGAACAACTCCCTATCACCTGGTCTATGGTAAAGCATGTCACCTCCCTGTCGAGCTCGAATACAAAGCTGCATGGGCAGTCAAGTTACTGAATTTCGACATCAAGCCAGCAACCGAGTGACACATGATCCAAATCCATGAGCTGGAAGAGATAAGGCACCTCGCCTATGAAAGCTCCAAAATTTACAAGGAGAAGACCAAGGCCTACCATGACAAGCGCATCATTGCCAGACATTTCAAACCAAACGATAAGGTCTTGCTTTTCAATTCAAGGTTGAGGTTGTTCCCAGGCAAGCTGAAGTCTAGATGGTCCGGACCCTTCACTGTTAAGGAAGTTCGACCCTACTGAGCTGTTGTGTTACTGGACAGAAAAGGAGACGAGTTCGTAGTGAACGGGCAGCGCTTAAAGCATTACCTTGCTGACTCCACTATCGCAGAGGGCGAAGAAATTCCCCTAAGCGATCCCCCATCAGCCTGATCGGCTGATCCAAGTCAAGCTAATGACTTTAACCAAGCGCTTGGTGGGAGGCAACCCACTGGTTAGTGTGTACATTGTTTTCTATAGTCTATTTTATTTCTTTTCAGATTTATTTTTTTGGTAAAAAAAAAAAAAAAAAAATCGGACACTTCAGTCAGAACAACCAAAGGACTGTTCTTCTGGTAGAACAACCCATTGCCTGTTCCAGGTAAGTGCTCCAAACCAAAAAAAATAAAATAAAAATAATACATAAAAAAAAGGGAAGGGCAGTTAGGGCTTTGCCTATTTAAGGCTCCACCCTTCCACTTTCCCCCTTTTTACTGCGCCGTACACTGACCCTTCCCCCTGCGATTTTTAAGCGACCACCAAATCTTTGTCTCTCAACCGTTTTAAGTGGTTTTTGCTTCTCACTTGTTTGGAATTTCGAGTTCTCTCTGTTTTTGCAGTTCATTTCACCAGTTTCTACAGGTAAGAGGCTCGACAATCCTCATCCAAATCGCAATACTCAGTTTGCAAAATTCATCATTCTAACCGCTTCAATAGATCGATCCTTGTTGTACTACATTGATTTCGATTTTCCCTTTTGCTGTTAGGGTTGATTTAGAAGATGAACTCATGATTCATTTCACATTTGCGATTTGCAATTGATAGGACTGTTTGGATTCGGTTTGTGGATAGTTGAATGGAGTTATTGGGTTGAGTTTTGATTTGCTGGTTGTCGTGTCAAGGCAAATTACGGTTTGCATAAGGAGGGATGGAAATTGTTCTATTCCATTTCTCTTGTGCGCATAACAGAACTAAAGCTTTCTTTTGTTTGCTTTGCAGATGGCACGCACTAGGCAATCAGCCAAGAAAACGCGAGCGACCTGCACGAGCAGTACGCCACCCCCGCAAGCACAACAACAAACCTCCGTGACCTACCCATGGCCCTGTGAACAAGAGGGTGAACCGATTGATCTCGACAGCCCACTTCTCTTGGACTTCAATTGCGAGGGATGGGATAAGGGAACAGCAGCGCATTACAACGCCCTCCTCCGGGTTGACATGTTACCCACTCGTTTCTGCCACGCGGAGACTCTGGCTGATCTTGGGATCGACGAGGACGTGTTCGAGACGCTACACGCCATAGGGATAGCTCCTCTGTGCTATACAACACATGAGATCTACCCAGACCTTGCTCGCCAAGTGCTCACCACCGCCACGATCACGTACGAGGATTCCAATGCACCCTCTTACGCCAACTGCTCATTCTCTTTCATGGCCGATGGAGAGTACTGCTCCTTGTGTCTCGACAAGCTCAATGAGATCTATGAGACAGCCACTGAACCGAAAGGAGTAGCGGTCGCGAAAAAGTTCTCTCCTTCTAACGCCTTTTGGGATTGCATTGCGAATGGGAACTTTACACCCGGAAAGGCTTACCAGTCGCAGATCAGGAACCCGGCGCTTCAGGTCATTGCAAAGATCATCTCAAACCTCCTGTTCGCTAAAGATCTCACCTCGAAGGTCACCAACGGGGAGCTGCAAACCTTGAACGCTGGTATTGAGGATGAAATCCGAGCTTCTGGGTCCGGCATTCCAATTCAAAAGGTCAAAACGAACCCCGGTTTCAACTTGATGACCATGATCTGCGAGAAGCGGCAGTGTCTTATGCACGGTTCAAACAAGAAGGACAGAAGCGGTAGCTTGCTTACACCGCTCTACACGCATTTCGGCATTGATCTCGGCAAGTACAGCGTCAACAAAGAGGTTCAGTACCTTGACATCAAGTACCTTATGGCATGCCACATCATGCGTGATGAAGAGACCTACAGCTTCTTTGACAAGGCCGGTACCCTGCTGTTCACCAAACTGCCTCACCCCGAGATCACCAGGTTCAGCGTGTTTGACAACATACGCTTCCTCCCTCCACCTGAGCTCCTTTGCACTGATCCACGTGCTGCAGTACCTGATGCGGACATGGAAGATGTTGAGGACATCACCCCAGAAGCTGAACCGTCATACGACCTCGGAGAGCTGGCTGATGTGACCGATGATCAGGCTTACCGGCGCTGGATGGTTGACTCGCAGCGGAAGAACAACAGCATCATGCGGAGGATCCTCCATCTTATCACTGGAGGCTGCATTGGCGGAAGTAACCAGCGACAGCCTCCAGCAGAGCAGACTCCACGATTGCACCGACCAGGAAAGGCGCCTATGGGAACAGGCACTTCGACCGAGGATGTTCATCGCTCGCGCAACAGACGTTCGTTTGATCCAGCCGAGAGCGGCGAGTTCGACTTAGTCCGCGAGGACTATTCTCAATCCATTGTTCTATCCATCTGAACTCTTTATTTTTATTTTTTATTTTTATGCCTTGTGTTGATTTTAGGCTGACCTCAGATTCATTTCACACCAGGGATGGTGTAAATTAAGTCTGGGGGAAGCACTGTGTGCTGAAACTTTATTTCTTTGTTTTTGAGTCAGTCCTTATGTAATTTGGATGTTTTATTGAGTCAGTTTAGAATCGAGTCAGCTAAAACTCTTGTGGGAATTATGACCTTGTGATATATTCTCTTAACCACCTCGTGCTCTAACATTCTTATCCAGTGACCTTAGTAGTGATGAAAGACCTACACTTGGACCTGGAACACCCTCTGACTTATCTCATTTGATTCTCCAGAAGCTCTCGTCCGATCAGGTTACACTGGGTAGACTCAACTCCACCTAAATTGAACCTAATCCTGACTGAAATTCTTCTTGTTATGGGCACTAGATCAGGGAAACGAGACCCACGCTCAGGGCTTCTTATTCTTTTTACCAATCTTGCTGATCCTGAGTGGCTAGCTCATCTTTAGCTAGTTCCAACCTTGTACCTAAGCCTTTATTTTCACCCTCATGCACTCTGTTTTTCAATGTCATATGTGCAGATATGTGCAAAAAGGTCGGAGAGGATAGGATTGACGCAGCCCCTTACTCGTTAATGCCTTACATTCAGAGAAGAGAGAGCAAGCATAATGAGAACAGTTGACAAGATCAAGCCCTAATAAGAAGAACATTCAAGGGTGCATGATCTGACCAGAGGAACAATGGTGACCCGTGAGAAACAAAACGATAGACCACCAGTGGCTGAAAAACATTCACCCCGATACCTTTCCCTCGAAACCCCATCACTGTTATTTAAAAAAAAAAAACATTATTTATATACAATATGCTTTTATTTATTTATTGATGGAGATGGGGAAGGTAACTTCGGAAGATACACACCACTGGGAAGGGTTGAGCCAGGAGTTGGTACCAATTTTTGAGGAATAAGAAAAGAAGTCAAGAGCTGGAGAACAGTCATATGATTGACCCGAAGTGGAGAACAACCAAATCCGTGAAGCAGAAACGAGTAAGGGGTGTGGACATCAATAGATCCGTCCTCTCTTGCTATTTTGCGCGATATCCTGCATACACTCAAATACGGTAGCCCCTAAACACTCTCAGCTCCACCATAAAACAGCCTGTTCCTTATCAACCCGTCTACCCTGAATAGTGCCTGTAAAGAGAAGCTCACGCTGTTCTTAATTGATGTTTAAGGAGTTTTGTCTCGATAGTGCAACCTTTTCAGGTACGAGATAGAGAGTACGGAGCTGATTCTCGATCAGCGATCGTAGGTGTTCTGGTAAGGGTGTGCGGTCTAAGTCTACAGCTTGTATGGTTCAGAGATGTGTGGTAAGAGCATGGTTATTCAGGAAAAGCGAGTTCCAACTCTTTCAAACCTTTCTCCCTGTTCTTGAGGCTTGGCCTTGTTCGAGGACAAACAAGGATCTAAGTCTGGAGGAATTGATATATGGCGTTTTTAATACCATTATATGTGTGCTTTGAGCTAATTCTCAGTCCTAATTCGTGTTTATTTGATATCATTCCAGGTTTGGAGCAGGTGAAAGAGCGAAGAAGAGAGATTCAGGAAGTCAGATGTCGTTTTGAAGGATACGATGCGGAACAGCCATCCAGAACAACCCGAAGATTGTTCCCGAAGAGAACAAGCGTCTGACTGTTCCCGATCATTAAGGAAACTTCCGATTCCGGAAGTTTTCCCTAGATTCCACTCTCTCTTATCTCTTTACCACCAGTGCCTCAATATAAAAAGGCCTATGCTATCATTTATTTTTCTTACGCTAGTTTTTGCAAGAGACCTAGAACTATTTTCTTTGGATTAAGCAACTTGTAAGGGAGAAGGCCTCATCCTCACGAGAAGATCATCCTGAACCCTTGTCTTTCTACTTTATTTTATATGCAGTATTATTCAGAAACCATGTCTGTGTCATCCTGCTTTATGATTGAGTAGTAGGCTAAGCTTGCTTAGGGTTGTAGGGTGTTAGCCGCATGAACTGAACACAAATAAGTGATCTTAACTGTTCTTCATTCATATTGTTCTTACTGCTTACATTGAATTGATCACTTAATGTTCGATTACTGATTTAATCACCTAGCTAACCGCTTAGGAGATAAATTGACATATATTGAATGAGCTTTGTATCCCTAATTAGTGAGAGTAGATATTAGGGTATTAAGTGAACTAATCAGATCTTGTCTCTAAGGCTTGTTATCGCGTCTTGTTCCAAGTGAGAACTTAGGATTCAAGACCGATCTGCAAAGGGAGCAAGACCACGATAGTGGATTGTTCTAGCCGAGTGATCTGAGTTCTAGACTGCACCTCATTGCACTTGAATAGTTGTTCAGTTTTGCATTGACACCTGATTAATAACCCTAAGCCGGCTTCATTTAAATCGAATTTGAACCATCTAGGTATTCTAGTTACTTGCGTCACAATTAATTCTGAAAACCCCACTTGTTTCTCAGCTTATTATTGAACTCATAAGAGTAAAGAGTAAACTGGTCCTCTGGATTGAATCTCAAATATTACAATTACCACTGTTAACTTGACAGTAGCAAGGATTCATTTTTAGTGCATCATCTAGCTATTTTTCTAAAATCTTTTATGAATCTCTTGTAAAACCCAGCATCTCCGAGAAATCTCCTTACATTTTTCGCAGTCATGGGTGCTGCCAAACCGGTCATTACTTTGATTTTAGCTCGATCTACTTCTATACTGGCTGCAAAAACATTATGTCCTAAAACAATTCAATCGCTAACCGTGAAATAGCATTTTCCCAATTGAGGACAAGGTTCTTTTCCTCACATCTGGCTAGTACTTTTCATTAGTTATCGAGGCATGTTTTAACGTCGGATCCATAAACCGGGAAATTGTCCATAGAAACTTCCATGAAATCTTCGATCATATCCGTGCTAGTCTAACCACCTAAGCCCTAAGTTCTCTAAGCTATCAGGAGTTCTCTAAGTCTAAATTCTCGGATCCCCTTTTCTTCTGCTCCTGCTCTCCTTATATAGTCGCTCTAGGTCGGTGGCCCATCCTTCGCCTTCAGGCCCAAGTCTATCTCTTTTGGGAATATTCCATTTTTCGTCGATCTGGATAGTTATCCTCGAATCTTTACATTTATCTTTGGAAACTTAGCATTTATCGTATTTCTGCGAGTTAGGACAAACCGTCATAACTTTTATGGGCTCGAATCTCTAGACCAGTTTGGATCCTTACGGACCGTTCTTAGGCCTTTTGGCGTTTATATGATTTCTCGGTTTTAGTCATAAAACTTCGAGAATAACTTTAATCAAAACGAAACGAGAAGTATATGGTCCCGAAGGTCGGATATCACAGCTATACGGAAGATAAGGGAGCTGACCGGCGAGCTGACCGGCGTGATGGTTGAGCTCGCCGGCGAGCTGACCCGCGTGATGGTTCAGCTCTCCGGCGAGTGGCTTTTGTGCGGGATTTGCTCGTTCGTTCACTTCCGATCTTTCTTTCAGTGAATGTTTTGCGAGAAATCCGTGAATAAGAAATAATCATAGCCATTGATTTCGAAATAACCATTTTTGACCCCAACAGTTAGCCCCCATCCCGTAAGACTCGGAGACGATTTTGCGGGCGAATAATGTGAATTAGAAATCAAAATCTTTGGCTAAGAATATTTATTGCAGAAATCCATGTCACCCTCATATCCTTATAAGTAGCAACTCACCACTCCTCATTCTTCACACATCTCTTTCTCTCACATTCTCTTTTCTTCAAACTAACTATCAAGAATGTCTTCCTCCCCAAGTGAAAAGGAAAGCTCCGACGTCGAGATGGGTGAGGCCAACTCGGCACTTCCGACTCCGGTCATGCATGAAGCTACTCCAACCTTCGTCGCCGGGTTTCTTTCTTTCAAAGAGAGACCAGACGCAGTGCCGAGAAGGAAGGGGGTCAGATTCAGCCTGAGGTGCCAGCTATCCTTTCTTCGCCTGCGATGTCGACCTCGGCTGGAGGAAACAAGTCCCCTGGTGATGCCACACCCCTCGCAGAATCGGCCATGGTGCCTGTTCAAGTTCCAGAGGTGTCAGCTCAACCCTCGGGCTCTTCGACCACACCAGTCCCAGCTCCTAAGGAGGAGAAGGCGACGGAGTTGATGCCTCCGCCTTTGGATAGGAAGGAGATCGTCCTAGGGCTTCCCGCGTCCAGTGCTGCTCCTTTGACAAAAAGTCACAAGAGGACTGGCGCTGCGACCGAGACCGTCAAGAAGAGGAGATGTACCGCTGGCGCCGAAGGGGAGACCTCGGGACCTTTGTCACAACATCGTGCCAAGGTTTGTTTTGACTATTTTCAGCATAAGCCACCTTGTTCTACGATTATCCTGACCCTTATTTCATGTATAGTTTATATCCCTGATTGACGGGATGCTCAGCGACTGCGGATCAGAGATTGAGCGTTCGACAAGGGGCCTGGCTGAATCGCGAGAGGCATTGAAACAAGCCGAGGCCGCGTTGAAATCTACATTGCTCGTGCTGCTGAGCTCTCTCAGCTGGAGGTTCGGGTCAGCGATCTCGAGCGGGACCTCGGAAAGTCGGCGAGCGCATTGTTCAAGCTGAGGAAAGAGAAGAAGAGCAAGGCTTCTGAAGTCCGTCGTCTCCAGCGTGAAATTCAGAACCGAGAAGAGTCGAGGACTGTTGTTTCGAGGGATGATTTTCACGCTCGCCTGACGAGGATGGCTGTTCTGTTTGATTCCCTCATGGCAGTCCGTTAGAAGGACCTGGCTCTGGCAAGAGTCGAGGGAAGCCTGAACGAGATCCACCTGCTCGAAGGCGACATGGCTCCGACTCTGGACTCCGAAGAAGCCAGGCTGTTGTCTCGCAAGGAGGAGTTGAAGGCTTCCGACGGGGACTTCGACTCGATCCTCTCTCAGCTGCAGTTCGAGTGCACCATCACGCCGTGTTCGGGAGAGACCGAGGGGCAAGGCCCCGTGGCTGAAGAAGGTGGAGATGTCACGAGCAGGAGAGGAAACGACGAAGCGGCCGAGGGAGGCGATGGCTGTGAGGTTGAGGATGAAGGTGGTGCTCCGAGGAGTGCTTAGGGTAACGATCCTTTCGGGGATTTTTTTTATTTTGTGTTTTGGCCTGTTTGAGAGGCCACAGTTTGCATGTTTTGGGACTGGCCGTTGGTGGCTTTGAATCCCTGCCCTTGTTAGGGCTTTTTGTATAATGCTTGGCTCAATCTATAAAACCTTTTCGGCTTATTATAAATCGAGAGAACTCCAGGTTTTTCGAAGTTAGAGGGCGAATGAGTGAGTTGTCGTCTCGTTCCTTGCCCCCAGACGATCACCGTATCAAGAGTCTGTTGAGCGCGCAGCTTTTGCTTTGTGCGAGGACTCGTGAAAACGTATAGAGTTAAGTGAAGAGACAAGTTTTGGGATCTCATAACGGGATGTCGATATTATGCCTTTGAGATGTCAGGATCCAGCAAGACTGGGTTTAGGGCAAGACCTAGGTTTACTTTCGGACAAAGGCTATGCGATGACAAGTCGGCTTTCGTTTTGCCTGTTTGCGATTTCTACCTGATTCGTACCGATATAAAGTCCGCGAAGTGTTATCGGCTTATATGACTTGTCATGGCATGAATCGAGCTACTTCCAAAGGCCGTTTGGAGGTGCTGGCCAAAATTTTGGATTTTATTGTATAGCGCGCTATGGTTTCCTTGTCGGATGTAAGAGAGCCTATCCTTTCGAGGGTGGCTAGTGTCTGTTTAGGACGTTAGGGTTCGTTTGTTGTGATCAGCAACAAAGAAGTGATGCCATATTAAAGGCATTTTACCGTTAGAGGTATGTTGATTTTGGAAACATGAGTGTTGTTTCCATAAGTGTTGGAAAGACCGTAACTTCAAGCGTGTTGCGACGTCTCACAGTGCCAGAAGTTAATCTTTTTTGTTTTGAAATGCGTTTTTCTTGCAGGCTTTTTACCAAGGATGCTTTTTTTTAATGAGCATTCGTGGGTTTGTTGGTTTTAGCGTGATAGCTGATTTAGGCGTTCTGGACGAGTTCTGGACCGCCGTTCTAGCCGTTTGTCGGATAGTGGGCTTAGCGATTGTAGCGTCGCGTTTTTTTTCGTAAAAAGTTTCGAAAAGATCGACTTTTTGAAAGTTGTGGGAGTATACGAGTATACGTACCCATTCCGCCCCCTTTTTTTAAGATGGGGGGATAGCTGAACTCGCTGGGCGAGCTGCCTACGTACCCTTTTTCGGGGATCAAGCCATCTCGTAGTTCTTTGGATCCACTTTACGATTAGTGGTATTATTTCTTAAGATGCATCACGTTCCAGGTTCTTTGTATCTTGACGTCCTGCATGTTTGCGATTTGGTATCACTACAAGAAAACATCACCTTAACGAGGGCGGTTTTCCTCGTTATTTCGTCGTAAAAGAGGCTTTACGACGAAATAGCGAGGAAGCGCGTTTGCTCGTTACTCGTCCGTCGTAACACATATTTCCTCGCTAATTCGTCGTAACTTAGCAAGGAATATATTTCGTCGTAAAGACGAAGTAGGGCGATTCGTCGTAAAGACCACGTCAATATTCCACGCAAAGACGTCGCTACAATTCCTCGTAAATACCTCGAAATGAGTTCCTCGTAACCTACACGTAAATACCTTGAAAGAGTTTCCTCGCAAAATACACGTAACAACCACGAAACGATTTCCTCGTAAAATACTCGTAAACTTTTCCTCGTTATTTCCTCGCAAATGTTTCCTCGTAAAATAGTCGTTAATTGTTTCTCGTCATTTCCTCGTAAGGTTTCCACGTAAAGAGGTCGTACATTAGCTACGAATTTACTTCGTTGTTATTATTTTTACAGAATTTAAAAATATAATTAAAAAATAATTAAAATTATTTAATTTAATAATATATTAAAATTTAAAATAAAAATAAATCAAAATGAAAATATTTTATATATAAATAAGTTTTGAATTTATATAATACAACAACCAAAAAAAAAACTAAGGGTCGTTCATCGCCCGGTAGAATTCATCACTCCTCCTCGTAACATCCGCCTCGTTATGTACGTCGGATGACTCGCCTTGAATGGGATGTTGTTGTCGCATGTTCCTCAACATGGACTCCCATTCCGGATTTGTGGCCGCAATAACGTCCAAGAAACCCTCGACTCCACCCATACGAGATTTTGTCGCGGTCAACTCGTTACGCAGCTGAGCGGACTCTCTACGCAGCTCAGTGACTTCATCATCCCGTCGCTGACCATAAGACGATGTCGCTCTCGGAACATCGTTGACGGAACCAATACCCAACGTCCGTCCCTTTTTTTTAGGGACAACCTTAAAAAAAAAAATATATTGTAAGTAAAAATTTAAAGTTAAATTAAATGAATAATAAAAAATTAATTTTTTTGAAATTTTTTTTTTTTTGATGAAATTTGAAATTTATTGATCAACATTTGAAATTTTTACAAACGATTAAAAGTTGTTTAGTGTCTTAGGTGCCAACGACAAACAAATCGAATGCTAAAGAGTAACTTGAAACCATCTTCTTAGTAACCCTTCCAATCTGTGGCCATGAGTGTATCGCAAAGAGCAAATGCGGTTCCGAACTGCCTTGTCTATGAGTCTTCTTAATAGATCCCTCTGGATCCCTTGTTGCTGGTGACGCCTTGAATTTCTTTCCTTCCAGACGTAGTACACGGCAGTTTGGAATAGCATCCTTGCGAGAATTGAGTCGAGGCTTTTTCCTCCCATAGTACGTAGCCGATTGACAGTCCATGCCCAATCTGGGTTGATGTTCCGTCCAACAAGTGGTCTTGCCAGAGATTCCCATATCGTGTAAGAGTATGGGCAGGCGAAGAACAGGTGATCTCTTGTTTCATTTCTCTCTCCACAAAAGCCACAAACATGAGTAATACCCCATGTTCGCATGCGATCTCCCGTTGATAACCTGTTCCTTATTGACAGCCATGTTATGAAGGAGAATCTAGGAACCCCCTGTGCGAACCATACCACTTTACACCAATCCACGTTACTTCTCCATTCTCTTAGTTGATCCCAAGTTCTTGCCGCTGAAAACGTGGTCCTGTAATCATCAACCCCATGCTTCCATAGTATAATATCGCGCCCTTTAGTGGAGGAGGGAGCAGCCGCCGCTAAGATCTTGCCATAAAGCTCCCCGTACCGCCGACTCCTACGTCCGCGAATGTTCCACGTATTCCCCCTCGCTGCGTCACTGACTTTGGCATGGCGTGATATACCCAGATAAGTGGTGCCCACCGCTCCTGTAATATTAAACAATTTCCCAATTCCAAGCCAATTGTCAAACCAGAAGGAAGTAGTTCTACCATCCCCGATATCAAATCTAACGAACTCATAGGCCACATCTCTTAGTTTCAGGAGCTTCCTCCATATCCAAGATCCATTTTGTTCTCCTCTCACATCCCAAAAGGAATTATACCTGAGCAAGTAGTGTCTCACCCAACTTACCCATAGGGAAGCCGGTTTTGTGTAAAGTCTCCAAATGAGTTTAAGGGCAAAGGCTCTTGCCGTGTCCTTGAATTTCCGCACACCCAGACCACCTTCGTCCTTAGGCAAACAGAGATCCTCCCAGCTGACCTTAGCTTTGTGAGTTTGTGTAGGTGAGCCCGACCATAGAAACGCGCTGCACATGCTTTCGATGGTGTCATAACACTTGGCCGGTAGGATAAAAGCCGAGCTCCAGAAGTTAACCATGCTTGTAATGACCGACTGGATCAGTTGTAGTCTTCCTGCAAAGGACAGAAATCTGTTGGACCAACACAGCATCTTCCCACGAATCTTTTCTATAAGCGGTTCATAGTCATGGCTGGATAGTGTCTTCGTTGTTAACGGCATTCCTAGGTACCGGATTGGTAGGGTACCGAGACTGATACCCATAGAAGCCGCAGTAGTGAGGAGAGCAGAGATGTTCCTTCCTGTAACATAGATGGAAGACTTTGCTACATTTATGTGTAACCCAGAAACAGATGCAAACCGGCGCATTACACCCAGAATACCCAATAGCGATTCGGAAGTCCCGTTGGTGAAGACCAGTATGTCGTCCGCGAAGCACAAGTGAGTAAGTTTTACATCTTGACACTGCTGATGATAACCAAATTCCCCCGCATCTGCAGCTTTGTTGATCATTTTTGATAAAACATTATTTAGGATGACATACAAGTAAGGCGAGAGAGAACATCCTTGTCGGATCCCTCTGGCACTCTGAAAAAAACCCTCCAAACTTCCATTCACATTGATAGAAAAAGCTGCAGTTGAGATGCATAACCTCATCCAGTGGATAAACTGAAGAGGCATTCCCATTGCTTGAAGCACCGAAGTAATGAAAGACCACTTGACCGTATCGAATGCCTTAGATATGTCAAACTTGATAGCACAATTTTCCTTGTTCGTGCTCCTGTGGTATCCAGTGACCAGCTCAGAGGCGAGTAGTACATTTTCTAAGAGAAGGCGATCTGTTATGAATGCACACTGGTTTGCTTCAACCGCATCGGGGAAAATGATCTTTAGCCTATTGGCTAGTACCTTGGAGATGACCTTGTATAGCAGATTACAGCAAGCGATTGGCCGATAATCCTTTAGCGTCTGTGCAGTAGTTGTCTTAGGTATCAGGGAGAGAATGGTTGCATTTACCCCAGCAGGCATGAATCCAAATACGAAGAATGATTGAACCGCCACAATGAAGTCCCTTCCGATGATTGGCCATGCTGCGATAAAAAATTCTTTAGTGAACCCATCTGGACCTGAAACTTTCCCATTTGGAAGTGAATGAAGCGCCCGTTTGATTTCCGTTGGTGTGATAGGTCGGACCAGTGCAGCAGAATGATCACCAGGACACCTATAGGTCAGCAAATCCTGCAGAGCAGTTACCGAAATTACCTCGCTATTTGGATCCTGTCCTTGTAGGAATGATTGGAAATATGAGACTGCTTCTTTTTTGATATCAGGTAACGAAGTGAGGACTTCTCCTTCAGTCGTGACAAGTCTTCTAATTGTGTTTTTTGCATTCCTCGTTTGAACCATACTGTGGAACACCTTGGTATTTTGATCTCCAACCGAAAGCCAGCGAATACAAGACTTCTGCTTGTAGAATTTCTCCTCCACTCTAGCTAAGGTGTTCCATCTGTTAGCTGCCTCCGCTGCCCTCGCAAAGTTTCCAGGGGTTGGGTCTAATAGTGCTATGTTTTGACAGTCACACAGCACATCATAAGCATTCTTCGTACGAGCCGGTAGGTCCCCGTATTGCGTTTTGTTCAGCTCCCGCAGCGGCTGTTTCAGGAGTTTTAGTTTCTTGTGAAAACGTGAAAGGGCTGCTCTAGAATGGAACAGCGGTGGCGTTGTATCCCAGATTCGCTGAACTGTTGGTAGGAACTCGTTGTGCTCAGTCAGGTAGTTGAAAAAACGAAATGGTTTCCTAGCATCGTTAACATTTCCTGTCGTACGGATCAGACACCTTGCATGATCTGAGATTCCACCAGCATCGAAGTGCGCTGAGGAGCTTGGGTATTGACTCATCCAGCTTTGGTTTACCAATGCTCTGTCCAGTTTCTTTCCGATGGGGTCCTCCTCTCGATTGTTCCACCAAGTAAATAAAGCTCCCGTATAGGGGAGATCAGTAACCGAGCAGTCCGCCACTAACTCCTGAAACTGATACATACCCGTTAAGTCTCTACGATACTCCAAAGATCTGGAGTGCTCACTAGAAGCCAGTGTTTCATTAAAATCGCCAATCAAGATCCAAGGAAGCTTTAGGTGGCCATACGCAACTTTTGTGCCTCTGATTTCCTCCCATAGTCTGGTCCTTTCCTCTGCCGTGTTAAATGCATATATGGCTGAACAAATATATTGTTCTCCGGTGGAGGGATTCTGAATAGCACAAGTGATCACCTGTGCACTCATGTGCAGTCGTGTGACTACAACTTCATCCGTCCAGCAAAACCAGATTCTCCCCAAAGGATGATATTCGTAGTTAGTAAGAGAGTTCCATCCCGGCATAGCAACATTCATACACCACTGATGGTTAGATTCCTGGACTCGTGTCTCTACTAGGCAGCCATAAGAAGGCTTTTCCTCCTGTAACCATGATTTGAGGGCTCGATGTTTGCGTGGTAGATTGAACCCACGCATGTTCCATGCAAAGAAAGAAGTCATAACTTCCTACCGGAAGTTTTTTTTGACGATCCGTGCCTTCCTCCATATCCGCCTTTACTCATATCTTTTGAACCAGTTACTCTCCCCCGAAGTTGCCTTGGCACCGACCCCTGTTGCCTACTTGTCGATGCCACCTGCAATTCCTTTTCTTTTTTGCCATCCACTATATTTCCCCGAAACTCAACCTCTTCAACTTCCGTTCCACTTCCTTCTAAGCATGTTTCCTCCTCTTCATCGATGTCCTGTAAAGGACTAAATCTTGACGGAGAGATCGTAAACTCCTTTTCTCCGTTCACGTCGCCTGATGCCTTCACTCCCTTCCCGTTAACCCACACGTCAATGGTCTTAGAAAGCTCCTTAGATGTTTCAGATATCTTGCTCGTTTTTTCCTCGTGTGAAGATGCTATAGGTGAAAGCTCTTCCAGGTCCTTTATTAGATGCTCCATAGCGTTTCCCTCCTTAGGCATTGTCTCCACTGCTTCCACAATCCCAGTCTCGTCCCCTCCTCTTATCTTATCATCCTTCACACCAATATCCCTGCTACCCTCCACTTCTTTGCCCTTGCCTCCTCCGACAGTTATCCCTTCACGCGGCATCGAGGCGTAGATAGTTTCCCCTGTTCGCTTACTAAGGATTTTTATCTCCTTACTCGAACAGTCCTGTCCCTTATGTCCCCACCTGCAGCAGACATTGCAGCGGGGAGGGAGCCAAGGATAATTGACTTCGACTTCGTGTGAAGCTCCCGCTTTGTCCGTGAAAGTGATCTTTTCCACCAGAGTCTTATGTAGATCGACTTCCACTAGGATTCGGGCCATGTCCAGCCTCACACATTTCTCCGTGTTCGGATGCAGTTTCACAAAATGTCCCACTGCCCCAACCAGGCACTTCAGTCCTTTATGGGAATAAAGTGTGTTTGGCACTCCTCTGAGGTCAACCCAGAGTGGCATGGCTGACAAGTCTGGAGGATGCTGAGCAGACTCTGGGGTCCAGACATTAACCACCAACGGAATATCCGCTATATGCCAATACTTCCTTTGAATCACCCGGTTCCTCATTTGATCATTTTCAATTCGGAACAACACAGTATTCTTCGCAATAAACTGGACATCAATCTTGCTACCCGCCTTGGGAGCGGTCCAAATACGATTGACGGTTGCGTGAATTGAGCCCATGTGGGGAGCGTCTCCAATGAAGTATCCCACTACGAAAGTTTTCCAGAGAAGCTCCGCCTCGTCAAAGATCGCATCTGGGATTTGAAGTGTTGCAATGCCATCGACAATGTCGATAACAGGTTCCGCTCCTGCTCTACCGGCCAGGTCCTTCGACCATGGGCTTGATCGGACACGCTCTTCCTGCTTACCTCCGTCCCTCCCTTCCGAATGTTCTCCATGGTTTCCGGTCATAGATTTGTGCCGATTCTCTCCACCATCGCGTACCTCCGAAGCTGCTCCTCCGTCAGTTGACTGAGTGAGCAGGGCGAGAGATGATGCGCCACCGTCATGAGTCTCTGAAGCTCCGACTCCCTGGACAGCTGGTGGTGTAGTGAGCGACGTAGAGCTTTGAAGACTGTCCGTTTCATGCGTTGACCCCTTCGCCGGAGCTGCAGTGTCGCGCGAGGTCACGTCTGGATCCTCTGTCGGCTCGCTTGGATCACCAAGCTCAGATGCGATCGGATCTCCCATAGTCGTCGCTGGCACGCCCATGAAATCGCCGGTTTGAGCTCCCGTGATAGGATCTCCTGGCAGCGTCGCTGGATCGCCATCGCCTGTAGCTCCCGTGATTGACTCCATCATCTATTTTTTGAAAATTTACCTCCTCATAAATCTTATCCACGTCAAGTGTGGATAAGGTGACGGGTAATCCGTCGGTAGACTGCTGGGTCAGCTGAGTCTGGGGGTCTTCAACCCGAGCAACTACGTCGTTGTAGATTTGCTCGGACTTGCCATCTACAAATACGCCCGCCTTGTTCTTGTGGGTCCTCTCGTAAAGTTCCATAAGAGAAGGGAGATGTCCCGTCTCTTTGGCCTAAAAAACAGTTAAGAAAGTTAGAATAAATTAATATATATATTAAAAAAATTATTTAATAAAATATTTAATTACCATTTCCAAACGGACACCGGCGTGGGTTTTTTGGCCCGTAGTGTGAAGCATCGGCCCGTTCCCGTGCTCATCGACCGTGTTACGGGAGTTAGAGCAAGCCTGGACGATTCTAATGGAATCAGGAAGGCGCCAATAACGGATGAGGCCATCCCACACATCCGTGGTGAGCTCAGCGGATTTGCCACGCTCATACCCCTTCACGATCCAGTCACCCTTCCAGTTGGAGACCGTGTCCAACAAGCAAACTTTCGCCTTCGCGTTAAACTTCTTCCTCACCCTCTCAGTGATCCCCAAGGCCCAAGTATATTTTTGCTGTTGGAAAAATAAATTAACAATTAGTTTTTTAGAAAGTATATATATAAATCATGAAAAAATTAAAGTATATATAATTAATTAATAGAAACTTACAGCGTAAATTTTGAACCACGTCTTTCTGACGTAGTGAGGCGTCTTACTCCAGTTTGGATGTGGCATGGAGAAGTAACCCTTGATCGTGTCGGTTACGTCCGATGCAAGACATCCGTCAACCCCCCACCTGGAAAATACAAATTTAAAATATAAATTATTTTTTAATGTTATAAAAGAAATTTAAACGAATTAAAAAAAAATTAATGCAACATACCACAAAGTTCCGTCCGGTCGGTCTGGGTCGATGACTGGTAAACCTTCTCTGCCTGGCAGACTGAGAATGTCCTCTACAGTGTACTGCGAGTAAGGAGCACTCGGAGGCACCATCAAATCAGGATGAATATCGGCGGCCATCGGAGGTGCCATCGGAGGAGGCACAGGAGGAGGCATCGGAGGAGGCACATGAGGAGCCGATGGTGCAGTAGAAGAAGTAGACCCAGAGACTCTCTGAGTGTACTGAGTCTCGGGGACAGTCTCCTGGCCTGAAGAACTGGGAGCGGAAGAAGAGGCCGGGTCTAAACGACTACCCGGCTCACCGAAGATCTCTCTGTAATGGGCAGTAAGTCTTCCTTTTCGAACCTGGAAAAAAAATGAAATTTTTAAAATTAACATCAACAATATATTTCCCAACATTATCCACATAATCAACACTAAACAACATCAAATCCGCAAACCTATCTAAATTCCCTATACTAACCACCTAATCTATCATAAACTAACCAAAGTAGAGAGGAATCAAAGAGGCTAACCATTGCTACGAAATGGAGAGGAAGTAGAGAGGAAGTAGAGAGGAAAGAAAGAGTGAGCGCTCGGGTGTATATATAAGATTACATATCGTCGCAAATTCCTCGTAAGTTTACGACGAAATAGCGAGCAGTTACAAAGGCCCGTCTTTTTTTTTACGAGGAAATTGCGAGGAATCACAAAGGCCCGTGTTTTTTTATACGAGGTATTAACGACGATTTACCTTACGAGGAATTAACGAGGCTTGCTTTCCTATAAATATACCCCCAACTCTCACTCTCAAACCACACACAAACTCCCAAATCACACCTTATCTCAAATCACAATCCTCAAAAAAATCCTATTCAAATTATAAATATTTGAAAAAAATAGGAAAAGGAGAAGATATTAGAATTCATGTGGGCGAGACTTACGTATTATAATTGCTTGAAGTCTTGCCACATGTTAATCTGGTATTTCTCTCCTTTTCCTTTTTTTTTCAAGTTTGTACACTACGAGATATTTACGATGATTTGTACTTACGTGGAATTAACGGGTTTATGTATAAATCCGTTAATGTGGTCTTTACGACGATTTCTGCTTACGTGGAATTAACGAGTGTTTTGTTTAAATCATTTTACGTGGTAGTTACGACGATTTCATACTACGAGGACTTTACGACGATTTGTGCTTACGTGGAATTAACGAGTGTTATGTTTAAATCCCTAGAATCCGAAACCCGAAACCCGAAACCCAAAACCCAAACCCGAAACCCGAAACCCCATACCCGAAACCCGAAACCCCAACCCCCAAACCCGAAACCCGAAACCCAAACCCCCATCTTTAATTTTCTACTTCATATATTCCAAACCCCATATTTAATTTTAAGTTTCGTCGTTATTTTTAACGAGTGTTATGGTTAAATCCCTAGAACCCGAAACCCGAAACCCGAAACCCGAAACCCAAAACCCGAAACCCGAAATCCAAAACCCGAAACCCCAAACCCCGAACACCTAAACACGAAACCCCAAACCCGAAACCAAAAACCCGAAACCCGAAACCCGAAATCCAAAACCCGGAACCCCAAAACCCGAAACCCCAAACCCCAAACCCGAAACCCGAAACCCCAAACCCCAAACCCCATATTCCTTATTTTCTACTTCATATATTCCAAACCCCATATTTATTTTTAGGTTTCGTCGTTATTTCCTCATTGTATTACGTTATATTTACGACGATTTCATCCTACGTGGTTTTTACGACGAATTCATCCTACGTGGTATTTACGACGATTTAGTCCTACGTGGAATTAACGAGTCCTTCGTCGTTATTTACTCGTTGGAATACGAGGACTTTACGACGATTTAAGCTTACGTGGAATTAACGAGTGTTATGTTTAAATCCCTAGAATCCAAAACCCGAAACCCCAAACCCCAAACCCCATATTCCTTATTTCTACTTCATATATTTCAAACCCCATCTTTATTTCCATTCCAAACCACAATTCCCACATTTGCTTATTCATAAAACAAACTCCCACATTACCTTATTCATAAAACAAACCCCACATTATCTTATTCATAAAACAAGCTCCCTCATCTTATTCATAAAACAAATACATCAATCGGATACATCGACATTCTCGTCATCACTAGAAACATCATCATTTTCATTAAACTCGTCTTCAACAGCTTCGTCTGTGGCATCATCGGTAAGATCTTCGTACTCGTGATTATGCGGATCAATGAGAAGGATATCATCAATTTCTTGTTCAGGTTCCTCAACTTCATTTATCTGTTCTTCTTGCAATGGTGGTTCTTCTCCACTGATGATTCGTCCTCGAGGTGTAACTTTGATTACTGCTAACCAATTTATACCTGAATCTCTCATCCGAGGGTATGGAAGGAAGCTAACTTGGTCTGCTTGTGAAGCTAAGATGAAAGGCTCGAATTTGTTGTACCTTCGTCCACCGTTGACATCAACTACACCGAATTTGTTAGACCGAACACCTCTGTTGACGACGGGGTCGAACCATTCACATTTGAAGAGGACGCATTTCAGCTTCAGTATCCCTGGAAATTCGACTTCAATAATCTCCGTCAAGATCCCGTAGAAATCTGTTTCCCCTTTCACACATATTCCATAGTTACTGGTCGCCCGTTGTCTACCATAGTCATATGTATGAAAAGTATAGCCTCGTGTGAAATACATCTGTGATGTGGTGACCTTTACAAGTGGAGATTGAATTACTTCGTGTAACCACTTAGGATAATCTGCATCGTCGTCGTCATAATCAACCTGCAAAAATAAAGAGAATGTTAATGAAATACAGATAATGTATGAAATTTTTTTTAGTTAATACCTGATTCCGCAACCACTTAATGAAGTGTTGATCTTTCCTTTTGTCTACGTCACTTGTGGATATACCAGGAAATGTTTCTTCGACTTGAGAAACAAATAGGCTGTAAAATCACATTTTATAGGAATGAATCTCTCGCAATTATACAATTAATTATACTTATATGTGTTTCGAAGTGTCAATATATGTTACCTTTCAAAATAACGAATCAATGGATCTTCGCAATTGAGTAGAATATAGGTGTGTGCACTATGAGCGTCTTGTTCACTCGACCACCAAACCTCTTTAGACTTCCCACCGAGTCGCCCAATCTGGCTAAAGATGTCTGGAACACCAGCAACTGCATATGTTGGCGCAACACCACCATCATCATATCTTCTTGGAGCTCTTCTCCGTGTACGTACTTTTGACGCAAAGTAGTACGATGTGAAGTGAGAAACTTCTTCCGTCAAACTTCCAGCAATTATAGAACCTTCAACTTTGGCGAGGTTCTTTGCTTTTCCCTTCAAATATTTCATGGCTCGCTCATACTGATACATCCATCCGTAATGTACAGGTCCACGAAGCAATGCCTCATATGGGAGGTGGACAGCTAGATGCTCCATGACGTCAAAAAATCCGGGAGGAAATATCTTCTCCAAGTTGCACAATAAGATGGGAATGTTCTCCTGAAGCTGTTCCACAACTTCTTCTTTAAGAGTGCGTGTGCTCAGATCCCTGAAAAATGCTCCAATGCCTTTTATATTCAAAAAAAAATTAAACACATTGTTAGTCATATATTATTTTGTAAATTATTGTGATATAATACACTACGTACCTGCAAGTGCTTCATGTACGTTTGTTGGAAGTAGCTCCGCAAATGCAAAGGGCAGTAGTCGTTGCATAAATACATGACAATCATGACTCTTCATCCCGGAGAACTTTTGACCCTTTTCAACACATCTAGAGAGATTCGAAACATACCCATCGGGGAACTTCACTTCTGATGCCACCCAGTTGAACAACACCGACTTTTTTTCTGAAGATAATCTGAATATCGGAACGGGAACTTGTCCATTGCTTTTAATATGTAACTCGCTTCTTGAGCAAATATCCGGCAAGTCCAACCTCGATTTTATGTTGTCTTTTGTCTTCCCTGGGACATTCAATATTGTATTCATGATGTTCTCAAAGAAATTCTTCTCTATATGCATCACATCGAGGTTGTGGCGCAGAAGAAGATCCTTCCAATATGGCAACTCCCAAAATATACTCTTCTTGTGCCAGTTGTGATGAACACCGTAAGAATCTGGCATATTACGAGGGACATGCCAATTACCACCCCAACGAACTGTTTCGTTAGCTCCGTAGTAGTCGATTTGCGCTTCAATTTGTTCTCCAGTTAGATATGGAGGAGGAGTGTCTCTCACAACCCTTTTGTGCCTAAACAAATTCTTGTTTCTTCGGTAAGGATGGCCAATGGGAAGAAATCGACGGTGACAATCAAACCAACTTGTCTTCCTACCATTCTTCAGTTGAAACGCATCTGTCGTTCCATTACAATATGGACAAGCTAATCTCCCATGTGTAGTCCATCCAGACAACATCCCATAGGCAGGAAAATCACTTATGGTCCACAAAAGCATCGCTCGCATCGTAAAATTCGTCTTCGTTGAACAGTCATACGTCCTCACCCCTGTTGACCACAAATCCTTCAACTCTTTTATCAGTGGTTGTAGGAAAACATCCAGGGACCTTTTTGGATGGTTCGGACCAGGTATTAATATGGTCAAGAATAGCAACTCCCGTTGCATGCACATCTCCGGTGGCAGGTTGTATGGAGTAAGAAAGACTGGCCACAATGAATATTGTCTCCCTGACATTCCGAACGGACTAAATCCATCTGTGCATAATCCGAGATACACATTCCGGATATTGCTAGCGAAATCTGGATGTACTTTGTTGAAATGTTTCCAGGCTCTTGCATCTGATGGATGAGAGTCATCTCACCATCCGTCTGAGTATGCTCGGCATGCCATCTCATCTTTCCAGCAGTCTGCTCTGATTGATACAATCTTTTCAATCTATCTGTAATTGGTAGGTACCACATCCTTTGGTACGGTACCCTATTATACGTCCCCGTCCTTGCGGCTTGAATCGTGGCTTCTTGCAGAATCGACATTCTTCTAGCTTCTCATCATCTCCCCAATAGATCATGCAGTTGTCGATGCAAACATCTATCATCTCCGAAGGCAACCCAAGACTATAAACCAGCTTCTGAATCTCATAATAAGAATCAGCAGACACATTGTCTTCCGGCAAGTACTCTTTAAACAAGTCCGCCCATTCGTTCATGCAACTTTCAGGTAGATTGTGATCAGTTTTAATATTCATCATTCTAGCAGCTAACGACAATTTAGAGAGACCTTCTCTACAACCACTGTAAAGTGGTTGATTCGCCGCGTTTAACATTTCGTAAAACTTTTTTGCATCTATATTAGGTTCTTCATCTTCATCATGAGCTACGAATGCATCAGCTACCATATCATGAACCCTATCATAATCTACCATCTCCTCCTGATGGTAACTATGTTCATTATGCAAATGATGATCAACCGGTTCTTTTTCCTGAAAATTGCTATTACTACTACTTGCTTCATTCTGATCATAATTAAAACCTTCTCCATGTTGAAACCAGATATAGTAATTTGCCGTGAAACCTCTATTTATTAAATGCTTCCAAACATTTTCACGATTTGCCAGTTTCGAATTGTTGCATTTCCGACAAGGACAGAACATCTTACCACTTTCTTGGGCGAGCGGTGTTGAATATGCTTGATGCATAAATGTCTCCAGACCAACAAGGTATTCTTTCGTCACTCTCCCGTTAGCATCTCTATGCATATACATCCACTTCCGCAACTCGTAAATAGTCCCGGAGCCAGCCATTTTTTTTCTTTCACGTTTTTTGTTGTTGGTGTGTTTAAAATGATGTTCAAACATCCATATTTATAGGAAAATTCGAATCTGGTAGTTGTAATTTTGCTATGAATTTACGACGAAAATTAATTAGGTGGGCAAAAAAAAACGTGTAACACCTATAAAGTTGGTGGATTCAAAAATTTCCTCGCTAAATACACGTAAACTATTACCTCGTAAATACCACGCAAAGTTTACGTCGTATTTACGAGGAAATAGTTTTTCCTCGTAAAATACTCGTAAAATTACATCCACTTTACGACGAAACAGTTTTGTCGTTACGTTACGAGGAAATAATGATGACTTTAGTTTTTCACGTAAATTCGTCGTAAACTCGACGCAAATTTACGAGGATTGTTTTTCCTCGTTAATTTTCGTAGTTAAGCATGTGTTTTCTTGTTGTGTATGATCCTGGTCGGACTACCTTTATGACCTTGTATGGACCTTCCCAGTTTGCTCCCAGTTTTCCTGCGTTAAGTTCGGCTGTGTTTTGGAAGACTTTGCGAAGGACCAGGTCGCCTTCTTTGAACCTGCGATGGCGAACGTTTGAGTTGTAGTATTTTGCGGCGGCGTGCTGGTAATTTTGGATTCGTATGAGAGCTTGATCTCACCGCTCATTAATAAGATCGAGTTCGTCCAGCAGCATCGCACTGTTAAGATCTTCTCGTTCGGGGAGGAATCTTCTCCGTACTCCAGGAAATTCTACTTCCGCGGGGATCATACATTCCGTTCCGTAAACGAAGGCGAATGGGGTTTCACCCGTAGCCTGTCTCGGCGTCGTACGATGCGACCAAAGAACTCCTTCGAGCACTTCTGCCCATCGCCCCTTTTTGACTTCTAAGCGCTTTTTTAACCCGTCGAGGACGGTTTTGTTGATGGTCTCTGCCTGGCCATTGCACTACGGATATCTGGGAGTCGACTTGGTTAGTCGTATCTTCCACTTCTCGCAGAATGCTTTGAATCGGGTAGAGATGAACTGAGATCCGTTGTCTGTCACGATTTCGTAAGGGACCCGTGTCTGGTGATGATGTTCTTCCATACGAAGTTCTCGACTTGTACGTTTTTGATACTTGCGTAGGAATCTGCCTCTACCCACTTTGAGAAGAAATCCGTGAGGACCAGGAGGAAGCGTTTCTGCTTCGAGTCATGTAATGGGCCGACGATATCCATAGACCATCGCAAGAAGGGATACGGAGACGAGATGGACGAGAAGACTTCCGCGGGTTGATGGATTGTCGGCGCGTGCCTTTGGCATTTTTCGCACTTCCGTGCGAACCTCTCGCAGTCTTTGATCATAGTTGGCCAGTAATAACCATGGCGTTTTATTTTTACGGAGAGAGATCTTCCGCCGGAGTGGTTCCCACATGATCCGGAATGAACCTCCTCCATTACCCTTCTTGCTTTTTCGCCTTCGGCGCAGGTCATGAGTGGGCCGGAGAATCTCCATTTGTAGATTTCTCCTTTTACCGTTACATATCGCGAGGCCTGGGTCTTGATTTTGCGGGCCGCCCATTTATCAGTGGGAAGCGTTCCGTTGATTATGTATGCTCGGATTGGCTCTAGCCATGGGCTGTCGCAGCCGTATTCCGACTGATCCACATTTTCTTCTGGTGGGTCTTCAACTTCCTCCGCATTTTCGATTTGTGCTCGAATCAGATTGGCGACCACTGGTGGTCCGATGCTTGGGTTTTCGAAGAACTCAACGGGGATTACTCGTCTTAGTCCAGAATCCGAACTTGATGCGAGTGCGGCCAAGGCATCCGCCTGAGTGTTTTCTGAGCGAGGATTCCTAGTGAGGGCGAAGTGGTTGAAGTCTCGAGAGAGGTCTTGGATGAGTTTTAGATATGCATCCATTCTTTCGTCCCTCGCTTCGTATTCTCCGCTGTACTGATTTGCGACTAACTGAGAGTCTCAGTAAGCGTGAATGTTGCGGATCTTAAGCCAATGGGCTAATCATAATCCTGCGACGAGTGCTTCATATTCGGCCTCGTTGTTCGACGCATGGAATTCCAATCGGAACGACTGTTCCAAGACTTCGCCGGTCGGAGACGTGAGCTGGATTCTGATCCCGGATCCTTGTTTGGACGATGATCCGTCGATGTGAAGGATCCAGGTTGAGTCCGGTTTCGTGTTTGTCATATCCCCCGTGGGCAATTCTACCAAGAAGTCCACTAGTACTTGATATTTTGCGCAGGTTCTTTGGCGGTACTCCACGTCGTACTCGCTTAGTTCGATTGCCCATTTTGCGAGTCGTCCTACCTGACTCGGACTGTGCAAGATCGTTCGCAGTGGGAAGGTGGTGAGGATTATTATGGTATGCGACTGAAAGTACGGAGGGAGTTTCCTTGTCGATGTCACAACTGCGAATGCTAGTTTCTCCATCAGGGGATACCGGGTCTCAGCGTCCAGTAACGTTTTGCTTATGTAGAAGATTGGTTTTTGCTCACCGCGTTCCTCTCTAATCAAAACGCCGTTTACCGCTGTTGTGGAGACTGCGATGTACAGGAACAAGGGTTCTCCCTCCACTGGTTTTGCGAGGACGGGAGGAGTGGCCAGGTAACGTGTTAGCTGTTGGAAATCTTTCTCACATTCCTCCGACCATTCGAACTTCTTATTCCCTTTCAGCGTGTCGTAGAAAGGAAGACACTTATCCGTCCAGCGCGAGATGAAATGGTTCAAGGCCGCGACTCTTCCGGTTAGCCTTTGGACTTCCCATTTCGTCTTTGGCGAGACCATCTCTATTAACGCGTTTATCTGGTTAGGATTGGCTTCGATCCCACGACACGTGACTAGGTACCCGAGAAATTCTCCTGATGCCAACGCGAATCTAGACTTTGCAGGGTTCAGTTTCATGTTGTGGGCGTTAAGTCTTGCAAAGCACTCCTCCAAATGGGAGACGTGGTCGTGCTCGTCAAGAGACTTTACGAGAATGTCATCGATGTATACCTCCATAGTCTTGCCGAGCTGTTCGGAGAAAATTCGATTGACAAGTCGCTGGTAAGTGGCGCCTGCATTCTTGAGACCGAAAGGCATTACTTTGTAGCAATATGTTCCCCGATCGGGGATGAACGCAGTTTTCTCACGATCGTCGGGATTCACCATGATCTGATTGTACCCGGAGAAGGCATCCATAAATGATAAGAGTTTGTTCCCTGCTGTTGCTTCGACCAGTCGGTCGATGTGCGGGAGTGAGAAGAAATCCTTTGGACAGGCCTTGTTGAGATCGGTGAAATCGACGCATACTCGCCATTTGCCATTTTTCTTTTTGACCACGACCGGGTTAGCGATCCAGTCTGGATACCTAACTTTTGTTATTGATCCGACCTTCAGGAGTCTTTCGACTTCCTCATTTACCGCGGTGGCACGCTCCGGTCCTAGCTTCCGCCTTTTTTGTTTGACGGATTTGTAGCTCGGATCGATGTTAAGCTCATGACACGTTATGCCGATATCGATCCCTGGCATATCTTCCGCGGCCCAAGCAAACGCATAGAGGTCCTTTTTGAGACAGGGGATGAGCTTTGTCTTTAGTGGCTCGCGGAGGTTGGCTCCAATCTCGACGCATCGTTCCGGAGAGGATTCGAAATAAGATCTACCTTTTCTATAAATTTGTTTTGTTATCTTTTCATATTTTCCGCATTTATTTGGTCACTTGTCGTTGGCTCTCGCAGAGAATTCGGGACCTCAGGGAAAGTAAGGGTTTCCTGACTTTCCTCCGATTATGGAAATCGATGATGTGAATTTCGGTTCCCACATTAGGAATGCTAGGAAACCTGATAAAACAAAATGAACCATCAAGGACTCAGATTACTAGAAACATGCATAAACCTTTGATCATTGATTCTGGTGCATCTCATCATATGATTAGTGATAATAACCTGATTAAAGATATAGAACCTGCTCATGGACATGTGATGATTGCTAATGGAGATAGAATTCCTATTAGGGGAATTGGTAAACTGAACTGTTTAATGAGGATTCTAAAGCATTCATCATGCCTGAGTTTACTTCTAATCTTTTATTTGTCAAAAGATGCACCACTGATCTTCAATGCAATGTTATCTTTACTCCTGATGATGTGAAGTGTTGGGGTCAAAACCGGTCACGATAGAATCAATGCCTGAAAGTTCCCGGAAAAAAACTCTTGATCGATCCTTGAAAACTAGACATTCCCGGAAAATGGTTAATCAAGTAAAAGACAGTTTTTCGCGGATGCGAACCGAGGAATGTCGAGAAGAGGATCAGTCTAGATGAGGTCTCGATCGTAAGCGAGGACAGTCTCAACCGAGATCACCTCGCCCCTGGGCAAGGACGACCCGCGCCAAGGTCACCTCGCCCATGGGCGAGGACGACCCCCACCGAGGCCACCTCGCCCATGGGCGAGGACGACCCGCGCCGAGGCCACCTCGCCCATGGGAGAGGACGACCCGCGCCGAGGTCACCTCGCCCATGGGCGAGGATGACCCGCGCCGAGGTCACCTCACCCCTGGGCGAGGACGACCCGCGCCGAGGTTACCTCGCCCATGGGCGCGCGGGGGCGAGGACGACCCGCACCGAGGTCACCTCGCCCATGGGCGAGGATGACCCACACCGAGGTCACCTCGCCCATGGGCGAGGACCGACCTCCTGTCCCGAAACTGTGCATCCTCTTCTAAGTTCCCGTAACACAATCATCGGGCCCTTGGACGCAATACCTATGTCTCGTCTTGCTTAGGATTATCAAAGAAAGACTTTGGGAAAAGTTTTAAAAACTTGGTCATCGAAATGGATTCCTGCCTGCCGTATAAAACAGCTATGGTTAGCTTGAACACCAGTTGTCTTAACTATACGGGGAATCAGAATCCTTTCGAAAAAACCAATGGCTGTTTCTTAGGAAAAATGGTAAAAACGTCTAAGTCCCAAAACGGCCCAAAAGGGGCCTGAACTGCGGCTAAACGGCCCAAAAGGGTCCTGAACTGCGGCTAAACGGCCCACTTAGAAAACAGGTCGCTGGGGATCGCGGGGAGGATACTGTTTGCTGCAAAAAAAAAAAAAAAAAACCTACTCCACCTATATATAGGAAAAAAGATTACTATTCATTCTTGGACTTTCTCGAAACGATTACGTCTAATTTCATCAAAACAAGTCATATCGCAAGCTAGGACCTCACACCCAGGTCCACGGATCCTAGCTAGCTGGGGGGCTAACTGTTGGGGTCAAAATCGGTCACGACGGAATCAATGCCTGAAAGTTCCCGGTAAACGTACTCTCGATCGATCCTTGAAAACTAGACATTCCCGGAAAATGGTTAATCAAGTAAAAGACAGTTTTTTGCGGATGCGAACCGAGGAATGTCGAGAAGAGGATCAGTCTGGATGAGGTCTCGATCATAAGCGAGGACCGTCTCAACCGAGATCACCTCGCCCCTGGGCGAGAACTTACGGGGCTAGACTAGCGAACGTACCGACAGCTCTCGTGGCCTAGGATCTTACCTGTTGTTCACACTCAAACGCGAATTCGGAAATAAGACCTCTTTGTTCTCTTTTCGCTCTTTTGCGATTTATTACTTTCGACTCTTTCATATTGATTGTGTTGTGTGTGGCCCAGCAGATAACCGGGACCTTTAGGGAAGGCTAGGTTAGCTAGGCTTTCCTCCGATTAACAAATCTCGACGGTGTGAATTCCGGTTCCCACAGTTCGGCGCTAGAAGGAGGGGGGGGGGGGTACGGATCTATCTCTCACCCAACCGCGCACGCTCAGTCAGGTATGACGATCGCTGACAAAGACAAGCAAACGCACGACGGGACTTCCGTCAATGCCAACGCTGAAGCTGGAAACGTATCCACGGTCACTACGAACGCCGTGATACTGGACTAGATGAAAGAAATGTTCACCTCCACTCAGAAAAAATCGGACGAAAAAGGAAAGCTTGTGGCCTCTCTTGCAAAACAGGTGGAAACCATAACGGTGAAGGCCAAAAGTAAAAACCCGCGCGGGGCCACAAGAGCCCTTAGCGGCAGAAGACTCGATTTCGAGACTCCGAGCGATCGGGCCACACAGGCAGACAAGGATTCTTCAGGTCAGAACCCTGACGAAACAGTCCCGCCAGGCGCACAACCGACCGTGGAGAACCTTCCACCTCCCGTCGGGAGCAACAAAGGAGGTGATTTCGAGCGGATCGATCTGGACATAAGCGACCAGTCCGATCACTCGGACGGAGGTGCCGACTTTCATTCGAGAAGAAGGCGAAGCCAGTCCGCTCGGCAGGACGCGTATTTCGAAAAGCCCATGACTGAGGAAGAAGAAAACCTCTATTGGGTAGGGCAGGAAGAACTGGCCGAGAATCAGGCGCTCGCAAGGCTGCTAGAAATCCTGATGAGATCCATGATCTCCGTGAGTACATCACAAAAACTGCGGCAGAAGTCAAGGCGGTAAAGTCGCAGATTCACCACGCGACAAGCGCTGCACCCGAGATCGACATACTTCTCGAGGAACCGTGGAAAACTACGTCCACTGCCCGGAACACGGAAACTAACATCTCAGATCCTGGGAAAATCAAAATTCCCGTCTACGATGGCACCACCGACCCGAAGGCGCATCTGCAGTCTTTCCAGATCGCGATGGGAAGGTGCAAACTCAAGGAACGCGAACGAGAAGCTGGCTACTGCCTCCTCTTCGTCAAAAACCTTAAAGGAGACGCGCTCGAATGGTTTTCTCGTGTGAAACGAAACTCCATCAGAAGTTTCCGTCAGCTCGCCTCGGAGTTTCTCAAACAATATTCCATGTTCATGGACAGGGAAACCTCAGACGTCGACCTTTTAAGTCTATCTCAAAGAGAAGACGAACCACTCCGCGAATTCATGAACAGGTTCAAGCTGGTAATGGCAAGAGTCACTGGAATCAGCGACAAAGTGACAGTCGACGCTTTGCGGAAAACTCTCTAGCACAGGTCGAAACACCGGCGATGGATATCCCTTGAAAATCCGAGAACAATCCAGGACGCTCTTCACAAGGCAACGAACTTCTTCATAATGGAAGAAGAGATGAAAGTCCTCTCCCAGAAGTACAACCCGCAGAAGACGTCGGCGAGAAGGAAAAACCCTCGCAACGACAAGTATGTCCACCACGAGGGAGAAGATCTCCAGGGCGAGCATAATTACGCTATCAACTCCGAACAGGGAAAGACTTCCGGAAATACCTGGACCAGGAACCAGTTCAAGGATAATTCCTACTGCGAGTTCCACCAGACAAGAGGTCATTCCACTATGAACTGCAAGGTTCTCGGCGCAAGGCTTGCTGCGAAGCTCCTTGCCGGCGAAATTTCGAAGGTCACAGGCATAAAAGACCTCCTCCTGGGTTCCGATCATCCTCCCAAAACTGATAAAGAGTCCCCCGAAAACGACACCCGCGAAAAATCAGTCGGGCGAGAAACGCGGAAGGAGGTTGGATGACCGAGGAAATGACAACAACCGTCGAAGGGTGAGCATGATTATCGGGGGATCGCAATTCTGTCGCGATTCGATCTCGTTGATCAAAGCTTATGGACGGAAGGCTGAGACGAGTTCAAGATGGCTGGCTCGGTCCCTAACCGACGACACCCCTAACGATACGATCGTCTTCGGAGAGCGGGAAACCATCGGAATCGACAAACCTCACTGCGACCCATTGGTTATCGATCTGGTAATCCGAGACCTGCAAGTGCGAAGGATCCTTATCGACACGGGAAGCACAGTCAACGTCATCTTCCGCGACACCCTCCGGAGGATGAACATCGAACTCGGAGAAGTAGTCCCGGAACCAAAACCTCTCACCGGTTTCTCAGTTGCAACGTCAATGACCCTTGGATCAATCAAACTCCCAGTGATGGCTAAAGAGGTGAAGAAAATCATTGACTTCGCGGTAGTCGATAACCCGACCATCTACAATGTCATCATGGGAACTCCTTGGATCAATGCCATGAAAGCGGTACCGTCGACTTACCACCTTGGCATCAAGTTCCCAACTCCAAACGGAACAGCGGTAATCTGGGGATGCCAGAAACAGTCTAGGCTCTGCTTCTTGGCCGAGCATAAACTACGACAAACTTGGAACACCTCCGCGGTCATCCCGAAGCGGCTAAGAAAGCTCAAAACGCTCCTGAGAGCTCCATAAAAAGTGATCTAGAATCACCCGACCAGGCAACGACATAGTCCCCGAGTCCATCGCCTTGCCAGCGGACAGCCCGACTCCTGAAACGGTCGTCGATCCAACTGAAGCCCCAACGGCTGAAGTAACCGGAACGATCCCATCCAGCGAGTAGGAACACCCGCAGCAACAAGCAGAACTACGAGATGGCTTGATCCTCGAAATAGGTACTTAGGCAGCTTGTCATATCGACAAGTTCAGCTATCCCCCTCGTTAAAAGGGGGGGGGGGGTACGTATACTCGTATACTCCCACAAAGTCCGAAATATCCATGAATGTACTCGACAAGTTCTTTCGATCTTACGATTCACTTGCAACAAGTCACAGTAATCTAAGGTTGGCCTAAGAAACGCCCAAGATAAGGGAATACCGTCCAATCAGTCCTTGGACAAAAACTAATTCCTACATAATTCACACATACTCATGGTCAAGCAAGACCGGAAAAACGCATCTTCTATAAAAACGAAGATCGTAGCCATCTCACAGCAAAAGACATATCTTCGAGAAAGCTAGACGTCGCAAATATTTCTCGAAAGATATTATCCAAATACACAGTCCACCCATGACTCTAAAATACAAATTACCCGTCGATTGGCCCGACGGACAAGTCCAAAACGTTTTCTAAAAAAAGAACTCGTAGTCAAACCTTTCATAAAAACTAAAGGTTCTCTTACATCCGACAAGGATACCATAGCGCGCTATACAAGAAAATCCGAAATTTTGGTCAGCACACCAGACGTTCTCTGGAGAGTGCTTGATTCTTCCCACACAAGTCATATAAGCCGGCGCAGACTTTAATCAGAAAGAATCAGGTAGAAATCGCCAATAGGCAAAACGAAAGCCGATTAGTCGTCGCATAGCCTTAGCGCCGAAAGTAAACCTAGGTCTTGCCCTAAACCCAGTCCTGCTGGTCCATTAACATCTCAAGGCATGATATCGAAACTGATACGAGATCTTAAAACATGTCTCATCGTCCACATCTAAAACGCTCACGAAACTTCGTAAAACTCCTAAACGTTTTCGAATACCCTCGAAAGAGAAAACGAACGGAACGACAAATTAAGAGTTAAGATACGAAGTGACTACTCGTGTCTTTCCCTCGACACTTGGCAGAAGTATAAACTAAAACCCATAGAATGCTAAAAGAACACTCGTTATGTATAAAAAGGCCGCAGAGCGGCTGGGATTCGAAGCCACCAATGGCCAGTCACGCATACATAGTCAAATGTCCTTGCAAGGCCATTGCACACTCAAATAACAAACGGCCACACTCGGCCTAAAACACCACTCGAAATCTTGAGATAAAGGCAAAGGGAAAAAAATCCCGATGAACTTCAGAGATTAAGGTCAAGATACCCGGACATCGAGACTCCAAATGAGTCCGCGGGCTGATCTACTTCTCCTCCCTCGTCCGTAGCATCGGCTCCCGCTTACGTCGTGTCCTCCAAAACCTCGATGGGTTCCCAAAGCTCTCGGATCCTTCCCTCGATTGGAGGAACCATCGACTCGGCCTGGGCGCACCCATCCATGAGGTCCGACATCTCAGCAACCTCGGAGCGAAAAGAGAAATTAGCGTTCTGCGACTGCCAAAGGGTACCAACCAAACCGCGGCATTCGCAGAAGCCACCCACGTAGTCTTGAGCGTCCTTGAAGCTCCCAAACTCAGCATCAAACAATGAAGCTCTCCTCGCTAACTCAGCAGCAATCGTCCTCCTCCCATTCCTCTCCGCACGAATGAGAGCTCGGGAATGGGACTCAGCCTGTCTGCGCTCTCTTTCCGCAACCTCATTCTGAAAATGGATGAATTTCCTCTCGATCTCTTCTGCCTTGAAGTGGGAAAGACGCGCCTCTCTGAAACTTCCGTAAAGCGTTGAATTAAAGACCCGCATTCCCTACACGAATCAAGGGTCAAACATGGAAGCAACAAACAAAGACTCGCCAAAAAAAATAATTTTTCAGAGACTAAACCTCGTTGATCAACCGAGAACCTTCCGCGACCACTTCTCTCCTCGACGCTTCATCCAGTGACGCTGGAGTAGTAAAACCGGGGGGAAGGTTGGCAAAGAAGTCGTCCGAAAGGGGAGCCTCCCCGGTTCCATGTGGGAACCGAAATTCGCACTGTCGATTTCCGTTTAAATTAGGAAACTAGGAAAACCCTAATTTCCCAGAGGTCCCGGAGATCTGTTAATACCACACGCTAAGCAATCAGAACACGAGATATCAATGACAAAGTACAAAAATAGTAAAAAGAGAGCAAAATAGATCTTATTCCAAATCCGTGTTTGAGCGTTACAACAAGGTATAAGTCTGGGCTCGAGAGCTGTCGGCCAGATTCCTAGTTCTAGCAACCCTAAGACGGCTAAACCTAATTGAGTCGCAGCTCGAAATAACAAAAACGGAAATATGCCTAAATCGCTCTAAGTACTAAGTTTGCTCCGAAAAAGGTCTCTACTCATGCCTCTCACCAAGGACTCCTTATATACTGGCTCCTACGTCGGTTTCGCTTTTCCTCTTCTGCCCTTAAGCCGTCATAGTATAAAAATGGAGATATTCAATTTTTTCCGATCTTCCTAATTATCTTCAAAATTTTGTATTTATCCGCATAAACTTGACATTTATCTTTCCTTGCGAACCAAGCGTAAACCGTCATGCGGCTTACAGGCTGTTCGTTAAGAAATCGTAAATTAGGCCTCGAGTCATGTTTTAGGTCCCTTTGGGCCGTCTTCTGACTCGAAGCGTTTATTACGGCTTCTTTCGATAAAGAACGAACTTTCCGCGGTTTTTACCGTAAAGTTTGATCAATGACTTAGAATGGCGGGAAACATGAAATAGGTTCGCTACGGTCTTCGGGAGATAGCATGGAAGGGTAGACGAGAATACATGGACTAATGTCGTATCGACGTTTCGGAAGAGCTCGGTTGCTACGTAGCGACTGAGCGGAATGGACGCTCGGTCGCTACGTAGCGACCGAGCGGAACGGACGCTCGATTGCTACGTAGCGACCGAGCTTGGCTCGAGCTCGGTCGCTATGTAGCGACCGAGCGGAACGGTCGCTATGTAGCGACCGAGCGGAACGGTCGCTCGGTCGCTACGTAGCGACCGAGCTTGGCTCAAGCTCAGTCGCTACGTAGCAACCGAGCAGAACATGCGTTCGGTCTTTGCGTAGCGACCTTTTCGAGCTCTTGTCTGATGTCTCTTGTTTCCTCCGCAAAGCTTTTCGTAAGAAAGAATCTATTTCGAAAAAATATTTGTCGAAGAAAGTTCTCATTTTCTTCTTCGGACGTTTTGAATGTTAACTTCGTCGTAACCGTTTTAGACCCCAACATTTAGCCCCCCAGCTCGTTAGAGTCGAGACTCTAGCGCGCGGTTTTACGATTTTGGTAAAGTTAGGCGTATTGGACGAAGTTTACTCTAAACTCCGCGGAAGAAAATTCTTGAGAAAGTATATATTAAAAATATAAAATTCCGAGCCCATACTTCTATAAGTAGTGAGCTCTTGTCATTCATTTGCTTCACACCTTCCCTTCTTCAAACCTCCAAAACCACTCTAGCTCCAAATCTTTTGCCTTCAACATGTCTTCTTCCCACGGTGACAAGAGAAGTTCCGATGTTGAGATGGGCGAGGCTACCTCTCCGGCTCCGATTCCGACTTCTCCGGTCGAAGCGCCGGCTTGCGTTGCTGACCATCTCTCCTTTCAAGAGAGACTAGTTTGTCGCCAAGCCGAGAAGGAACAGGTTCGAGCTGGTGCCGAGTTCCCATCCTCTTCTGCACTGGCCATTGCTCCGGGCCACGGGACCGAGATCGTAACTCCGCAAGACGCGGGAACTCTCGCAGGCTCGGGTGTTCCGTATGTTTCGGCTCTACCTGCCGGATCGTCCACGACTCCGATTCTCGTCAAGGATAAGGAGAGGGCTGCTGACTCTATGCCTCCTCCTTCGGCCAGGAAAGAGATCGTTTTAGCGCTGCGCGCTCCTAGTGTTGTTCCGGTGACGGGGAATCTTAGCAGCAAGGAGGCTCGAGCATAGCGTCGGGGCTTCGCGGAAAGGTTTGTCGCTCACTTAATCTCTTGATTGTTTCGCAGTTTATGTCGTTGATCGATGGGATGATCAGCGAGTGCGGTTCTGAGACGAGTCGTCTTGCCGGGGAGTTGTCGGAGCTGCAGGGTAGATAGTCTGAAACCGAGGCCATGCTGACGGCTGTCAAGGATTCTCACTCCGTGAAAGTGCCGAAACTCAAGGTCGCGATAGGGGAGCTCGAGAGTGACCTCGGGAAGACGGCGAGTTCACTGCTTAAGGAGAAGAAAGCCAGGAAAGCCAAATCATCGGAGGTGCGTCGGCTTCAGCGTCAGATCGAGGGCGATGCAGGATTAGCGAGCCACGGGATCCAAGAGGCCACAGACGCTCTTCGTTCTGAGTTTCAGGCTCGCTTGGCGAAGATCTATGCCTTTCTGGGCTCCCTCGAGTGCATTCAGAACAAGGATTTAGCCTTGGCGACGATTGAGGGTGGGGTGGCCGTGGTTCAGTCGTTCCAGAGTGAGACTCCTCCGACCTTAGAGGCCGAAGAGGCCCGACTGTCCGGCTGCAAGGGAGATTTGGCAGTCGTGGATGGAGATTTCTATCTCATCCTAGCTGACCTGAAATCCGCGTGCTTTCTTCCGACGTGTTCAGAAGGCCCAGAGGGGATAAATCCGGTGCTCGGAGAAAGCGGAGGTGATGCGGCTCCAGGCTTGGACGAAGGGACGGGTGAAGAAGGAGCGTGAGTTCTGAGGATGACTTTGGTTAGATCTCTTGCGAGAGATTTTTTTATGTTTGATGTTTCAGCCTTAAATGGCCTTATTTCATATTTCGGGACTGGCCGTATGTGGCTTTGAATCCCTGCCGCTCTGCTGCTTTCTTTTTATGACAAGATGATCGGGTTGCATTTTTCATAAGTTTACGTATGGCGTGGAAGGAGGGTGATGAGTTGTCGTCTCATATCCTTCTTCGATGTGAAATGTTTTGTTCGAGATCCATTTCGAGAGATTTTCCGTGAGATATAGACTTCGCGGGATATCTGAAGATGTCGAATATAAACATAGAGGCATGGTTTTGGGATCTCGTATCTTTTGGATATCATGCCTTGAGATGTTAGAGACCAGTGCGCTGGATTTAGGGAAAGACCTAGGTTTACTTTCGGTTTTAATATTTTATACGGTGACTAGCCGGCTATCGATTTATCTGTCGCAATTTTAACCTGATTCGTACCGATTTAAAGTCCGCGATAGATTCTCGGCTTACATGACTTGTTAGATATGAATCGAGCATCTCTCTGAAGACAATTTTTAAGCCAACCGGAAGTGCTGGACCAAAATATTGGGTTTCTTTTATAGCGCTATTATCCTTGTGTCGGATGTACGAGAGTCATCTTCGTGAGATGGTTATGTCTGTTTAGGACGTTCGAGAGTTCGATGTGATCAGCACTAGACTTGGCGGCAGATGCCGTCGTTTGGAGTTTTTGGGAAAAATATGTGTTAAAATGTTCATCATTTTTTTTTGACGGAATGTCCGTTTTCGTCATTCGGAAGAAGTAACTCTAGAGGCATCTCTTGCGACGTCTCACGATGCCAAAGGCTGGTTCTCCCTAACGGCTGATTTATTTCCGAATATCGAAAATGTTCTGCGGATAAAAAATAATTTGCTTGGTTAAGATATGTCGGAAACATCGAAGGCGTGGTCGGATGTTTTCGAATTTGAGAGTATACGAGTATACGTATCCACTCCCCCCCCCCCCCCTTTTTAATGAGGGGGGACAACTGAATTTGCCTTTCGACAAACTGCCTACGTACTCCTTATGGAGATTAAGCCGTCTTGTAGTTCGGTGATTGCGAATTGGTTTGTTTAGTGATAGTATTTGTTGGGGTCAAAATTGGTCACGACGGAATCGATGTCCGAAAGTCCTCAGAAAAACCGAATCTCGGTCAAAACTTCAAAAGCCGAGAAAACTAATAGCTGAAACGGATCACCCGGCGAGCTCAACCATGACACGAGCCAGCTCGCCCGGCGAGCACGACCGTGTTTCCGGTCGAGTCACTGGCGAGCTTGGCCGCGACACGAGCCAGCTCGCCCGGCGAATGCGACCGTGTTGCCGGTCGGCTCGCCGGTGAGCTCGACCGTGGCACGGATCAGCTCGCCCGGCGAGTGCGGCCAATTCTCTGTGGACCATTCCGAACCCGGTCCCATCCCATAACCATGCATCTTTGTCCGAAGTTTCCGTAACTCAGTCTTCGGGTCCGTGGATACGCAATGTTCCGTCTAAAAAACATCGTCGAATGTATTCGAGAAGTTGGGAAGGTTATGTCTCTCGAACGGTTTCCTATTTTTCTTAGTAGAGCAGGTTACAGTTAACTTAACACCAACTGCCTCGGCTATGCGAAGAAACAGGGTTCCATTGGAAGAACCATGCCTATACCAACGGCTACTTCGCGAGTAAAATCGTAAAAATGCTTAAGTCTCGCTACGGCCCAAAGAGGGTCCGAATTGCGGACAACGGCCCATCTATGGTCACAAAAGACTTAAGTCCAAGGACAGGTATGACGGTTTATCTCATCCACGGAAAGAGATAAATGTCAAATTTCCGAAGATAATCACAAAGAAGAAGGAAATATGGAAAAGCCCGCTTCGCGACAAATCCGGCCCAAGAAGAGGTAAACCGACCTAAGGAGGAGTATATAAGGAGGACCTAGGACGAAGAGGGAGGAGGGATGGGAGCACTTAGAGCAATTTAGGCATCTTTTTCCGTTTTTACTAATCGAGCTGCGACTCAACTAGTTTAGATTTAGGTCGCTAGACTAGCGAACGTGCCGACAGCTCTTGTAGCCTAGGTCTTTACTTGTTGTTCACGCTCAAACGCGAATTCGGAAATAAGATCCTCTTATTCTCTTTTTCAGCTTATTTTCATTTTATTATTTCATATTGATCGTGTCGTGTGTGGCCCAGCAGATAACCGAAACCTTCAGGGAAGGCTAGGTTAACTTGGCTTTCCTCCGATTAACAAAACTTGACGGTGTGAATTTCGGTTCCCACAGTTTGGCGCTAGAAGGAGGGGGGTACGGATCTATCTCTTTTGCAACCACACACGCTCAGTCCGATATGACGACCAACGCTGACAAAGACCCGCAAACGCACGACGGGACTCTCATCGATGCCAACGCAGATAAAACTCCAGCTGGAAACCTATCAACGGTCACTGCCGACACCGCGATACTAGACCAGATGAAGGAAATGTTCGTCTCCGCTCAGAAAAAGTCGGGCAAACAAGGAAAACTCGTGGCCTCTCTCGCAAAACAGGTGAAACCTTAACGGCGAAGGCCAGGAACAAAGCCCCGTGCGGGACCACAAGAGCCCGCAGCGGTAGAAGACTTGATTTCGAGACTTCGGGCAATCGAGCTGCACACGCAGACAAGGCTTCCTCAGGCCAAAACCCTGATGAAACGCTCCAGCCAGGTGCACAGCCAACTGCGGAGAAGAAGAAATCGAGCGCATCGACCTGGATATAAGTGACCAGTCCGATCACTCGGACGACGGTGCTGACATCCACCCAAGAAGAACGCAAAGCCAGTCCGCTCGGCAGGACGCGTCCTTCGAAAGACCCATGACCGAGGAAGAAGAAAACCTCTTTTGGGTAGAACAGGAGGAGCTGGCCGAAAAGCAGGCCGGGATCCACCGCAGCCAACACAGACAAGCTCGCAAGGCTGCCAGAAATCCTGATGAGATCCACGATCTCCGCGAGTACATCGCGAAAACCGCAGCGGAGGTGAAAGCGGTGAAATCACAAATCCACCACGCGACAAGCGCTGAGCCCGAGATTGACAGACTTCTCGAGGAAGCACGCAAAACCCCGTTCACTGCCCAGATTACTGAGACCAACGTCTCGCACCCAGGGAAGATCAAAATTCCCATCTACGATGGCACCACCGACCCGAAAGCGCTCCTGCAGTTTTTCCAGATCGCGATGGGGAGGTGCAAAGTCAAGGAACGCGAACGAGATGCTGGCTACTGCCTCCTCTTCGTCGAAAACCTCAAAGGAGCCGCGCTCGAATGGTTTTCTCGCCTAAAACGAAATTCCATCGGAAGTTTCCGCCAACTTGCTTCAGAGTTTCTCAAGCAGTGTTCCATGTTCATGGACAGAGAAACCTCGGACGGCGATCTCTGGAGCCTGTCTCAAAGAGAAGACGAGCCACTTTGCGAGTTCATGAACAGATTCAAGCTAGTAATGGCAAGAGTTACCGGGATCAGCGACAAAGTGGCGATCAATGCTCTGAACAAAACTCTCTGGTACCGGTCGAAATTCCGGCAATCGATATCCCTCGAAAAACCGAGAACGATTCAGGATACTCTTCATAAGGCAACAGACTTCATCGTAATGGAAGAGGAGATGAAAATCCTCTCCCAGAAGTACAACCCGCAGAAGACGCCCACAAAAAAGAAAAGCTCTCGAAACGACAAGTATGTCCACCACGAGGGAGAAGACGTCCAGGGCGAGCACAACTACACTATCAATTCCGAACAAGGAAAGACCTCCGGAAACACCTGGACGAGGAACCAGTACAAGGATAAATCCTACTGCAAGTTCCACCAGACCAAAGGTCATTCCACTACGAACTGCAAAGTTCTCGGCGCAAGGCTAGCCGCAAAACTCCTCGCTGGCGACCTCTCGAAGGTCACTAGCATAAAAGACCTCATCTTGGATTCCGACCGCCCTCCCAGGACTGATAAAGAGTCTCCCGAGAGGGACGCACGCGCAAACCAGTCTGGCGAGAAACGCGGAAGAAGGCAGGATGACCATGGAGACAATAGTACCCGCCGGAGGATAAACATGATCATCGGAGAATCGCAATTCTACCGCGACTCTGTTTCATCCATCAAGGCCTACGGAAGAAAGGCGGAAACAAGTTCTAACTGGACGACTCAGTCCCCGACTGACAATGCTCCAAACGATACGATTGTTTTCGAGGAGGAGGAAACCGTCGGACTCGATAAACCTCACTGCGACCCGCTGGTCATCGACTTGGTGATTCGAGACCTCGAAGTGGGAAGAATCCTCATCGACACAGGCAGCACGGTCAACATCATTTTTCCGCGACACTCTCCGGAGAATGAACATCGAACTCGGGGAAGTCATCCCGGAACCAAAACCCATGACCGGTTTTTCGGGCACAACATTAATGACCCTCGGATCGATCAAACTTCCGGTTATGGCAAGGGAAGTCACGAAAATTGTTGACTTCGCCATAGTCGATAACCCGGCCATCTATAATGTTATCATGGTAACCCCATGGATCAACGTAATGAAGGCAGTACCGTCGACTTACCACCTTAGCATCAAGTTCCCAACACCAAACGGAACAGCAGTAATCTGGGGATGCCAGAAACAATCTAGGCTCTGCTTTTTGGCTGAGCATAAGCTACGACAAACTAGGAACACCCCTGCGATTAGCCCGAAGGGAGTCAAGAAAACTCAGAGTACTCCCGAAGGTTCCACAAAGAGCGATTCAGAATCACTCGCCCAGGCAACGGCTCTGGACAGCGACGCGATCCCGGAGTCCATCGCCCTACCAGCGGAAAACCCGACTCACGAAACGGCCTCCAATTTGACTAAAGCCTCAACGGCAGAAGTAACAGAAACGACCCTATCCAACGAGTAGGAACGCCCGCAACAACAAAGCAGAACTACGAGATGGCTTGATCCTCGAAAGAGGTACGTAGGCAGCTTGTCCTATTGACAAGTTCAGCTATCCCCCTCTCCAAAAAGGTGGGGGGGGGGGGAGTGGGTACGTATACTCGTATACTCCCACAAAGTTTGGAATATCCACACATGTACTCGATATTTTCGAAACTTGTTCAATAAAACTCATTTTATTTCGGTCTCCCGATTCACTTGCAATAAGCCACAACAATCGGAGATTAACCTTAGATTAACCTTTCAAGCATTCCTTGGATGGGAACTAACTTAAACAACAATCACTGCGTATCAATTGTCAAGAAAGACCAAATACATCTTCTCTAAAAACGAAGATCGTAACTTTCTCCCTACAAAGGATATACCTTTTGGAAAAAGCGAGACGCCGTAAATATTTTCAAGAGATATTATCCAAACACAAGGTCCGTCCGCGACTCTTAAAAAAAAACAAATTGCCCGTCGATTGGCCCTGACGGACAAACCCAAAACGTTCTAAAAAAATAACTCAGAGTCTAACCTTACGTAAAAGTAAAGGTTCTCTTACATCGACGAGGATACCATAGCGCGCTATACAAGAAATCCGAAATTTTGGTCAGCACTCCAGACGGTCTCTGGAGAGTGATCGGTTCGTTCCATACAAGTCATATAAGCCGGCGCCAAGTCGCGGACTACAAATCGGAAAGAACCAGGTGGAAATCGCCCACAGGCAAAACGAGAGCCGATAAGTCGTCGCACAGCCTTAGAGCCGAAAGTAAACCTAGGTCTTGCCCTAAACCCAGTCCTACTGGTCCACTAACATCTCAAGACATGATACGAGATCTTAAAAAAAAGTCCCATTTCCGAACGCCCTCGTTCAGTAAGAGCAAATGAACAAGACGATAAACTAAGAGTTAAGATACCACAACAAGAAAACACAAATTTAACGACGGCCAAAATCGTCGTTATTACCTCGTAAAAGAAGAGTTACGAGGAAATGGCGATAAAAGGCGTTTCGTCGTTATACGTTTGTCGTAAGAGAAGATTCGTCGCCATTTCCTCGTCCATTAGCGAGGTTATATTTTCCTCGTAAAGAAGAATTAAGTTTTCCTCGTAAAGACCACGTGGGCTTTCCACGTAACGCGGTCGTTGTGCTTCCTCGTAATAAACTCGAAAAGGATTCGTCGTAAAAGACCCGCAAAACCCTCTAAATATATTCGTCGTAATAAAACGTAAAGAACACGAAAATATTTCGTCGTAATTGAATCGTAAAGTATACGAAATAGAATCCACGTAAAATCCTCGTTAATAGTTCCTCGAGATTTTGTCGTTAATTTTCCTTGTTAATACATCGGGAATTAGCGACGAAATTACTTTGTTTTCTATTAAATCGAATAGAAAATTTTTTTTTGGCCGAATCAAAATGAAATTATATAATATATAAATAAGTTTTGAATTTTAAAATACAATAACAAAAAAAAAAACTAATGCTGCATTGCCGCGTCGTAGAATTCCTCGCTCCTTCTCGAGAGATCTGCCTCGTTGACTTGCACGGATGTCTCGCCTGGAATGGGGTTTTGTTGTTTCATGGTCCTGAACATGGCCTCCCATTCCGGATTTGTGGCCGCTATGACGTCCAAGAAGTTCTCGAGACCACTCATACGAGCTGTGAACGACGTTTTTGTCGAGGCCAACTCGTTTTGTGTCGACGTCAGCTGATGTTGTGTCGTCTCCAACACGTCGCGCAGCTGAGAGACTTCATCATCCCGTCTCTGGCCATAAGAGGAAGTCGCTCTCGGAACATCGTTGACGGAACCAATCCCCAACACACGTCCCTTTTTCCTAGGAGCGACCTTAAAAAACAATAAAATATATATTAAAATTTAAATTTTAAAGTAAAATGGAATTAATAAAAAATTTATATAAAATTTACCTCCTCGTAAATTCTATCCACTTCTATTGTGGATAAGACGACGGGTGATCCGTCGGCGGACTCCTGCGCCAGCTGGGTCTCACGCTCGTCAATACGAGCTGCCACATCATTGTAGATCTTCTCAGACTTCTCATCTACAAATCCGCCCGCCTTGTTCTTGTGGGTCCGATCGAAAAGTTCCATAAGAGTCGGTAAACGTCCCAACTCCTTGGCCTAAAAACAGTTAAGAAAGTTTTTATTATATATATTTATATATATATTAAAAATCAAAAAGTTAAATATTTAAATTACGTACCATTTCCAAACGGACGCGGGCGTGTGGCTTTTGGCCCGTACTATGTTGCATCGCCCTGTGGCCGTGCTCATCTACCGAGTTACGGGAGGCAGAGCAAGACTGGGCGACTCTCATGGCATCAGGATCCCTCCAATAACGGATGAGGCCATCCCACACGTTCGTGGTGATGGTTGAGGGTTTGCCCCGCTCATAGCCCTTCACGATCCAGTCACCCTTCCAGTTGGAGACCGTGTCCAACAAACGTTTCTTCGCCTTGTCGATAAACTCTTTCCGCACCTTCTCAGTGACCCCCATGGACCAATTAAATTTTTGCTGAAAAAAAAATATATTAATAATTAGTTTAGAAAAATAAAATTTAAAAAAATATAAATCAGGAATAAATTGTAAAAACTTACAGCGTAAATCTTGAACCACGTCCTTCTGATGTAGATCGGAGTGGATTTCCAGTTGGGATGTGCCATGGAGAAGTAACCTTTAATCGTCTCGGTTACTTCTGTTGCAAGGCAGTTATCAACCCCAAACCTGAAAAAAAAAACAAATTTAAAGTTTTAAATATTTATTAAAGTCACAAATGAATTAAAAAAATTAATGTAACATACATACCAGAGAGTTCCGTCAGGTCGGTCGGGGTCTATGATCGGTAAGCCTTCTCTGCCTGGCAAACCGAGAATGTCCTCAACAGTGTACTGAGAGTAAGGACAACTCGGTGGCACCATCAAATCAGCATGAACCTGATTGGCGGGCATCTGAGGAGGCACATGAGGAGCTGGCATCGGATGAGGAGCTATCGGAGGAGGCACATGAGGAACTGATGGCGATGCCGTAGAAGAAGGCGAGACTCTCTGAGAAGATTGAGTCTCGGGGACGGTCTCCTGCTGACCCGAAGAACCGGGAGCTGAAGAAGAACCGGGAAGTGAAGGCGGGTCTAACCGACTACCCGGTGGACCGAACATCTGCGAGTAGTGAGCAGTACGCTGGTGATTGCGAATAGTCTGCAAAATTTAAATTTCTAAATTAAAGTCAAGAGTAAAAAAAAAAATTATGAACAGTATTAACTACGTAATTAATAAAATTACGAAACCTAAATTTTCTAAACTAATTTCGTAAACTAAATTCCCTAAACTAACCACCTAATCTAAATTCCCTAAACTACTTAGAGAGGAATGAGAGACTTACCATGGTGAGAGGAAATAGAGAGGCTGTAGAGAGGAAATAGAGAGGCTGTAGAGAGGAAATAGAGAGGAAATGAAGAGGGCCTGCGGTTTCGCCTATATATAGGATTACGGTTCGTCGAAGATTAATCGCAAAATAACGAGGAAAGACAGAGGCCCGTCTTTCGTTTCGTCGCAAGGCCCACGCAAATTAACGAGGAAATACAGAGGCCCGTGTTTTTTTTGCGAGGAAATACAGAGGCCCGTCTTTTATTTTACGTCGTTCTTGCGACGATTTTTGTTTTTATCATCGATTTTACGTGCAAATGGCGAGGCTTTTTTTGCTAACCCCTAAAATCTTAAACCCCAAACCTCAAACCCTATCTTTCTTATCTCCAAACCTCAAACCCTATCTTTCTTATATTTCTTATCTTATACTTCATATATTTCTAACCCTTTAACTTCAATATATATATTTTTTTGAATTTGAAAGGTTTAATACGTTGGAAAACAATTTTACAAATTTTGAATTTGACATATCACACAACAAATCAAACACACTCTACAATTTTGAATTTGACGTATCTCGTCATATGTGTTTCCAATATCTTTCTTCTCTTTTTTTTTTAAGTTTATATAAAATAGAAAATAATTTTTTTTTAGTTTATATGAAGTAGGATGGGGAGTTTTAGGGTTTGCACATTTGGGGTTTAGGGATTTGGGTTTCATTTTAGTTTAGGGTTTATATTTACCGACGAATTAACGACGAAAAGTAAAATAAAAAAGCGAACCTCGCTCATTCCACGTAAGTTCACGAGGCTCTTACGACGTTTTGGTCTTACGTGGAATAAGCGAGGTCCGCTTTTTTAATTATAAAGCGTCTCTTATTCCACGTAAGTTAACGAGGCTATTACGACGTTTACTGTTACCGTGGAATATGCGAGGTAATGTATTATAAATCGTCGTAAAATTCCCGTGAGGTAACGTGGAAAGTACGACGACTGTCTCTAAACCCCTAAAACGAAACGCCAAACCCCAAACCACATCTTCTTTATCTTCTACTTCATATATCAAACACTTCTATCCTTTAACCTCAAGCAATTCATTCTAATCCAAACCGAAAATTATAAAAACACAATTCCTTTACTTATAATTAATGTCGATATCTTATTTATAAATAAACTCCCATTATCTTTAATTATATATAATAAATCAAACTCATACAAATATCAAATACATTAATCGGATTCATCGACATTCTCGTCATCACTTGAAACATCATCATTTTCATGAAACTCGTCTTCAACAGCTTCCTCCGTGGGATCTTCGGTAAGATCTTCATACTCGTGATTATGCGGATCAATGAGAAGGATGTCATCAATTTCTTGTTCAGGTTCATGAACTTCATTTATTTGTTCTTCTTGCAATGGTGGTTCTTCTCCTATGATGATTCGTCCTCGAGGTGTAACTTTGATCACGGCTAACCAATTTATACCCGACTCTCTCATCCGAGGGTATGGAAGGAAGCTAACTTGGTCTGCTTGTGAAGCTAAGATGAAGGGCTCGAATTTGTTGTACCTCCGGCCACCGTTGACATCTACAACACCGAATTTGTTCAACCGAACACCTCTATTGACGACGGGGTCGAACCATTCACACTTGAAGAGGACGCATTTTAGCTTCAATATCCCTGGGAATTCGACTTCAATAATCTCCGTCAAGATTCCGTAGAAATCTGTTTCTCCTTTCACACAAATTCCATAGTTACTGGTTGCCCGCTGTTTACCATACTCATATGTGTGAAAAGTATAGCCTCGTGTGAAATACATCTGTGATGTGGTGACCTTTACAAGTGGAGATTGAATTACTTCGTGTAACCACTTAGGATAATCTGCATCGTCGTCATAATCAACCTATTTAAAAATAAAAAGAACGTTGAAATACAAATCATTCATGTATGAAAATTTTAAAAGTATTTGATTAATACCTGATTCTTCAACCACTTAACAAAGTGTTGATCTTTTCTTTTGTCTACGTCACTTGTGGATATACCAGGAAATGTTTCTTCGACTTGTGAAACAAACATGCTGTAAAATCACATTTTACATGAATTAATCTCTCTCAATTATATAATGTATACTCAATTTAAGTTACCTTTCAAAATAACGCATCAATGGATCCTCGCAATTGAGTAGAATATAGGTGTGTGCACTATGAGCGTCTTCTTCACTCGACCACCAAACCTGTTTTGATTTCCCACCAAGTCGTCCAATCTGGCTAAAGATTTCTGGAACACCAACAACTGCATATGTGGGCGCAACGCCACCATCATCATATCTTCTTGGAGCTCTTCTTCGGGTACGTACTTTTGACGCAAAGTAGTACGATGTGAAGTGAGAAACTTCTTCTGTCAAACTTCCAGCAATTATAGAACCTTCAACTTTGGCGAGGTTCTTTGCTTTTCCCTTCAAATATTTCATGGCTCGCTCGTACTGATACATCCATCCGTAATGTACCGGTCCACGAAGCAATGCCTCATATGGGAGGTGGATAGCTAGATGCTCCATCACGTCAAAAAAGCCTGGAGGAAATATCTTCTCCAAGTTGCACAATAAGATAGGAATGTTCTCCTGAAGCTGTTCTACGACTTCTTCTTTAAGAGTGCGTGTGCTCAAATCCCTGAAAAATGCTCCAATGCCTATTCCAAAAACAATTAAACACATTGTTAGTCAAATACTATTATTGTAAACTAAACCAATTTAATATTATTGTCCTATTGTAAACTACCTGCAAGTGCTTCATGTACGTTTGTTGGAAGTAGCTCCGCAAATGCAAATGGCAGAAGTCGTTGCATAAAGACATGACAATCATGACTCTTCATCCCGGAGAACTTTTGACCCTTTTCAACACATCTTGAAAGATTTGAAACATACCCATCAGGGAACTTCACTTCTGATGCCACCCAATTGAACAAAACCGACTTTTTTTCTGAAGACAATCTAAAAATTGGAACGGGAACTTGGCCATTGCTTTTTATATGTAACTCACTTCTTGAGCAAATATCCGGCAAGTCCAACCTCGATTTTATGTTGTCTTTTGTCTTCCCTGGGACATTCAATATTGTATTCATGATGTTCTCAAAGAAATTCTTCTCTATATGCATCACATCAAGGTTGTGGCGCAGAAGAAGATCCTTCCAATATGGTAACTCCCAAAATATACTCTTCTTGTGCCAGTTGTGATGAACACCGTAAGAATCAGGCATATTACGAGGGACATGCCAATTACCACCCCAGCGAACTGTTTCGTTAGCTCCGTAGTAGTCGATTTGCGCTTCAATTTGTTCTCCAGTTAGATATGGAGGAGGAGTGTCTCTCACAACCTTTTTGTGCCTAAACAAATTCTTGTTTCTTCGGTACGGATGGCCAACTGGAAGAAATCGACGGTGACAATCGAACCAACTTGTCTTTCTACCATTCTTCAGTTGAAATGCATCTGTCGTTCCATTACAATATGGACAAGCTAATCTCCCATGTGTAGTCCATCCAGACAACATCCCATAGGCAGGAAAGTCACTTATGGTCCACAAAAGCATAGCTCGCATCGTAAAATTCTTCTTCGTTGAGCAGTCATACGTCCTCACCCCTGTTGACCACAAATCCTTCAACTCTTTTATCAGTGGTTGTAGGAAAACATCAAGTGACCTTTTTGGATGCTTCGGACCGGGTATTAATATGGTCAAGAATAAAAACTCCCGTTGCATGCACATCTCCGGTGGCAGGTTGTATGGCGTAAGAAAGACTGGCCACAATGAATATTGTCTCCCTGACATTCCAAATGGACTAAATCCATCTGTGCATAATCCGAGGTACACATTCCGGCTATTGCTAGCGAAATTCGGATGTACTTTGTTAAAATGTTTCCAGGCTCTTGCATCTGATGGATGAGTCATCTCACCATCCGTCTGAGTATGCTCGGCATGCCACCTCATCTTTCCAGCAGTCTGCTCCGATTGGTACAATCTTTTCAATCTATCTGTAATTGGTAGGTACCACATCCTTTGGTACGGTACCCTATTACGTCCCCTTCCTTGCGGCTTGAATCGTGGTTTCTTGCAGAATCGACATTCTTCCAACTTCTCATCATCTCCCCAGTAGATCATGCAGTTGTCGATGCAAACATCTATCATCTCCGAAGGCAACCCAAGACTATAAACCAGTTTCTGAATCTCATAATAAGAATCAGCAGACTCATTGTCTTCCGGCAAATACTCTTTAAATAAATCTGCCCATTCGTTCATGCAACTTTCAGGTAGATTGTGATCAGTTTTAATATTCATCATTCTAGCAGCCAATGACAATTTAGAGAGACCTTCTCTACAACCACTGTAAAGTGGTTGATTTGCCGCATCTAACATTTCATAAAACTTTTTTGAATCTATGTTAGGTTCTTCATCTTCATCATCATGAGCTACGAATGCATCAGTTACCATATCATGAACCCTATCATAATCTACCATTGCCTGATCCTCCTGATGGTAACTATGTGCATTATGCAATTGATGATCAACCGGTTCTTCTTGAAAGTTGCTATTACTACTACTAGCTTCATTCTGATCATAACTATAACCTTCTCCATGTTGAAACCAGATATAATAATTTGGCGTGAAACCTCTATTTACTAAATGCTTCCAAACATTTTCACGATTTGCCAACTTTGAATTGTTACATTTTCTACAAGGACAGAATATTTTACCGCTTTCTTGGGCGAGCGGTGTAGAATCTGCTTGATGCATAAAACGCTCCAACCCAGCAAGATATTCTTTCGTCACTCTCCCGTTAGCATCTCTATGCATATACATCCACCTCCGCAACTCGAAAATATTTCCCAAGCCCGACATTTTTTTCACGTTTTTTTTTCTTGTTGGTGTGCTTAAAATTATGTTCAAACCTCCATATTTATAGAAAATTTTCGAATCTGGTAGTTGAATTTTGCTACGAATTTACGACGAAATATTAGGTTGGTGGCAAAAAAACGTGTTAAGTTGGTGGATTTCTCGTTCTTTCCTCGTAAGTTATTTCCTCGTAAAAATCATGCTAATTTTACGACGAATTTACGACGAAACACATTTTTCTCGGAAAAACCACGTCAACTTACGACGATTTTACGAGGAAACGCATTACTCGGTATTTTACAAGGCCGTTACGAGGAAACTTTATTTCCTCGCAATTTCATCGTTAAGTCAACGTAATTTCACGAGGATTAGTTTTCATCGTTAAATTTCCTTGCTAAAACTGTGTTTTCTTGTAGTGTACGAAGTGACTACTCGTATCTTTCCCTCACACTTGGCAGAAGTATAAACTAAAACGCACAGAATGTCAATCATTCATCATATATATAGAAGCCCCAAAAAACGGCTAGGACCCAAAGCCACCAAACGGCCGGTCTCAAACACATAGTTCACATAGCCTCGCAAGGCCATAACACACATAAATCAAATATGGCCACACTCGGCCTAGATACATCAAACCTCGAATTAAAACTAAGGGAAATAATCCCAACAATCCTCAAAGCTCAAAGTCGAAGAACCCGGACATGGAGACCCCGAACGAGCTCGCAGGCTGGTTCACCTCTCCGTCCGCGACTCCGGCACCTTCATCACCAACACAGGTTCCCGCTTCCGCCGTGTCCTCCGAGACCTCGATGGAATCCCAAAGCTGTCGGACCCTTCCTTCGATCGGAGGAACCAATGATTTGGCATGGGCACACCCGTTCATAAGACCCGACATCTCAGCGACCTCGGCAGGAATAGAGAAGTCCTCATTCTGCGACTTGTAGAGGGTAGCAACCGAGCCACGACACTCGCGAAAATCGCCCACGAATTCTTGAGCATCCTTAAAGCTCTCGAATTCGGTGGCAAACAAAGCAGCCCTCCGCTTCATTTCGGCGACAATCGCTCTCTTTCCTCTCCTCTCCCCACGGACAAGGGCCCGAGAATGGAGCTCAGCCTGTCTCTGGCTCTATTCTTCGACCTCCTTCCACAACCGAAAGAGTTCTCTTTCAGCCTCTTCGGCTTTGAAGTGAGAGATACACGAGTCCCGGAAACTTCCGTCGAGCACCGCATTGAACAACCTCATCCCCTGCACGAACTTAAGATCGGAAAAGGAAACAAAAAAAAAAAAATATAATTTAGATCAAAGTTCAAAGGATAAACCTCGTTGATTAAGCTAGAGCCTTCGGCGACAACTTTCCTCCTCGACTCTTCGTCCAGCGACTCATGAGTAGTAAAACCGGGAGGGAGGTCGGCAAAAATGTCGCTGGGAGGGGGAACCTCTCTGGTTCCACTCCTTTCCCCTGGGGAGAAACTAGGGTTCCATTCTGGCAGCGGAGGGTTTCCCAAGACGTTCTCAGAGGCAACTCCCTTGCCTTTCCGAGACCTGGTTCTCTGCCTCTGAGCAGGCATGACATCAATGACCGGTTCTACGTCATACGGAACATCAAGAGGCTGAGAGACGGCTCGAGATCGATGGAGCCGTCTTCGAATCCGCTCAACGGTGAAGGAGTTCCAGAAGAACGGCCTTCTGCGGAGAAGATCTCGCTTGGCAAAAAGATCGGCAGGAGTCGGCGGAAGGATCCTGTTCACTGCAAGATAATAAGAACATCATCTTCGCATGTTTTCAAGGTATCAAAATGAAAAACATAACTATTTGTATTACCACGGGTGAAGTTCCACTCCCGACGGAATAGGTGGAGGTAGCTCTCCTCGACAGACTCCCCATCTATCCGGACAAAGAAAAAGCGCTCTAACCATGTCTTAGGATGTGAAGTGTGCCCCTGAATTATAGCCATGCCCTTCTTTGGCGCCATGCGGTATGAGCCATCGATCCCCGTTCCTCTCGTAGACCAAAATCCCTCGAAGTCGCCAGGGTTAAGATCCATTCCTAGCTCGTAACTCGAGATCAACACGCCGAGCCAATGCTGCAAGGCCGGAATGCTTAGCTGGCTGATCGAAAGCCCAAAGTGGTGAAGCGCGCGGACGATGGTACCAGGGATCGGAAACCACATGCGGCAATACACCAGGAAGGCCTCGTAGCAAGTAAAGAAACCTTCCGGAGGGTTCTTCGCACTCTCGTTGCCACTCGGGATCCGAAATACGACTCCACTTGGAATCTGGTAAAAGTCCCTGACAGTCGTGAGGTAGTCGGGAGAGACCATGCTCGGCGTGAGGGGTGCGTTTGGCGACCTCACGGGCCTCTTAGGAATCAGAATGTCTTGCGAAGGCGGAGGCGAGCCGCAAAGAGCTTTGTAGTACGCATCCTTTGCTTCTTCCTCAACTTCAAACTCTTCTTTCGGGGCGATCACCTCATTGGCAGAAGAGTCACCCGAAGATGAGTGTGAAGAAGAATTCCTCTTTGAAGATCCTTTTCTTGAAGACATTTTCTTTGAGCAAAGAGAGATCTTGGAGAAAAAATTTCTATCTTGGAGGAATCTTTTCTTAAGGGAAGAAGTGAGTAAAGAATTTGAAAAACTTACTTCCCTTATTTATACAATTTTTTTTTACTATTCACCTTCAATCTTTCGACAAACGATTACGTCTAATTCCACCTAGAACAGACCATACCGCAAGCTAGGACCTAACACCCAGGTCCACAGATCCTAGCTAGCTGGGGGGCTAACTGTTGGGGTCAAAATCGGTCACGACGGAATCGATGTCCCAAAGTCCTCAGAAAAACCGAATCTCGGTCAAAACTTCAAAACCCGAGAAAATGAATAGCCGAAACGGATCGCCCGGCGAGCTCGACCATCACACGAGCCAGCTCGCCCGGCGAGCATGACCGTGTTGCAGGTCGACTCGCCGGCGAGCTCGGCCGCGACACGAGCCAGCTTGCCCGGCAAGCACGACCTTGTTGCCGGTCGACTCGCCGGCGAGCTCGGCCGCGACACGAGCCTGCTCGCCCGGCGAGCATGACCGCGTTGCCGGGTCCTTGGAATTTTTATGCCTTGCATGTTGGCTATTTCGTAGGGGCCCGGTCGGACGACTTTTTCGATTTTATAGGGTCCCTCCTAGTTTGCTCCAAGTTTTCCCGTGTTTCGTTCAGCGGTGTTTTGGAAGACTTTGCGAAGGACCAAATCTCCTTGGTTAAATCTGCGATTCCGTACGTTGGAATTGTAGTACTTTGTGGCTGCGTGTTGGTAATTTTGGATTCGGATGAGCGCTCGATCTCGGCGCTCGTTAATGATATCGAGATCATCCAGGAGCATGGCGTTATTGATCTCCTCTCGTTCGGGAAGTAATCTTCTTTGAACACCGGGGAACTCTACTTCCGTACACCAGAGCGAAAGGGGTTTCTCCTGTTGCTCGCCTCGGGGTGGTACGGTGGGACCAGAGGACTCCCTCTAGTTCGTCGGCCCACCTGCCTTTTTTGGCCTCTAAGCGTTTCTTTAGTCAGTCGAGAATGGTTTTATTAATCATTTCAGCTTGTCCGTTACACTGCGGATACCTGGGCGTCGACTTGTTAAGTCGTATCTTCCATTTTTCGCAGAACGCCTCAAACCGGGTGGAGATAAACTGAGATCCGTTATCGGTTACGATCTCGTAAGGAACTCCATGCCTACAGATGATGTTTCTTCATACAAAACTTTCGACTTGGACATCTTTTATACTCGCGTACGAATCTGCGTCTACCCATTTTGAAAGAAATCGGTGAGGACTGATAGGAAATGCTTTTGCTTTGAATTATGAAGGGGTCCGACGATATCCATGGCCCAGCGCATAAAGGGATAGGGCGATGTGATGGAGGAGAGAACTTCGGCTGGTTGTCGGATGGTTGGACCATGCCTATGGCATTTTTCGCATTTTCGTGCAAACTTCTCGCAATCTCCGATCATCGTCGGCCAGTAGTATCCATGGCGTTTGATTTTCAATGCCAGCGATCTTCCACCGGAATGGTTGCCGCAGGACCCAGAATGTACTTCCTCCATAACTCTTCTTGCTTTTTGCCCTTCCAGGCACAGCATGAGTGGTCCGGAGAATCTCCATTTGAAAATTTCGCCGTCCACTGTTACGTAGCGCGCGGCCTTTGTTCGGAATTTGCGGGCTGCCCATTTCTCGGTGGGCAGGTGTCCATTGATAAGGTAGTCTCGAATTGTCTGCAGCCATGGGGTATCGCAGCCGTAATCAGATTGCTTCGATTGCGGTTGTATCGTAACTTCTTTTTCCTCGTCATCTTGACCTTCTATAAGGTTGACGACGATTGGTGGTCTGATGCTCGGATGTTTGATGAACTCGATCGGAATTACTTTTTAAGTCCTGGATCAGAACTTGATGCTAAGGCCGCGAGAGAATCTGCCTAGAGGTTTTCGGAACGGGGAATTCGCGTAAGGGCAAAACAGTCAAACTCTTGAGCTAGATTTTGGACCAGTTTGAGGTACGCGTCTATCCGTTCGTCCCTGGCTTCATACTCTCCGCTGAACTGACTTGCCACTAACTGGGAGTCGCAGTAAGCGTGGAGGTTTCGTATCTTCAAGCCGTGAGCCAAACGCAGCCCTGCGATGAGTGCTTCGTATTCGGCCTCGTTGTTTGAGGCGTGGAATTCCAGCCTGAATGATTGCTCTAAGATCTCGCTCGTCGGAGATGTGAGGCGAATTCCGATGCCTGATCCCTGCTTGGATGAGGATCCGTCGACGTGGAGGAGCCAGGTGGAATTTGGTTCCTCGTTGGTTACGGTCCCTTTCGGTAGTTCGGCCAAGAAGTCTGCAAGCACTTGTGATTTTGCGCTTGTTCTCGGTCGGTACTCGATATCGTACTCGCTCAATTCGACCGTCCATTTGGCCAATCGGCCCGACTGACTCGGGCTATGCAGAATCGTCCGTAGGGGAAAATTCGTGAGGATGACGATCGTGTGGGATTGGAAATATGGTCTTAGTTTTCGGGCCGATGTTACGACCGCGCATGCTAATTTTTCCATTAGCGGGTACCTAGATTCGGCATCCAGCAAGTTTTTGCTTATATAGAAAATATGTCTTGCCGACACAGCGATGTACAAGAACAAAGGTTCCCCCTCCACGGGTTTTTCGAGGACTGGAGGGGAAGCTAAATACCGCTTCAGCTGTTGGAAAGCGTTTTCGCATTCTTCCGACCATTCGAATTTTTTATTTCCCCGTAAGACATCGTAGAAGGGCAGGCACTTGTCCGTTGATCGTGAAATAAATCGGTTAAGTGTCGTGACCCTACCGGTCAGCCTTTGGACTTCCCGCTTATTCTTCGGTGAAGCCATCTCGATCAGTGCGTTGATCTGTTTTGGATTAGCTTCGATGCCGCCGAATGTGACTAGGTAGCCGAGGAATTCCCTTGATGCCACGGCAAACCTGCATTTTGTCGGGTTGAGCTTCATGTTATGGGAATTTAACTGCGCGAAACATTCCTCGAGATGTGATACGTGATCCTTTGCTTGGAGGGATTTGACGAGCATGTCGTCGCTATAAAGCTCCATCGTTTTACCGAGTTGTTTGAAGAACATACTGTTCACAAGTTGTTGGTAAGTTGCGCCAGCGTTTTTGAGGCCGAAGGGCATTACCCTGTAGCAATAGGTTCCGCGATCGGTAATGAACGCAGTCTTCTCGCGATCGTCAGGGTTCATCATAATTTGATTGTAACCTGAGAAGGCGTCCATGAAAGACAGAAGTTCGTTACCCGCCGTTGCTTCTACTAATCGATCGATGTGTGGCAGAGGGAAACTATCTTTTGGACAGGCCTTGTTTAGGTCTGTAAAATCCACACAAACTCGCCATTTCCCGTTTTTCTTTTTGACTACTACAGGGTTAGCGAGCCAGTCTGGATACCTCACTTCCGTTATTGACTCGACTTTAAGCAATTTTTCGACCTCGTCGTTTACCGCAGAAGCCCGTTCGGGTCCCAGCTTCCGCCTTTTTTGTTTGACGGGTTTGAAGGTCGGATCGATATTTAATTCGTGACACGTTATGTTAATGTTGATCCCTGGCATATCTTCCGTGGCCCATGCGAAAGTATTGAGGTTCTTTTTTAGACAGGTTATGAGTTATGTCCTCAAAGACTCGCGGAGATTGGCTCCGACCTCGACGCATCGTTCCGGAAATGCTTCGTCGAGACAGACTGTGACCACAGGTTCGCAAGTTGGTTCGCGTTTTTCCTCTAGGGCCGTGATGTTACGAGACTGCCAGAAGAGTTCCGCTGAATCTTGACTTCGCGAATCCTTGTTGGAGATCTTTTTCTCCGCTTTTCTAGGAGTTGTCTCGAGGTCTGATCTTTTTCGTTTTTGTTCTGCGGCGTAACACACCTGTGATACTCTTGGGTTTCCCCATATTACCTCGACTTCGTTAGGGGTTGGGAACTTGAGGCAAAGATGGTACGTTGATGGGATGTCACACATGGTGTTCAACCATGGCGTTCCCATGATAACGTTATAAGATGCGGGACGGTCAACGACTAGAAACTCTGTGACTCTTGTCACGGTTCCGGCTTTGACTGCGAGATAAATCGACCCGTAGGCCATGGTTGTTTCTCTCGAAAGCCTAGTAGTGGGCTAGGGTATTTCACGATTTCAGATTGATCGATCCCCATTTTCTCGAGAGTATCCTTGAAGATGATATTGGCCGAACTTCCGGTGTCGATTAGCACCCTAGCGACGTCGACATCTCGGATCGTCAGCTCGATAACAAGAAGATAGTTTCGAGGTTTGGCTCAATCGACCGTTGCTCCCCCCTTGAACGAGATGACGTTCGCGCATGTCGAGTCTTGCATATCGTTCCTGATCGTTGAGTGGCTTTTGCGGGTTAGATTGATCCGTAGAGCCCCCTCCTTCTAGCGCCAAACTTTGGGAACCGAAATTCGCACTGTCGATTTCCATTTAAATTAGGACACTAGGAAAACCCTAATTTCCCAGAGGTCCCGGAGATCTGTTAATACCACACGCTAAGCAATCAGAACACGAGATATCAACGACAAAGTACAAAAATCGTAAAAAGAGAGCAAAATAGATCTTATTCTGAATTCGTGTTTGAGCGTTACAACAAGGTATAAGCCTGGGCACGAGAGCTGTCGGCGAGATTCGTAGTTCTAGCAACCCTAAGACGGCTAAACCTAATTGAGTCGCAGCTCAAAATAACAAAAACGGAAATATGCCTAAATCGCTCTAAGTGCTAAGTTTGCTCCGAAAAAAGTCTCTCCTCATGCCTCTCGCCTAGGACTCTTTATATACTGGCTCCTAGGTCGGTTTACGCTTTTCCTCTTCTGGCCTTAAGCTGTCATAGCATAAAAATGGAGATATTCCATTTGTTCCGATCTTCGTAATTATCTTCAAAATTTCGTATTTATCCGCGGAAACTTGACATTTATCTTTCCTTACAAACCAAGCGTAAACCGTCATGCGGCTTACAGGCTGTTGATTAAGAAATCATAAGTTGGGCCTCGAGTCATGTCTTAGGTCCCTTTGGGCCGTCTTCTGATTCGAAGCGTTTATTCCGGCTTCTTTCGATAAAGAACGAACTTTCCGCGGTTTTTACCGTAAAGTTTGATCGATGACTTAGAATGGCAAGAAACATGAAATAGGTTCGCTACGGTCTTCGGGAGATAGCATCAAAGGGTAGACGAGAATGCATGGATTAATGTCGTATCGACGTTTCGGAAGAGCTCGGTTGCTACGTAGAGACCGAGCAGAACGGACGCTCGGTCGCTATGTAGCGACCGGGCTTGGCTCGAGCTCGGTCGCTACGTAGCGACCGGGCTTGGCTCGAGCTCGGTCGCTACGTAGCGACCGAGCAGAACGTACGCTCGGTCGCTACGTAGCGAACGGGCTTGGCTCGAGCTCGGTCGCTACGTAGCGACCGAGCGGAACATGCGCTCGGTCGTTGTGTAGCGACCTTTTTCGAGCTCTTGTCCGATCTCTCGTGTTTCCTCCGCAAAGCTTTTCGTAAGAAAGAATCTATTTCGAAAAAGTATTTGTTAAAGAAAGTTCTCATTTTCTTCTTCGGACGTTTTGAATGTTAACTTCGTCTTAACCGTTTTTGACCCCAACATTCCACTCCCATCACCCGGGGTGAAACCCGGGTTCCATCTGGGTAGCAGAAGATTTTCCGAGACAAAGTTTCTGTCTTTGAGAGCGATTCCCTTGTCCTTTCGGGGCCTAACTCTCTCCCTCTGATCGGGAACATCGTCGGGGTGTGGCTCGTCCATGTCTGATGCAGCGTCGGGAGATGCCTCGCGATCGGTAGAGCACCACTGTATTTCGGATCATGTATAGGGTGAAGGAATCCCAAAAGAACGGACCATTGCGGAGAAGATCGCGCTTAGCAAACAGGTCCCTGGGGATCGCAGAGAATATAATGTTCGCTGCAAAAAAGAAAAAAAAAAACCTACTCCACCTATATATAGGAAAAAAGGTTACTATTCATTCTCGGACTTTCGGCAAACGATTATGTCTAATTCCATCAAAACAAGTCATACCGCAAGCTAGGACCTCATACCCAGGTCCACGGATCCTAGCTAGCTGGGGGGCTAACTGTTGGGGTCAAAACCGGTCACGACGGAATCAATGCCTGAAAGTTCCCGGAAAACCAACTCTCGATCGATCCTTGAAAACTAGATATTCCCGGAAAATGGTTAATCAAGTAAAAGACAGTTTTTCGCGGATGCGAACCGAGGAATGTCGAGAAGAGGATCAGTCTGAATGAGGTCTCGATCATAAGCGAGGACCGTCTCAACCGAGATCACGTCGCCCCTGGGCGAGGACGACCCGCGCCGAGGTCACCTCGCCCATGGGCAAGGACGACCCGCGCCGAGGTCACCTCGTCCATGGGCGAGGACGACCCGCGCTGAGGTCACCTCGCCCATGGGCGAGGACGACCCGCGCCGAGGTCACCTCGCCCATGGGCGAGGACCAACCTCCTGTCCCAAAACCGTGCATCCTCGTCTAAGTTCCCGTAACACAATCCTCGGGCCCTTGGACGCAATACCCATGTCTCGTCTCGCTTAGGATTATCAAAGAAATACTTCGGGAAAAGTTATAAAAACTTGGTCGTCGAAATGGATTCCTGCCTGCCGTATAAAACGGCTATGGTTAGCTTGAACACCAGTTGTCTTAACTATAAGGGGAATCACAATCCTTTCAGAAAAACCAACGGCTGTTTCTTAGGAAAAATCGTAAAAACGTCTAAGTCCCAAAACGGCCCAAAAGGGGCCTGAACTGCGGCTAAACGGCCCACTTACGATTTTAGAACAGAATTGAGCCCAAGGCTGAAATGACGGTCTAGTTTTTATTTCGCAGGAAAAGATAAATGTCAAGTTTCCGAAGATAATCATGAAGGGTGACGAAAAATGGAAAAGCCCATCTCGCGACGAATCCGGCCCAGGAAAAGTCGCAAACCGACCTAGAGAGAGTATATAAGGAGGGCTTAAGGCGAGGATCAAGGGAGAGCTTTCTCAGAGCAAACTTAATACTTAGAGCAATTTAGGCATTTTTCCGTTTTTACTATCGAGCTGCGACTCGACTAGGTTAGAACTTAGGTGGCTAGACTAGCGAACGTACCGATAGCTCTCGTGGCCTAGGATCTTACCTGTTGTTCACGTTCAAACGCGAATTCGGAAATAAGACCTCTTTGTTCTCTTTTCGCTCTTTTACGATTTATTACTTTCGACTCTTTCATATTGATTGTGTTGTGCGTGGCCCAGCAGATAACTGGGACCTTCAGGGAAGGCTAGGTTAGCTTGGCTTTCCTCCGATTAACAAATCTCGACGGTGTGAATTCCGGTTCCCACCTGAAGTTTCAGGATATTAAGAGTAGTAAGTTGATTCGGCAAGGAGCAACCAAAGGAGACCTTTATATGCTTGAAGATCTTAGTCCCATTTCTAGTTCTTGTTTCTCATTTAGTTATGTTTCTTCCTTAAGTAAAGATGCATTGTGGCATGCTAGGCTTGGTCATCCTCATGTTAGGGCTTTAAGCATTATGTTACCAGCTGTCATGTTTAAAAATAATGATTGTGAGGCATGCATTTTGGGCAAACATTGTAAGACTGTGTTTCAAAGATCATCTAATATTTATGAGAATTGCTTTGATTTGATTCACTCAGATGTCTGGACTACACCTTGTTTATCTAGGGATGATTATAAGTATTATGTCACATTCATTGATTAAAAATCCAAATACACCTGGTTAACACTCATTAAAACAAAAGATAGGGTTTTTGATGCATTTAAAAAAATTTCAAAGCTATGTTACTAACCATTATCATGCCAAGATTAAGATTTTTAGGTCAGATAATGGTGGGGAATACATAGGCCACGCATTCAAAGATCACCTAGCTCAACATGGGATTCTACATCAGACTAGCTGTCCTTACACTCCTCAACAGAATGGAGTTGCTGAAAGGAAGAACAAACATCTCATGGAAGTAGCTCGTTCAATGATGTCACACAAGAGTGTTCCTAAGAGATTTTGGAGTGATGTTGTGATGACTGCTTGCTATCTGATCAACAGGATACCAACCAGAATCCTAGAGGATCAGTCTCCATTTGAGGTACTCAACAAGAGTCGACAAGTTCTGGATCACTTGAGGACATTTGGTTGTGTGTGGTATGTACTGGTGCCGGGTGAGATGAGAAACAAACTTGAAGCAAAGAGCACCAAGGCTATGCTTATTGGCTATTCCACATCCCAAAAGGGATACAGGTGCTTCGATCCCACTGCTAGAGGAGTCTTGGTGTCTAGGGATGTGAAGTTCATGGAAGATAAAGGGTATTATGAAGAGAAGAATTTGGAGGAGCTTGAAGGGCTTTCTCAACCATCAGATAGAGCTGCTAGTTTGAGAAAGATACTAGAAGAACTCTGTATTGGCGTGTCCCAGGATCAGAGCAGGCGTGAAGAGCCTACTCCAGTGGCCGCTGAAGAACCATTCCACTTTGTATATGAGGGGGGAAGTGAATCTGAAGCTGGAGAGTTAGAAGATCAAGGCTTAGAAGAAGCTGGAGGTCTATAAGATCAAGGCTCAGATTCTCCTTTCAAAGTGGAGAGGAATCAGTAAGAGAAGTTCAGAATGAAGATCAGGAAGCTGGAGAAGACATCCAGATACAAGGAGAAACTGTTGAGGAACAAGTAGAAGTTCCTTTGAGAAGAAGCACACGGGTAAAGAGGGATGCTTCCAACTGGGTAAACACAAGAGTGTACTACAATGCCCAGGCTGTGGAGCATCCTTCTCAAGCTGTGTGCTCCTTTGCTGAGTTTCCAGAAGATCACTACTCCTTTATGGTGAGCTTAGATGAAAGCAATGTGCCAAGAAGCTATGAAGAAGCAATGTGCCAAGAAGCTATGAAGAAGCAATGCTGATTAAAGAGTGGAGGGATTCAGTCGATGCTGAGTTTGATGCTATGATTAGAAATGATACATGGTATGAGAGTGAGTTACCTAAAGGAAAGAGAGCTGTGTCATGCAAGTGGATCTTCACTATCAAGTACTTGCCTAATGGAAAGATTGATAGGCGCAAGACAAGGCTGGCAGCAAGGGGTTTCACACAAACTTATGGAGAGGACTACATTGATACCTTTGCACCTGTTGCGAAACTCCATACCATTAAGATTGTACTATCTGTTGCAACTAACCTTGGGTGGGATCTTTGGCAAATGGATGTGAAGAATGCTTTTCTCCAAGGAGAGCTTGAAGATGAAGTCTATATGCTACCACCTCCGGGCCTTGAAGGGATGGTGAGCCGGGAAATGTTCTTAGACTGAAGAAAGCCATTTATGGGTTGAAGCAATCACCTAGAGCATGGTACAATAAGCTAAGCACAACACTGAATGGGAAAGGCTTCAGGAAGTCCGAGCTTGATCACACTCTCTTTACTCTCACTACTCCATCAGACATCATTGTCTTGCTTGTGTATGTGGATGATATCATCATAATAGGCAGTGATAAGGAAGGAATCCGATCCACCAAGGAGTTTCTGAAATCGGTATTTGATATAAAAGACTTGGGAGAGATGAAGTACTTTCTTGGGATTGAGCTGTGCAGATCCAAAGAAGGGTTATTCATCTCTCAAAGGAAGCATGTATTGTATCTCTTGAAGGATGCTGGTGCGTATGGAGGAAGAACAGCCAAGATGCCCATGGAGGATGGGTACAAGGTTCCACGTGAGGGGGAGATTGAAGACAGCAAGCTGTTCCATGATCCAAAGCTGTATAGGAAGCTTGTGGGGAAGCTGATATACTTGCCTATCACCAGGCCAGACATATGCTTTGCTGTGAATCAAGTAAGCCAGCATATGCAAGCTCCAAAAGAACATCATTGCCGCATGGTGGAGAGAGTTCTCATGTACCTGAATGGAACTCAAGGGCTTGGTATATTGATGGGCTGCAATAGAAGCACTGAAGTTGTGGGTTATTGTGATGCTGATTGGGCTGGTGATAGAGCAGATAGAAGGTCAACAACAGGCTACTGCACTTTCATTGGTGGAAACATGGTTACTTGGAAGAGTAAGAAGCAAAAGGTTGTATCATGTTCTAGTGCTGAAGCTGAGTATAGAGCTATGCTAAAGCTTACCAACGAGTTGGTATGGATCAAAGGGATCCTTAGGCACTTGGAGATCGAGCAAGCAACACCAATGACTATGCATTGTGACAATCAGGCGGCTATTCACATTGCTACAAACTCAGTGTTTCATGAGAGGACAAAGCACACTGAAGTAGACTGCCACAAAGTGAGGCAGATGATAGTCTTGGGGGTGATCTTGCCATGTTATACAAGAAGTGAAGATCAGTTGGCAGATGTGTTCACCAAGGCAGCAAGACAAAAGACTATGGAGTCCATTCACATCAGATTGGGACTCATAGATCTTGGGAAGGGAAGGAGCTGATCCCCTAAGTTATGAGGTCTTTACTCTTTTTCCCTCATCAAGGTTTTGTCCCAATGGGTTTTCCTTGGTGAGGTTTTTAATGAGGAAGATCTAATGGCTATCCAAGCTTAGACTTTCACAAAGCTAAGCTTGAGGGAGAGCTTTGAGATGAGATCAATATATGGGAAGAGAAAGACATGAGAAGTTGAGTATGATGAAGAGGGATAAGCTTAGGAGGAATGGGTTGACTTGGGCGAGGCCGTACATAGCCGTACAGGCTTGGACGGGTGAAACATCGACCAAGGTTAAACCAAAGTTACCCGAGTAACTTTGGATGGTAAAGAGAAGCCTTATTCACTTGGCTAAGGCATCAGACCGTTGCAAGGGAAGATGAGGAGCGTGACAGGCTGTAAAGGGGCCGAATAAAGCAAAAGGAGCTTTATACACAAGGAAGAAGCTCATTGGATGGTTTGAATTAAAGCAAAATCTTATCCCTTGTAATAGTGCCTCTTCTGAAACCCTCATCCTATTGTTGCATCTCCATATATATTGTAAACTCTGATCAGATTAATGAATTAACAAGTTTGGGATTATCTCTCTAGACATGATTACTACCTAATTTCTCTACAAATCTCCCTTAACCTTCTCTAATCTACCTTTAATCTCTCAATACCTACTCTATTCTCTAAAACCATAGTATCCAGAGTGGCTAGCCAACGTCGTCGTGGCCAAGAAAAAGAACGGGAAGTGGAGAGTCTGCATTGACTTCACGGACCTCAATAAATCATGTCCAAAGGACCCCTTCCGCTACCTCATATTGACAAGCTGGTGGACGCCACCGCGGGGCACCAGCTGATGAGCTTCATGGACGCGTTCTCTGGCTATAATCAGATACTCATGCATCCGGAAGACCAGGCGAAAACGTCCTTCATGACGTCCAGAGGGATCTACTGCTATAAGGTTATGCCCTTCGGCCTAAAGAACGCGGGGTCGACCTATCAGCGGCTAGTGAACATGATGTTCGCGGACCAAATCGGGAGAACCATGGAGGTCTACATCGACGACATTCTGGTTAAATACCTGGAAGTGGAAGAACACATATCTCACCTGCAGCAAGCCTTCTCCACCCTCAGGAAACATAACATGAAGCTCAACCCGGCTAAATGCTCATTCGGGGTCAACTCTGGCAAGTTCCTCGGGTACATCGTAACCCACTGGGGCATCGAGGCGAACCTGGAGAAAATCAGGGCCATCCACTCGATCCCTGCCCCGAAGAACGTCAAGGAGGTTCAAAAGCTAACGGGAAGGATGGCAGCCTTGAGCAGATTCATCTCTAGACTCTCCGACAAAAATCACGCATTTTTCGGAACTCTCAAGAATCCGAAGGATTTCCAGTGGACGGGAGAATGCGAATCCGCCCTCCAAGAGCTGAAATCGTATCTTACCACTTCTCCTCTCCTGTCCAAGCCACTACTCGGTGAAGTCCTGCTGCTATATCTAGCAGTCTCCGAACACGCCGTGAGCGTCGTCTTAGTTCGCGAGGAGGGGAACATGCAGCTACCAATCTACTATGTAAGCAAGGCTCTCCTGGACGCGGAGACCCGCTACAGCCACCTCGAAAAGCTGGCCTTAGCCCTGATAGTCGCCGCTCGCAAGCTCCGACCCTATTTCCAAGCTCATCCAATTGTGGTTGTTACCTCATTCCCTGTAAAGTTGGTCCTCCACAAACCTGAAGTCTCCGGACGCCTAGCCAAATGGGCCGTGGAACTAGGGGAGTACGACGTAATATTTTGACCCACCACGGCTATAAAGTCACAGGTCCTAGCAGACTTCGTGGCTGAATTTTCCCCTGCCTTGCTCCCCGTTCTGGAGCAGGAGATACGCCTCCAAGGCGAGATTAAGGAAGAAGGAGAATGGATCCTACACGTTGACGCATCCAGCAACGTCAGAGGAGCTGGAGTAGGGATAGTTCTTACCTCTCCAACGGGGAATACAGCCTCAAGGGTCGTGAGATGCAACTTCAAAGCAACCAACAACGAAAGCGAGTATGAGGCCCTAATCGCGGGCCTAAACCTTGCTCACCAAATGGGGGCAGGGAATATCCAGGTCTTTGGTGACTCCCAACTGATAATTAACCAGGTACAAGGGGAATATCAAGCAAAAGACGACAACATAATCCAGTATCTGGCGGTCACTCAACGGCTAATCAAGAAGTTCAAGAGCTGTAAACTCACTCAAATCCCCCGGGAACAGAACTCACAAGCCGATGCCCTAGCCAATCTTGGGTCCGCCCTCGAAACGAATAGCCAGATGAGTATCCCCCTGCTCGTGCTTCAATGGCCAGCTACCATGGAGGAACCCCAATCAGAGGAGGTCTCAGCTGTCGAAGAAGGCGGAACTTGGATGACCCACCTGATTCGGTACCTGGAGGCCGACACCCTCCTGGAAGACCGTAGCGAGGCCAGAAAGATCAAGAAGCAAGCCGCGAGGTACTGTATCTCCAAGCAGAAACTATACCGGAGGTCTTTCTCTGGCCCGTACCTAAGGTGTGTCACACCCCAAGAAGCCGCTAGAATCCTTGTAGAATTACACGTAGGAGACTGTGGATCCCACTCTAGCGGCAGAAGTCTGGTGCTCAGAGTCATAAGGGCTGCTTACTACTGGCCCACGATGGCCGCCGACGCCAACAGACAAGCCAAGCACTGCGACCAATGCCAAAGGCACGCTCCAGTCTCCAAGCTCCCCCCGGATAACCTCAAGTCCATAAGCTCACCATGGCCTTCAGAAAGTGGGGCATGGATATAGTAGGGAAATTCCCTATGGCGTCGGGGTAGAAGGTCTTCCTTCTGATAGTCACTGACTACTACTCCAAGTGAGTCGAAGCAGAAGCGCTCAGCCGCATAACAGATCTCCAGATCCGCAAGTTCCTGTGGACCTACGTAATCACTCGCTTCGGGGTCCCCCACGAGATTGTCACCGACAATGGACCCCAGTTCACAAGTCACAACTTCAAGGAGTTCTGCCTGGACTGGGGCATAAAACTAACTTTTTCCACACCCCGACACCCCTAGTCTAACGGACAAGCCGAGTCCACAAACAAAATAATGGTCAACATGCTCACAAAGCGACTGGAGGGCTCTCACGGGAAGTGGGTGGAAGAACTACACAGAGTCCTCTGGGCCTACCGGACCACTCCAAAAACAGCAACATGGGAAACCCCCTACTCGCTAGTCTACGGCTCTGAGGCCATTGTACCTACAGAGATGCACGTAAGAACAACGCTCTCCGGATCTACCTCTCTGGAGGAAAACAACGAGCTATTGGCGCTAAGCCTCGACCTGCTCGATGAAAAAAGAGAGGCCGCTCGATTAAGAAACTGGTCCTACCAGCAAGACGTCGCCAGGACGTACAACAAGAAAGTCAGAACCAGAAACTTCCAGCAAGGGGACTGGGTTCTACGACGAGCAGAAAAAAAAACGGGGAAACTCACCCCAGGGTGGGAAGGACCCTATAAGGTCATCGAGGTGCGGAGAGCAGGCGCCTACAGGCCGCAAGATAGCAAAGGTAAAATACAACCTAACTGCTGGAATGCCCTGCACCTCAAAGCCTATCATTTTTAATACGGTCTCCGGACCATGATATTTATACTACTATATACTATTTAAGCATTATGATTTCCTACTCCTATGTATGCTAAGCGTCTCCGGACAAAGCTGATAATAAAATAGTTCCGACTATAAAAGTAGAGGGAAAATCACTATACTTAAAGGGGCATACGAGCTGGATCAGGTCTCCAGAGACCTCCGATCCTGGCCAACCCTCACAAAAGTGGCACGACCACAGTGGCACGCCCACAAAGAATCAAAACGGGTATGAGACATAAAGCAGGAATGGGTATGCGCAAGCCTGAGTATGTTGTCAAAACTACCTAAAACCCCTGTGCCGCCTAAGGTGCATCGGGGTCCCCAGAGTACCAATGTGAAAAGTACCTGTATTAAAACGCAACGAGCTACACGATACAGGGAACACATGGTATATACTCATTGCAAAAGTACTGTGAAACACATGGAGCAATCTAAATCCTGCTTCTCCAGACGTGGAAAGCAGCGTAAGCCTGGCACTTGGGTCACAACACCCACACCAGCACCCTCTAAGCCTGTCAGTGACTTCCTGCAGAAGTAGAATACAGCATAAGAACTCGATAGTGGCCAGCTTCCAAGCGGTAGAATGCGAAATCCAAACAGGTACGGTAGTAGTCTTGCCTAGGAAGACGGAATTCACACCGTCGAGATTTGTTAATCGGAGGAAAGCCAAGCTAACCTAGCCTCCCTGAAGGTCCCGGTTATCTGCTGGGCCACGCACAACACAATCAATATGAAAGAGTCGAAAGTAATAAATCGTAAAAGAGCGAAAAGAGAACAAAGAGGTCTTATTTCCGAATTCGCGTTTGAGCGTGAACAACAGGTAAGATCGTAGGCCACGAGAGCTGTCGGTACGTTCGCTAGTCTAGCCCCGTAAGTTCTAACCTAGTCGAGTCGCAGCTCGGTAGTAAAAACGGAAAAATGCCTAAATTGCTCTAAATATTAAGTTTGCTCTGAGAAAGCTCTCCCTTGCTCCTCGCCTTAAGCCCTCCTTATATACTCTCTCTATGTCAGTTTGCACCTCTTCCTGGGCCGGATTCGTCGCGAGACGGGCTTTTCCATTTTTCGTCACCCTTCATGATTATCTTCGGAAACTTGACATTTATCTTTTCCAGCGAATAAAAAATATACCGTCATATCAGCTTTAGGCTCAATCCTGTTCTAAAATCGTAAGTGGGCCGTTTAGCCGCGGTTCAGGCCCCTTTTGGGCCATTTTGGGACTTAGATTTTTTTACGATTTTTCCTAAGAAACAGCCGTTGGTTTTTCCGAAAGGATTCCAATTCCCCGTATAGTTAAGGCAACTGGTGTTCAAGCTAACCATAGTCGTTTTATACGGCAGGCCGGAATCAATTTCGACGACCAAGTTTTTATAACTTTTCCCGAAGTCTTTCTTTTAAAATCATAAGCGAGACGAGACATGGGTATTGCGTCCAAGGGCCCGAGGATTGTGTTACGGGAACTTAGACGAGGATGCACATTTTTGGGACAGGAGGTCGGTCATCGCCCATGGGCGAGGTGACCTCGGTGCGGGTCGTCCTCGCCCATGGGCGAGGTGACCTCGGCGCGGGTCGTCCTCGCCCATGGGCGAGGTGACCTCGGCGCAGGTCGTCCTCGCCCATGGGAGAGGTGATCTCGGCGCGGGTCGTCCTCGCCCATGGGCGAGGTGACCTCGGCGTGGGTCGTCCTCGCCCATGGGCGAGGTGACCTCGGTGCGGATCGTCCTCGCCCAGGGGCGAGGTGACCTCGGTTGAGATGGTCCTCGCTTACGATCGAGACCTCATCCAGACTGATCCTCTTCTTGACATTCCTCGGTTCGCATCCGCGAAAAACTGTCTTTTACTTGATTAACCGTTTTTCGGGAATGTCTAGTTTTCAAGGATCGATCGAGAGTTGGTTTTCCGGGAACTTTCAGGCATTGATTCCGTCGTGACCGGTTTTGACCCCAACAGTTAGCCCCCCAGCTAGCTAGGATCCGCGGACCTGGGTGTGAGGTCCTAGCTTGCGGTATGACTTGTTTTGATGGAATTAGACGTAATCGTTTGCCGAAAGTCCGAGAATGAATAGTACCTTTTTTTCCTATATATAGGTGGAGTAAGTTTTTTTTTTCAAAGTCTTCATTAACTTCTCTTCACAAAAAAATTTCTCCAAGGTAGAAATTTATCTTATCCTCTCTCTCTTTACCTTTGTGTCAAAGTTTTTGTCTTTGAAAAAATGACTTCAAGAAAGAGATCCTCTAAGAAAAAGACTTCCCCTCAATCATCTTCTGGCAATCCTTGTACCAATGAGGAGATTGTTCCCAAAGAGGAATTCGAGGTCGAGCAAGAAGAGAAGGAAGCGTACTGGGACGCTTTATGCGGTTCGGTAACTCCTCCGCCCGAAGTCTTCTATCCCACAAGACCCGCGATGCAGCTTGATCCTACCGTTCGGAGCAGGACCTCTCCCGCCTATCTTAAGACCCTTCGGGAGTTTTACAGAGTTCCGAGCGGGGTTGTGTTTCGAGTCCCAGTGCATTGGGAGAGTGCGGAGGATCCCCCGGAGGGATTCTTCACATGCTATGAAGCTTTCCAGACATGTTGTCGCATGTGGTTCCTGACTCCTGAGGCCATCGTCCGCGCACTCGACCGTTTTGAGCTGTCGATCAGTCAGCTAAACGTTGCGGCATTGCAGAACTTTCTTGGCGTGTTGATCCTGAGCTACGAGCTCGGAATGGACCTCAGCCCCGACAACTTTGAAGGGCTATGGCCGACACGAAAGACCTCGATTGACTACTCATACCGCATGACTCATAAGAGACATATGTCGATAATCCATGGGCATACTTCAAATGACAAGGGATGGTTCGAGCGTTTTTTCTATCTTCGAATCGATGGCGCATCCGTCGAGGAGAACTGTCCCCCCTTGTTCCGTGGCAAATGGAACTTTCATCGTGGTACGATGGTTGGAAATTTGGTTCGTATAAATACCCGCAGGTATCTAACACATTTTTTTTTTAGCGAACAGTATCCTTCTGCGCAATGGTCCATTCTTTTGGGATTCCTTCACCCTAGACAGGATCCGGAATGCAGTGGTGCTCTACCGATCGCGAGGCATCTCCCGACCTTTACGTGCATCGGACATGGACGAGCCACACCCCGACGCTGTTCCCGATCAGAGGGAGAGAGTTAGGCCCCGAAAAGACAAGGGAATCACTCTCGAAGACAGAAACTTTGTCTCAGAAGATCTTCCGCGACCCGGATGGAACCCGGGTGATGGGAGTGGAACCAGCGAGGCTCCTCTTCTGGACGACTTATTTGCCAACCTTCCTCCCGATTTTACTACTCCAGTGTCACTGGATGAAGCGTCGAGGAGAGAAGTGGTTGCGGAAGGTTCTCGGTTGATCAACGAGGTTTTAGTCTCTGAAAAATTAATTTTTTTGGCGAGTCTTCGTTTGTTGCTTCCATGTTTGACCCTTGATTCGTGTAGGGAATGCGGGTCTTTAATTCAACGCTTGACGGAAGTTTCAAAAGAGGCGCGTCTTTTGCACTTCAAGGCCGAAGAGATCAAGAGGAAATTCTTCCGTTTTCAGAACGAGGTTGCGGAAAGAGAGCGCAGACAGGCTGAGTCCCATTCCCGAGCTCTCATTCGTGTGGAGAGGAAAGGGAGGAGGATGATTGTTGCTGAGTTAGCGAGAAGAGCTACATTGTTTGATGCTGAGTTCAGGAGTTTCAAGGACGCTCAAGACTACGTGGGTGACTTCCGCGAATGCCGCAGTTCTGTTGGTACCTTTGGAAGTCGCAGAACGCTGATTTCTCTTTTCTCTCCGAGGTTGCTGAGATGTCGGGCCTCATGAATGGGTGCGCCCAGGCCGACTCGATGGTTCCTCCAATCGAGGGGAGGATCCGAGAGCTTTGGGAACCCATCAAGGTTTCGGAGAACACGACGGAAGTGGGAGCCGATGCTGCGGACGAGGGAGGAGAAGTAGATCAGCCTGCGGACTCATTTGGAGTCTCGATGTCCGGGTATCTTGACCTTGATCTCTGATGGTCGTCGGGATTGTTTTCCCTTTGCCTTTATCTCAAGATTTCGTGTGGTTTTTTAGGCCAAGTGTGGCCGTTTGTTATCTGAGTGTGCTATGGCCTTGCAAGGTTATTTAAATATGTATGCGGGACTGGCCGTTGGTGGCTTCGAATCCCAGCCGCTCTGCGGCCTTTTTATATATAACGAATGTTCTTTTAGCATTCTATGGGTTTTAGTTTATACTTCTTCCAAGTGTCGAGGGAAAGATACGAGTAGTCACTTCGTATCTTAACTCTTAATTTGTCGTTCCGTTCGTTTGCTCTTTCGAGGGTATTCGAAAACATTTGGGAATTTTACAAAGTTTCGTGAGCGTTTTAGATCTCGTATCAGTTTCGATATCATGCCTTGAGATGCTAATGGACCAGTAGGACTGGGTTTAGGGCAAGACCTAGGTTAACTTTCGGCTCTAAGGCTATGTGACGACTAATCGGCTTTCGTTTGGCCCGAGGCGATTTCTACCTGATTCTTTCCGATTAAAGTCTGCGACTGGGCGCCGGCTTATATGACTTGTGTGGGAAGAATCGAGCACTCTCCAGAGAACGTCTGGTGTGCTGACCAAAATTTCGGATTTTCTTGTATAGCGCGCTATGGTATCCTTGTCGGATGTAAGAGAACCTTTAGTTTTTATGAAAGGTTTGACTACGAGTTCTTTTTTAGAGAACGTTTTTTACTTGTCCGTCGGGGCCAATCGATGGGTATTTTGTATTTTTAGAGTCACGGGATGGACTGTGTATTTGGATAATATCTTTCGAGAAATATTTGCGATGTCTCGCTTTCTCGAAGATATGTCTTTTGCTGTGAGATGGTTACGATCTTCGTTTTTATAGAAGATGCGTTTTTCCGGTCTTGCTTGACCATGTAGTATGTGTGAGTTATGTAGGAATTAGTTTTCGTCCAAGGACTACTTAGACTGTATGCCCTTATCTTGGGCGTTTCTTAGGCCAACCTTAGATTACTGTGACTTATTGCAAGGGAATCGTAAGGTCGGAAGAAGGTAATTTATTGAAAAAGTTTCAAAAATATCGAGTACATTCATGGATATTTCGGACTTTGTGGAAGTATACGAGTATACGTACCCACCCCCCCTTTCTAACGAGGGGGATAGCTGAACTTGTCGATATGACAAGCTGCCTACGTACCTCTTTCGAGGATCAAGCCATCTCGTAGTTCTGCTTGTTGCTGCGGGTGTTCCTACTCACTGGATGGGATCGTCCCGGTTATTTTAGCCGTTGGGGATTCAGTTGGATCGACGACTGTTTCAGGAGTCGGGCTGTCCGCTGGCAAGGCGATCGACTCGGGGACTATGTCGCTGTCTGGAGTCGTTGCCTGGTCGGGTGATTCTGGATCACTTTTTATGGAGCTCTTGGGAGCGTTTTTAGCTTTCTTAGCCCACTTCGGGTTGACCGCGGGGGTGTTCCGAGTTTGTCGTAGTTTATGCTCAGCCAAGAAGCAGAGCCTAGACTGTTTCTGGCATCCCCAGATTACCGCTGTTCCGTTTGGAGTTGGGAACTTTATGCCAAAGTGGAAAGTCGACAGTACCGCTATCATGGCATTGATCCAAGGAGTTCCCATGATGACATTGTAGATGGCCGGGTTATCGAATACCGTGAAGTCAATGTTTTTCGTTACCTCTTTAGCCATCGCTGGGAGTTTGATTGATCCGAGGGTCATTGACGTTGCACCTGAGAAACCGGTGAGAGGTTTTGGTTCCGGGACGACTTCTCTGAGTTCGATGTTCATCTTCCGGAGGGTATCGCGGAAGATGACGTTGACTGTGCTTCCCGTGTTGATAAGGATCCTTCCCACTTCCAGGGCTCGGATTACCAGATCGATAACCAATGGGTCGCAGTGAGGTTTGTCGATTCCGATGGTTTCCCGCTCTTCGAAGATGATCGTATCGTTAGGGGAGTCGTCGGTTGGGGACCGAGCCAGCCAGCTTGAACTCATCTCAGCCTTCCGTCCATAAGCTTTGATCGACCAGATCGAATCGCGATAGAATTGCGATCCCCCGATGATCATGCTCACCCTTCTACGGTTGCTGTCTCCTTCCGCGTTTCTCGCCCGACTGATTTTCGCGGGTGTCATTTTCGGGGGACTCTTTATCAGTTTTGGGAGGGCGATCAGAATCCAAGAGGAGGTCTTTTATGCCTGTGACCTTCGAAATTTCGCCGGCGAGGAGCTTCGCAGCAAGCCTTGCGCCGAGAACCTAGCAGTTCATAGTGGAATGAACTCTGGTCTGGTGGAACTCACAGTAGGAATTATCCTTGAACTGGTTCCTGGTCCAGGTATTTCCGGAAGTCTTTCTCTGTTCGGAGTTGATAGCGTAATTATGCTCGCCCTGGAGATCTTCTCCCTCGTGGTGGACATACATGTCGTTACGAGGGTTTTTCCTTTTCGCGGACGTCTTCTGCGGGTTGTACTTCTGGGAGAGGACTTTCATCTCTTCTTCCATCATGATGATGTCTATTGCCTTGTGAAGAGCGTCCTGGATTGTTCTCGGTTTTTCAAGGGATATCCATTGCCGGAGTTTCGACCTGTACCAGAGAGTTTTCCGCAAAGCGTCGACTGCCACTTTGTCGCTGATTCCAGTGACTCTTGCCATTACCAGCTTGAACCTGTTCATGAATTTGCGGAGTGGTTCGTCTTCTCTTTGAGATAGACTCCAAAGGTCGACGGCTGAGGTTTCCCTGTCCATGAACAAGGAATATTGATTGAGAAACTCCGAGGCGAGCTGACGGAAACTTTCGATGGAGTTTCGTTTCAGACGAGAAAACCATTCGAGCGCCGTCCCTTTGAGGTTTTCGACGAAGAGGAGGCAGTAGCCAGCGTCTCGTTCGTGTTCCTTGAGTTTGCACCTTCCCATCGTGATATGGGATGACTGCAGATGCGCCTTCGGGTCGGTGGTGCCTTCGTAGACGGGAATTTTTATCTTCCCAGGATCTGAGATGTTAGTTTCTGTGATTCGGGCAGTGAACGGAGTTTTTCGCGCTTCCTCGAGAATTCTGTCGATCTCGGGTGCAGCGCTTGTCGCGTGGTGAATCTGCGACTTTACCGCCTTGACTTCTGCCGCAGTTTTTGCGATGTACTCGCGGAGATCATGGATCTCATCAGGATTTCTAGCAGCCTTGCGAGCCTGTCGGCGTTGGCTGCGGTGGATCCGAGCCAGATTCTCGGCCAGTTCTTCCTGCTCTACCCAATAGAGGTTTTCTTCTTCCTCTGTCATGGGCTTTTCGAACGACGCGTCCTGCCGAGCGGACTGGCTTCGCGTTCTTCTCGGATGTACGTCGGCACCTCCGTCCGAGTGATCGGACTGGTCGCTTATGTCCAGATCGATCCGCTCGAAATCGCCTCCTTCGTTGCTCCCAGCGGGAGGTGGAAGGTTCTCCGCGGTCGGTTGTGCGCCTGGCGGGACTGTTTCGTCAGGGTTCTGACCTGAAGAATCCTTGTCTGCCCGTGTGGCCCGATCGCTCGTAGTCTCGAAATCGAGTCTTCTACTGCAGCGGGCTCTCCTGGCCCCGCGCGGGTTTTTACTCTTGGCCTTCTCCATTAAGGTTTCCACCTGTTTTGTGAGAGAGGCCACGAGCTTTCCTTGTTCGTCTGACTTTTTCTAAGCGGAGGCGAACATTTCTTTCATCTGGTCCAGTATCACACCGTTCGTAGTGACCGTGGATACGTTTCCAGCTGGAGTTCTTTCAGCGTTGGCATTGACGCAAGTCCCGTCGTGCGTTTGCTTGTCTTTGTCAGCGTCGATCGCCATACCTGACTGAGCGTGCGCGGTTGCGTGAGAGATAGATCCGTACCCCTCCCCTCCTTCTAGCGCCAAACTATGGGAACCGGAATTCACACCGTCGAGATTTGTTTATTGGAGGAAAGCCAAGCTAACCTAGCCTTCCCTGAAGGTCTCGTTATCAGCGGGCCACGCACAACAAAATCAATATGAAAGAGTCGAAAGTAATAAATAGTAAAAGAGCGAAAAGAGAAAAAAGAGGTCTTATTTCCGAATTCGCGTTTGAGCGTGAAGAACAGGTAAGATCCTAGGCCATGAGAGCTGTCGGTACGTTCGCTAGTCTAACCTAAGTTCTAACCTAGTCGAGTCGCAGCTCGGTAGTAAAAACGGAAAAATGCCTAAATTGCTCTAAGTATTAAGTTTGCTCTGAGAAAGCTCTCCCTTGCTCCTCGCCTTAAGCCCTCCTTATATACTCTGTCTAGGTCGGTTTGCACCGCTTCCTGGGCCGGATTCGCCGCGAGACGGGCTTTTCCATTTTTCGTGACCCTTCATGATTATCTTCGGAAACTTTACATTTATCTTTTCCTGCGAATAAAAAATAGACCGTCATATCAGCCTTAGGATCAATCCTGTTTTAAAATCATAAGTGGGCCGTTTAGCCGCGGTTCAGGCCCCTTTTGGGCAGTTTTGGGACTTAGACGTCTTTACGATTTTTCCTAAGAAATAGCCATTGGTTTTTCCGAAAGGATTCCAATTCCCTGTATAGTTAAGGCAACTGGTGTTCAAGCTAACCATAGTCGTTTTATACGGCAGGCAGGAATCCATTTCGACGACCAAGTTTTTATAACTTTTCCCGAAGTCTTTCTTTGATAATCCTAAGCGAGATGAGACATGGGTATTGAGTCCAAGGGCCCGAGGATTGTGTTACGGGAACTTAGACGAGGATGCACGGTTTCGGGACAGGAGGTCAGTCCTCGCCAATGGGCGAGGTGACCTCGGCGCGGGTCGTCCTCGCCCATGGGCGAGGTGACCTCGGCGCGGGTCATCCTCGCCCATGGACGAGGTGACCTCGGCGCGGGTCGTCCTCACCCATGGGCGAGGTGACCTCGGCGCGGGTCGTCCTCGCCCATGGGCGAGGTGACCTCGGTGCGGGTCATCCTCGCCAAGGGGCGAGGTGACCTCGGTTGAGATGGTCCTCGCTTACGATCGAGACCTCATCCAGACTGATCCTCTTCTTGACATTCCTTGGTTCGCATCCGCGAAAAACTGTCTTTTACTTGATTAACCGTTTTCCGGGAATGTCTAGTTTTCAAGGATCGATCGAGAGTTGGTTTTCTGGAAACTTTCAGGCATTGATTCCGTCATGACCGGTTTTAACCCCAACACTCCCTGCGAAAAAAAAAACATTCCGGGTTCCCAAGGAACTCCTGGCTTTATGCGAGCCCCCGATCTAAAGAGGAAACCTAAGGTTCACCAAACGATTCCGGGTCCTACGTATAAAATCTTAGGAAGAACCTCCGGGTTCCCCTATATCCTCCGGGTTCCAATCAAAGATCTCAGGGTCTAAGGAAGAACCTCCGGGTTCCTATACGGCCTCAGGGTTCCAAAAGAAGTTAGAACCTCTGTGTAGCCTAGGGTGCATCGAGGTCACTACAACTTCAAAGAATCTTCGGGTTCCAAATAACGATCTCCGGATCCAAACCTCCGGGTTCCAACACGGCCTCAGAGGCCTAATACGATTCTAGTAAAAAATATAGAACCCCTGTGCAGCCTAGGGCGCATCGGGGTCATTACATCCCTAAAAGACCTTCGGGTTCCCACACGACCTCAGGGTTCTGATGCATCAGGGTCCTGATGCATCAGGGTCCCGATACGATCTCCGGATCTAAGGAACAACCCTGCACTTATGCGACCTCAAGGTCCAATCACAACCACAGAAACCTTCGGGTTCCAACCACGATCTCAAGTTCTAACTAATGAATCTCCGGATTCCTACATCGCCTCTGGGCCCCAGTCTCGGTCCCAGGACCTAGAAAAAGGACCTCCGGGTCCCAGATAAAAGATTTCGTGGTCTGACAGGAACCTCCGGGTCCCAGACGTAATCTAAGGATATAAAAGGAGCCTCCCTCTCTAATGATCCCCGGGTACTCATACAAACTCCTGATTATTAGCCTATTATGAGAATGACCTCTAGAGACTCGATTTAAAGCAAGCAAGAGTCTGGATAAAAAGAAGGCCACATCAGGGCCATTGTCGAAGAAATAATAAAGGCCACGAAGAACCAAGTCTCAATAAACATCATTATTCAAAGAAGGGAAAAACAGGGAACACAAGTTCAAGTCGGGGATCCTCTCGGCTTGACGGATGAATCCACATCCGTATCAGAAGACAGCGGAATAGCAGGCTCATCCTCGAAGGGGGGCACCTTTGCTCCTGGCTTCCTCTCAGACCACAGTCTTGTACTGTTCCAATGCCGTGACCAAGTCCCACTAGGCACTCTGCTTCTTCAGCCACTCCCTCATCAATTCCCAGCGGGCGACGACTCTGGCTCCATTCACGGCCATCACCATCTCGAACTTAAAAGTCTCCGCCGCCGCCCTGAGAGCCTCGATATCTTCCTCCAGCTCTTGATTCTTCTGATTCACAGTCAGGGCATCAGCTGAAGAGGCCTCGTCCACCTTCTCCAGGTCTTTTATCTTCTCCTTAAGATCGCGTATCTCAAATTCCCGGGCCACACGTTGTTCCTTCTCTCCGGACACCTGGCGCTTCAAAACCTCGACCTCCTCTCGAAGGACGAGCGAGCCTTCATCAGATAGTCGCCCTCCAAGATGGTGCAGCTGGGAAACGGTCTGCACGAAACGCGGATCTCGATCAAATTACCAAACCAAAAGGGAAAGCGGGCAGGTAACGGAACTTACCCGGAGAAGCCCTCCTTGAACAACCTGTATCACCTCTGAGGAATCTCCGATAGGTAAGACAGTGCCATCCTGAGGAAATACATTCAAGTTCAGGTTGGATAAAGCCGTAGCTAAACTCCCTGCAGAACGAGCTATGTCAGCCGACTGCTGTGCTGATCGAGTCGTCACGCCACCACTTTTGGGTCTCTTCCCCGGAAGAGAAGAAGAAGGCTCCAACTTAACCACTGGTGAACGACGGCTGCCAGTAATCATCACCTCGTCCCCAGATGCACTCCTACTACTAGACCCTTTCTTCATAGACATCACCTTCGCCGCTTCCTGATAGGCTACAAACGGATCATTTGTGGCGCATCCCTACATGTCTCCTGAATAGAAATAATCGCTAAGGTATTATGAGAGAAAACAGGATAGGGCAAGGAGGCACTTACTCCAAAGGCTACTACGTCGCAGCACCGTCTCGCTGACCAAGAAATTGACCTGACGTCGATCCGCAGGAAGCTGCCGTGCCCGGAGAACAGCTTTCTCTCCTTCCGAAGGAGCAGGATGAGTTCCGGCTGCACAACAAAAACACGCAAGATCAAAAAGGTGTCCGATCAACAAAAGGATTAAACGACTCCTACTTATAAAATTCCATCGATGAGAGGACCCGGGGAACGCCATAAAAGCGTATCTCTCCTGCCATTTTTTATTAAAAACCGGTCCCTTCCGATCATTCTTTGGAATCTCCTCCACAATCGGTAATCCGCTGCGTGGGCGAAGATGGAATCTCCCTTCTCCTCCATTAAGGGGAGCCAAGTGATACGCAAACAGGACCTCATTAATACCAAGGGAGAGATACTCCAAATCACCTAAGTTTTGGATAGCTATGAGGATTCTCCAAGCAGGGGGATTCAGTTGCGATGGCGAAATCTCGAAAAGAACCCGCAATCAGAGAAGGAATCGTTCCCCTAACGCCGGAGTCGAAGAAAGCTTCGCAGACAGCAATTTCCCCCGGGATGTGGAAGTGCGCTCTTCTGGTGTGGGAACTCGGAGAACGATGGAAGAAGGAAGCGAGTACCTACTCCGCCAATCCGCCAACTAGTCCTAACCGACTGACGAGGCAGGACCCACTAATGGAGGAGCCGCGTAAACACATGATAGAGGCAAAGGAACAGTCAGGTCGCAATCAGATCCTTCGCCCGCCTCCGATGAGCTCTCCGATCGGGAAACCGGCGATTCCATCCTCCTCTTCAACCTAGCCCTATCGGTCGTCGTGGGAACAGAATAAGAGGATCACTTAGACATGATGCCAATGGTTCCTATTCAACGGGTCACGGCAATGAGAAAGCTAAAATCCGAGGAAACTTAACGAGAGGTCCGATCTATCTTACCAAAACCCGAAGAACTAGAAGAAAGGTACAAAAAAAATTACATGAGCTTAAGGCGCCGACGACGAGAGAGCAAGAAATAAGAAGGGAGAGAAGAGAGGCAAAGCCTATAAAGAAGGAACCGTTGGGAAAATTCCCGAAGAAGCCGCGAACCTATTAACTTCCAGATTTTGGGGGAGATTCAAAATTCAAAAAAATCTTTCCTTTGCTGGCAGAGTGGATCCCAGTCAATCTCCTATATTCAAGGAAGTAAAATCTTAAGAATCAGGCGAAAATTGGTACCAGAAATGGTAACCTCAAGAGAACCCGAACTCTATTCGTGCTAGCATCAGGACCCGCTGCTACGCCAATTCCTCCCCAGGAAACATCAGAGCTCTAGGCTCAACCGTCTCCAAAGACATCATCAGAAGCCCAGTGCTCCCTATCCTCGACGAGAATCAACGGTCCAAATAGTACCAGCCTCTGGTCGGACGTAGGGAAAACTGATCATCCCCCGGGTTCAGAGTACGGTTCCGGCCTGAGTGGAACCCGGGATAGCGGGATTACTGGAGTGATGTCCTGCCTGAGGGAAGCCTGCTGAGAATGAGCAACTCCGGTTGACTTGAGTGCACAGGTTATTCCCCCTGTTCGATGACGAAATCGAGCAATAAGGGGCAAACTGTTGGGGAAAAATACTCAGGTATTGAATTCCTCCGGACCCCAGGCAGAACACCAGCCTCTGGATCCTGCTGGAAGGAACCCCGGTTCCCAGGATCCCCGCTAGAAGGAACCCCGGTTCCCCGCTGTGGAGTTTTCCGGGTCCGGTCCCCAGATCCCCCCCCCCCTTCCTCCGGGAAATGGAAAACTTCCGATAAGGAGAACCTTCCATATTTCCGAATATGGAAGAGTTTAACCTACTCCAACCGAATAAGGCCCGCCTTAGGAAGACTATATAAAGGGAATCCAAACCCTAAAGCAAGGGATCGACACTTCACGACTTAGAGATTATAGCTAGGCGGTGTGGGAACCGAAATTCGCACTGTCAATTTCCGTTTAAATTAGGAAACTAGGAAAACCCTAATTTCCGAGAGGTCCCGGATATCTGCTAATACCACACGCCAAGCAATCAGAACACGAGAAAACAACGATAAAGTATAAGAAATAGTAAAAAGAGAGAAATGAGAAGTCTTATTCCGAATTTGCGTATGAGCGTTTACAACAAGGTATAAGCATGGGCTCGAGAGCTGTCGGCGAGATTCCTAGTTCTAAGAACCCTAAGACGGCTAAACCTAATTGAGTCGCAGCTCGAAATAACAAAAACGGAAAGTTGCCTAATTGCTCTAAGTGCTAAGTTTGCTGTCAAAAAATTCTCTGGTATGCCTCTCGCCTAGGACTCCTTATATACTGGCTCCTAGGTCGGTTTACGCTTTTCCTCTTCTGCCCTTAAGCCGTCATAGCATAAAAATGGAGATATTCCATTTTTTCCGATCGTCGTAATTATCTTCAAAATTTCGTATTTATCCGCGGAAACTTGACATTTATCTTTCCTTGCGAACCAAGCGTAAACCGTCATGCGGCTTACGGGCTGTTGGTTAAGAAATCGTAAGTTGGGCCTCGAGTCATGTCTTAGGTCCCTTTGGGCCGTCTTCTGACTCGAAGCGTTTATTACGGCTTCTTTCGATAAAGAACAAACTTTCCGCGGTTTTTACCGTAAAGTTTGATCGATGACTTAGAATGGTAAGAAACATGAAATAGGTTCGCTACGGCCTTCGGGACAGAAAGTCGGTTGGAAGAGCTCGGTTGCTACATAGCAACCGAGCTCTTCCGAAACGTCGATAAGAAATTAGTCCATGCATTCTCGTCTATCCATCGATGCTATCTCCCGAAGACCATAGCGAACCCATTTCATGTTTCCTGCCATTCTAAGTCATCGATCAAACTTTATGGTAAAAACCGCGGAAATTTTGTTCTTTATCGAAAGAAGTCGTAATAAACACTTCGAGTCAGAAGACGGCCCAAAGGGACCTAAGACATGATTCGAGGCCCAACTTATGATTTCTTAACCAACAGCCCGTAAGCCGCATGACGGTTTACGCTTGGTTCGCAAGGAAAGATAACTGTCAAGTTTCCGCGGATAAATACAAAATTTTGAAGATAATTACGAAGATCGGAAAAAATAGAATATCTCCATTTTTATGCTATGACGGCTTAAGGGCAGAAGAGGAAAAGCGTAAATCGACCTAGGAGCCAGTATATAAGGAGTCCTAGGCGAGAGGCATGGGGGAGAATTTTTCACAGAAAACTTAGCACTTAGAGCAATTAGGCAACTTTCCGTTTTTGTTATTTCGAGCTGCGACTCAATTAGGTTTAGCCATCTTAGGGTTTTTATAACTAGGAATCTTGCCGACAGCTCTCGAGCCCAGGCTTATACCATGTTGTAAACGCTCATACGCAAATTCGGAATAAGACTTCTCTTTGCTCTCTTTTTACGATTTCTTATACTTTATCGTTGTTATCTCGTGTTCTGATTGCTTGGCGTGTGGTATTAGCAGATATCCGGGACCTCTGGGAAATTATGGTTTTCCTAGTTTCCTAATTTAAACGGAAATCGACAGTGCAAATTTCAGTTTCCACAGTTTGGCGCTAGAAGGAGGGAGCTCTACGGATCAATCTAACCCGCAAAAGCCACTCAACGATCAGGAACGATATGCAAGACTCGACATGCGCGAACGTCATCTCGTTCAAGGGGGTAGCAACGGTCGATCGAGCCAAACCTCGAAACGATCCCCTTGTTATTGAGCTGACGATCCGAGATGTCGACGTCGCTAGGGTGCTAATCGACACCGGAAGTTCGGCCGATATCATCTTGAAGGATACTTTCGAGAAAATGGAGATCGATCAATCCGAACCCATGAAATACCCTAGCCCACTACTGGGACTTTCGGGAGAAACAACCATGGCCTACGGGTCGATTAATCTCGTAGTCAAAGCCAGAACCGTGACAAGAATCACAGAGTTTCTAGTCGTTGACCGTCCCGCTTCTTACAACGTTATCATTGGAACGCCACGGTTGAACACCATGCGTGCCATCCCTTCAACGTACCATCTTTGCCTCAAATGCCCAACCCCTAACGGAGTCGAGGTAATATGGGGAAACCCAAGAGTATCACAGGTGTGTTACGCCGCAGAACAAAAACGAAAAACACCAGACCTCGAGACCACTCCTAGAAAAGCGGAGAAAAAGATGTCCAACAAGGATTCGCGAAGTCAAGATTCAGTGGAACTCTTCTGGCAGTCTCGTAACATCACGGCCGTAGAGGAAAAACGCGCTAATGGAAAAATTAGCATGCGCGGTCGTAACATCGGCCCGGAAACTAAGACCATATTTCCAATCCCACACGATCGTCATCCTCATGACTTTTCCCCTACGGACGATTCTGCATAGCCCAAGTCAGTCGGGCCGATTGGCCAAATGGGCGGTCGAATTGAGCGAGTACGATATCGAGTACCGACCGAGAACAAGCGCAAAATCACAAGTGCTTGCAGACTTTTTGGTCGAACTACTGACAGGGACCATAACCAATGAGGAACCAAATTCCACCTGGCTCCTCAACGTCAACGGATCCTCATCCAAGCAGGGATCAGGCATCGGAATTCGCCTCACATCTCCGACGAGCGAGATCTTAGAGCAATCATTCAGGCTGGAATTCCACGCCTCAAACAACGAGGCCGAATATGAAGCACTCATCGCAAGGCTGCGTTTGGCTCATGGTTTGAAGATACGAAACATCCACGCTTACTGCGACTCCCACTTAGTGGCAAGTCAGTTCAGCGGAGAGTACGAAGCCAGGGACGAACGGATGGACGCGTACCTCAAACTGGTCCAAAATCTAGCTCAATAGTTTGACTGTTTTGCCCTTACGTGAATTCCCTGTTCCGAAAATGTCCAGGCAGATGCTCTCGCGGCCTTAGCATCAAGTTCTGACCCAGGACTTAAAAGAGTAATTCCGGTCGAGTTCATCGAACATCCGAGCATCGGAACACCAATCGTCGTCAACCTCATAGAAGGTCAAGATGACGAGAAAGGAGAAGTTACGATACAACCGCAATCTGAGCAATCTGATTACGGCTGCGATACCCCATGGCTGCAGACAATTCGAGACTACATTATCAACGGACACCTGCCCACCGAGAAATGGGCAGCCCGCAAAGTCCGAACACAGGCCGTGCGCTACGTAACACTGGACGGCAAAATTTACAAATGGAGATTCTCCGGACCACTCATGACGTGCCTTGAAGGGGAAAAAGCAAGAAAAGTGATGGAGGAGGTACATTCTGGGTCCTGCGGCAACCATTCCTGTTAAAGATTGCTAGCATTGAAAATTAAACCCCATGGATACTACAGGCCGACGATGATCGGGGAATGCGAGAAGTTCGCACGAAAATGCTAAAAATGCCAGAGGCATGCTCCAACCATCCGACAACCAGCCGAAGTTCTCTCCTCCATCACATCGCCCTATCCCTTTATGCGCTGGGCCATGGATATCGTCGGACCCCTTCATAATTCAAAGCAAAAGCGTTTCCTTTTAGTCCTCACCGATTTCTTTTCAAAATGGGTAGAGGCAGATTCGTACGGGAGTATAAAAGATGTCCAAGTCAAAAGTTTCGTATGGAGAAATATCATCTGTAGGCATGGAGTTCCTTACGAGATCGTAACCGATAACGAATCTCAGTTTATCTCCACCCGGTTCGAGGCGTTCTATGAAAAATGGAAGATACGACTTAACAAGTCGACGCCCAGGTATCCGCAGTGTAACGGACAAGCTGAAACGATTAATAAAACCATTCTCGACGGACTGACGAAACGCTTAGAGGCCGAAAAAGGCACGTGGGCCGACGAACTCGAGGGAGTCCTCTGGTCCCACCGTACCACCCCAAGGCGAGCAACGGGAGAAACCCCTTTAGCTCTGGTGTACGGAGCAGAATGCATGACTCCCGCAGAAGTAGAGTTCCCCGGTGTTCGAAGAAGATTACTTCCCGAACGAGAGGAGCTCAATAACGCCGTGCTCCTGGATGATCTCGATCTCATTAACGAGCGCCGAGATCGAGCGCTCATCCGAATCCAAAATTACCAACACGCAGCCGCAAAGTACTATAATTCCAATGTACAGAATCGCAGATTTAATCAAGGAGATCTGGTCCTTCGCAAAGTCTTCCAAAACACCGCTGAACGAAACGCGGGAAAACTTGGAGCAAACTGGGAAGGACCCTATAAAATCGAAAAAGTCTTCCGACTGGGCTCATACGAAATAGCCAACATGCAAGGCATAAAAATTCCAAGGACCTGGAACGCGATGCATCTCAAAAAATACTATCACTAAACAAACCAACTCGCAATGACCGAAATACGAGACGGCTTGATCTCCATAAGGAGTACGTAGGCAGTTTGTTGAAAGGCAAATTCAGCTGTCCCCCCTCATTAAAAAGGGGGGGGGGAGTGGATACGTATACTCGTATACTCTCAAATTCGAAAAAATTCGACCATGCCTTCGATGTTTCCGATATATCTTAACCAAGCAAATTATTCTTTATCCGCAAAACATTTTCGATATTCGGAAATAAATCAGCCGTTAGGGAGAAGCAGCCTTTGGCATCGCGAGATGTCGCAAGAGATGCCTCGAGAGTCACTTCTTCCGAATGACGAAAACGGACACTCCGTCAAAAAAAAAAGATGAACATTTTAACACATATTTTGCGCAAAAACTCCAAACGACGGCATCTGCCGCCAAGTCCGGTGCTGATCACATCGAACTCTCGAACGTCCTAAACAGACATAGCCATCTCACGAAGATGACTCTCGTACATCCGACACAAGGATAATAGCGCTATAAAAGAAACCCGAAATTTTGGTCCAGCACTTCCGGTTGGCTTAAAAATTATCTCCAAAGAGATGCTTGATTCATATCTAACAAGTCATGTAGCCGTGAACCTATCGCGGACATTAAATTGGTACAAATCAGGTTAAAATCGCGACAGATAAATCGACAGCCGGCTTGTCACCGCATAAAATCTTAAAACCGAAGTAAACCTAGGTCTTGCCCTAAACCCAGCGCACTGGTCTCTAACATCTCAAGGCATGATATCCAAAAGATACGAGATCCCAAAACCATGCCTCTATGTTTATATTCGACATCTTCAGATATACCGCGAAGTCTATATCTCGCGGAACAACTCTCGAAACGGATCTCGAACAAAACATTTCACATCGAAGAAGGATATGAGACGACAACTCATCACCCTCCTTCCACGCCATACGTAAACTTATGAAAAATGCAACTCGATCATCTTGTCATAAAAAGAAAGCCGCAGAGCAGCAGGGATTCAAAGCCACATACGGCCAGTCCCGAAACATGAAATAAGGCCATTTAAGGCCGAAAAATCAAACATAAAAAAATCTCTCGCAAGAGATCTAACCAAAGTCATCCTCAGAACTCACGCCCTCTTCACCCGTCGCTTCGTCCAAGCCCGGAGCCGCATCACCTCCGCTTTCTCCGAACACCGGATCTTTCCCCTCTGGGCCTTCTGAACATGTCGGAAGAAAACACGCGGATTTCAGGTCAGCTAGGATGAGATTGAAATCTCCATCCACGACTGCCAAATCTCCCTTGCAGCCGGACAGTCGGGCCTCTTCGGCCTCTAAGGTCGGAGGAGTCTCACTCTGGAACGACTGAACCACGGCCACCCCGCCCTCTATCGTCACCAAGGCTAAATCCATGTTCCGGATGCACTCGAGGGACCCCAGAAAGGCAGAGATCTTCGCCAAGCGAGCCTCAAACTCAGAACGAAGAGCATCCATGGCCTCTCGGATCCTGCGGCTCGCCAATCCTGCATCGCCCTCGATCTGACGCTGAAGCCGACGCACCTCCGAAGATTTTGCCTTCCTGGCTTTCTTCTCCTTAAGCAGTGAACTCACCGTCTTCCCGAGGTCCCTCTCGAGTTCCCCTATCGCGACCTCGAGTTTCGACACTTTCACGGAGTGAGAATCCTTGACAGCCGTCAACATGGCCTCGGTTTCAGACCATCTACCCTGCAGCTCCAACAACTCCTCGGCAAGACAACTAGTCTCAGAACCGCACTCGCTGATCATCCCATCGATCATCGACACGAACTGCGAAACGAGAAGAAAGTTAGGGATTTCTTGTCTTTTAGAAAAATATATAACAATCAAGAGATTAAGTGAGCGACAAACCTTTCCGCGAAGCCCCGACGCTATGCTCGAGCCTCCCTACTGCGAAGATTCCTGTGGGAACCGAAATTCACACCGTCGAATTTTGTTAATCGGAGGAAAGCCAAGTTAACCTAGCCTTCCCTGAAGGTCCCGGTTATCTGCTGGGCCACGCACAACACAATCAATATGAAAGATTTGAAAGTAATAAATCGTAAAAGAGCGAAAAGAGAACAAAGAGGTCTTATTTGAGCGTGAACAACGGGTAAGATCCTAGGCCACGAGAGCAGTCGGTATGTTCGCTAGTCTAGCCACCTAAGTTCTAACCTAGTCGAGTCGCAGCTCGATAGTAAAAACGGAAAAATGCCTAAATTGCTCTAAGTATTAAGTTTGCTCTGGTTTTTTTTCTCTTCGTCCTAGGTCATCCTTATATACTCCTCCTTAGGCCGGTTTCCTTCTTCTAGGGCCGGATTTGTCGCGAAGCGGGTTTTTCCATATTTCCTTCTTCTTTGTGATTATCTTCGGAAATTTGACATATATCTCTTCCCGCGGATGAGATAAACAATCATACCAGTCTTTGGGTTCAAGTCTTTTGGGACCATAGATGGGCCGTTGTCCGCAATTCGGACCCTCTTTAGGCCGTATCGAGACTTAAGCGTTTTTACGATTTTACTCGCGAAGTAGCCGTTGGTATAGGCATAGTTCTTCCAACGGAACCCTGTTTCTTCGCATAGCAGAGGCAGTTGGTGTTAAGTTAACCATAACCTGCTCTACTACGAAGAATAGAAAACCGTTCGAGAGACATAACCTTCCCAACTTTCCGAATATTTTCGACGATGTTTTTTAGACAGAACATTGGTGTCGTATCCACGGACCCGAAGACTGATTTACGAAAACTTCGGACGATGATGCATGGTTATGGGATGGGACACGGAGAATTGGCCGCGTTCGCCGGGCGAGCTGACCCGTGCCGCCGGCGAGCCACCGGCAACACGGTCGTGCCTGTCGGGCGAGCTGGCCCTTGTCACGGGCGAGCTCGCCGGCGAGTCGACCGGCAACACGGCCGTGCTCGCCGGGCGAGCTGGCTCGTGTCGCGGCCGAGCTCGCCGGCGAGTCGACCGGCAACACGGTCATGCTCGCCGGGCGAGCTGGCTCGTGTCATGGTCGAGCTCGCCGGGCGATCCGTTTCAGCTGTTCGTTTTCTCGGCTTTTGAAGTTTTGATCGAGATTCGGTTTTTCTGAGGACTTTTGGACATCGATTCCGTCGTGACCGATTTTGACCCCAATAGTTAGCCCCCCAGCTAGCTAGGATCCGTGGACCTGGGTGTTAGGTCCTAGCTTGCGGTATGGTCTGTTCTAGGTGGAATTTAGACGTAATTGTTTGTCGAAAGATCGAAGGTGAATAGTAAAGAAGAAAAAAATTTGTATAAGTAAGGGAAGTAAGTTTTTCAAATTCTTTACTCACTTCTTCCCTTCAGAAAAGATTCCTCCAAGATAGAAATTTTTTCTCCAAGATCTCTCTTTGCTCCAAGAAAATGTCTTCAAGAAAAGGATTTTCAAAGAGGAATTCTTCCGCACACTCATCTTCGGGTGACTCTTCTGCCAATGAGGTGATCTCCCCGAAAAAAGAGTTTGAAGTTGAGGAAGAAGCAAAGGATGCGTACTACAAAGCTCTTTGCGGCTCGCCTCCGCATTCGCAAGACATTTTGATTCCTAAAAGGCCCGTGAGGTCGTCAAACGCACCCCTTACACCGAGCATGGTCTCTCCCGACTATCTCACGACTCTCAGGGACTTTTACCAGATTCCAAGTGGAGTCGTATTTCGGATCCCGAGTGGCAACGAGAGTGCGAAGAACCCTCCAGAAGGTTTTTTTACTTGCTACGAGGCCTCCCTGGTGTATTTCCGCATGTGGTTTCCGATCCCTGGTACCATCGTCTGCGCGCTTCACCACATTGGGCCTTCGATCAGCCAGCTAAGCGTTCCGGCCTTGCAGCATTGGGTCGGCGTGTTGATCTCGAGTTACGAGTTAGGAATGGATCTTAACCCTGGCGACTTCGAGGGATTTTGGTTTACGAGAGGAACGGGGATCGATGGCTCATACCGCATGGCGCCAAAGAAGAGTATGGCTATAATTCAGGGGCACACTTCACATCCTAAGGCATGGTTCGAGCACTTTTTCTTTGTCCGGATAGATGGGGAGTCTGTCGAGGAGAGCTACCTCCACCTATTCCGTCGGGAGTCGAACTTCACCCGTGGTAATACGAATAGCCATATTTTTCGTTTTGATACCTTGAAAACATGCGAATATGATTTTTTATTATCTTGCAGTGAACAGGATCCTTCCGCTGACTCCTGCCGATCTTTTTGCCGAGCGAGATCTTCTCCGCAGCAGGCCGTTCTTCTGGAATTCCTTCACCGTCGAATGGATTCAAAGCGCGGTGGAGCTCCATCGATCTCTAGACGTCTCTCAGCCTCTGGACGTTCCGTATAACGTAGAACCGGTCATTGATGTCTTGCGTGCTCAATGGCAGAGAACAGGTTTCGGAAAGGCAAGGGAGTTGCCTCCGAGAACGTCTTGGGAAACCTTCCGCTGCCAGAATGGAACCCTAGTTTCTCCCCAGGGGAAAAGATTGGAACCAGCGAGGTTCCCCTTCCCAGCGTCTTTTTTGCCAACTCCCTCCCGGTTTTACTACACATAAGTCGTTGGACGAAGAGTCGAGGAGGAAAGTAGTCGCCGAAGGCTCCAGCTTAATCAACGAGGTTTATCCTTTGAACTTTGATCTAAATTTTTTTTTTTTGTTTCCCTTTCCGATCTTAAGTTCGTGCAGAGGATAAGGGTGTTCAATGCGGCGCTCGATGGAAGTTTCCGGGAGTCGCGTATCTCTCACTTCAAAGCCGAGGAGGCTGAAAGAGAACTCTTTCGGTTTCGGAAGGAGGTCGAAGAACAGAGCCCGAGACAGGCTGAGCTCCATTCTCGGGCCCTTGTTCGTGCGGAGAGGAGAGGAAAGAGAGCGATTGTCGCCGAAATGAAGCGGAGGGCTGCTTTGTTTGCCACCGAATTCGAGTGCTTTAAGGATGCTCAAGAATTCATGGGCGATTTTTGCGAGTGCCGTGGCTTGGTTGCTACCCTATACAAGTCGCAGAACGAGGACTTATCTTTTCCTGCTGAGGTCGCTGAGATGTCGGGTCTTATGAACGGGTGTGCCCATGCCGAATCCTGGGTTCCTCCGATCGAAGGAAGGGTCCGACAGCTTTGGGATTCCATCGAGGTTTCGGAGGACACGGCGGAAACGGGAACCGGTGTTGGTGATGAAGGTGCCGGAGTCGCGGACGGAGAGGTGGATCAGCCCGCGAGCTCATTCGGGATCTCCATGTCCGGGTTCCTCGACTTCGAGCTTTGAGGATTGTTGGGATTATTTCCCTTAGTTTTATTTCGAGGTTTGATGTATCTAGGCCGAGTGTGGCCATATTTGATTTATGTGTGTTATGGCCTTGCGAGGCTATGTGAACTATGTGTTTGAGACCGGCCATTTGGTGGCTTAGGGTCCTAGCCGTTTTTTGCGGCTTCTATATATATGATGAATGATTGAAATTCTGTGCATTTTAGTTTATACTTCTGCCAAGTGTGAGGGAAAGATACGAGTAGTCACTTCGTATCTTAACTCTTAGTTTATCGTCTTGTTCGTTTGCTCTTACTGAACGAGGGCGTTCGGAAACGTTTAGGAGTTTCGCGAAGTTTCGGGAGCGTATTAGATATAGACGATGGGACGATGGGACATGTTTTTAAGATCTCGTATCATGTCTTGAGATGTTAGTGGACCAGTAGGACTGGGTTTAGGGCAAGACCTAGGTTTACTTTCGGCTCTAAGGCTGTACGACGACTGATCGGCTCTCGTTTTGCCTGTGGGCGATTTCCACCTAGTTCTTTCCGATTTAAAGTCCGCGACATGGTGCCGGCTTATATGACTTGTATGGAACGAACCGAGCACTCTCCAGAGACCGTCTGGAGTGCTGACCAAAATTTTGGATTTCTTGTATAGCGCGCTATGGTATCCTTGTCAGACGTAAGAGAACCTTTTCTTTTACGAAAGGTTAGACTACGAGTTCTTTTTTGAGAACGTGTTGGGTTTGTCCGTCGGGGCCAATCGACGGGCAATTTGTTTTTTTTTTTTTAGAGTCGCGGACGGACCGTGTGTTTGGATAATATCTCTCGAAAGTATTTACGACATCTCGCTTTTTCCGAAAGGTATATCCTTTGTAGTGAGAAAGTTACGATCTTCGTTTTTTAGAGAAAATGTATTTGGTCTTGCTTAACCTTTGATACGCAGTGATTGTTGTTTAAGTTAGTTCCCATCCAAGGACTGCTTGAAAGGTATGCGTATTTGGAGACCCTTGTCTTGGGTGTTTCTCAGGTTAATCTCCAATTGTTGTGGCTTATTGCAAGTGAATCGGGAGACCGAAATAAAATGAGTTTTATTGGAAAAGTTTCGAAAATATCGAGTACATGTGTTGGATATTCCGAACTTTTTGGGAGTATACGAGTATACGTACCCACTCCCCCCTTTTTGGAGAGGGGGATAGCTGAACTTGTCAATAGGACAAGCTGCCTACATACCTCTTTCGAGGATCAAGCCATCTCGTAGTTCTGCTTTGTTGTTGCGGGAGTTCCTACTCGTTGGATAGGGTCGTTTCTGTTACTTCGGCC